>NC_044991.1:1541452-1841452 GCF_008728515.1 Papio anubis | reverse complement strand
CACCACACATGTAGGACACACACCACACAACCCATGCACGCACACCACATGCACACACCCTAAACCATACAACACACCATACACACACCACACACGGACACACACCACACACATACACACAACACATACACACTTTACGACACTCCCAAACTTTTACTCTACTTCATCATTACTACACGATATGACTCACCACTCAACCCATGTGCAAACACACACACATACACCACACACCACATACACACAAACACATTACACATACATATGCAACCTACACATATACACATGTCACACACACAGCACACACCACACACATCACACACGTACACAAACCCCAAACCAGACCACACCACTGCACAGACACCACACACACCCCATACCACAAACACAGGATACACAGCACACACACCACACCCTGTACTAACATCCTGCACCGCAGACCCAGCCTGGGGGAGGCAGGACAGTGGCCCATCATGTCCCAGGGAAGCTGAGCCAGCTGTGTCCTCAGCCCTTCCTGGGGCTGACCTGGCAGCCCTCAGCTCTGCCCTGCACCTGGGTTCCCCTCCTTAGTGGGAGGCAGCAGGACTGGAAATACTCCACTGTTTATTTTCCCACACACAGCTGGGAGAGCACCCAGCATCCGCGGCTCTGTTCGGCCTGAGCGCCTGGCCCACCCCCAGCCCAGTAGGGGCAGCCCTGCCCCTCGTCCATCCCTCCTGAGTAGGCTGGGGTCCAGGGGCCATGCCCAAGGAGAAGGGGCCCTGGGCCTGCCATCCCCACTTCTGCCCCGGCCAAGGCTGTCCCTGAGGGACAGTCAGGCAGGAGGAGGTGCTGCCAAGACCCACTGCCCAGCATCAGCCCTGGGACACTTAGAGTTGCCTTCCTTGGTTCAAATGTTTCATTTGGAACTTGGTCTTTAATTATGTCAGATTAAAGGTGTATGCTTTGGAGATTTATGGAGTCATTAGGGATGCTGTAGAAACCACACCCGGAGCTAAGCCCACACTGGCGTTCTCCGCATGGATATTTATGTACAAATAGCTGAGGGCTTCGTTAAACAGCTCAGCTTGGAAATTTAACGGGTGGTCTTCTGTGCTGCTGGCTCTCCGCTGGTGGTGGGAGACAGGAGCCCAATGCTTGCCCGTCCCCAGGCCTCCCAACTTGGCCGGTGTCCACCATGGGGTCTCTCTGTGCTTGGACCCATGTTCATCCTTCCATGCCTTCAGGGATTCCCAGCATCCTGGATCCCAGGGATTGGGTGAGACTCACCTGCTTCTTCAAGGATGCTTCAAGAACAAGTCCCAGGGCCTGGGAAGGAAGGGAGTGGGGCATCCAGGAAGGAGAGGAAGTGGCCCTTCTTATTCCATGTCACCCACATCACTGGGGGACATCAGTTCCCATGAACATGAGTACGCTGAGCTCCTAGCAGGGCATCTGTGCTCACAGCTCAGCCCTGGGCCAGTGCTGGTCTAAGCCCATCCATGCATCCAGCCACCCACATATGTACTCATCTATCCATCATCTATCCACCATCTAACCACCCACCTACTTACCAACCAATTCATCCATCCACCCACTCATCCACCATCCATCCATTATCCATCCATCCATCCCCCATCCATCCATCCATCCACACACCATCTATCTATTCACTAATCCATTCATCCACCATCCTTCCCTCCATTTATCCACTCACCCACCCATTCCTCCATTCATGATCCATCTACCTACCCATTTCTCCACCATCCATCCATCCATCCATCCATCCAAGCATCTATCTAAAATTTCATTATCCCCTCTGCCAACTCACCACTTGCTTTTTAAATACTTCCTGAGCTGAGGAGACGCTTGCCTCTCTGGGTATCCTCCGTGCTCGACAGAGAAACACACTCTGTGTGCAGAGCCTTTGCTTCCATCTTTCAGGCATGAATTCTAATGAAGATGTGAGTCTCCAGTGTCTCTGATATGACCTTGCCAGACCTCTAGTTAGGATGGTGGTTCTCAGCAGTGGCTGTTCATGAAGCTAATTGGAAGTCACTGGAAGAATGCTGGAACCCAGGTCCCTATGTGACATTGGGATTTCATTGGTTTGGCGCGTGGCCTCGACATTAGAGTTTCTTGAATCCCTCAGGTGATTATCTTGTAGAGTCAGGGCAGAAGCCCTTACTGGATCAGGGAGGACATCCTGATTGCAGCTGTGGAAACGAAGGCAGCAAGGCTTGGCCCCTGCCTCCTGAATCCCTGAATCCCAGAATCCGGGGGATGACACTTACAGCACTCAAAAGCTTTCACTTCTTATTCCCAGGCTGCCTGGATTTAAGGTCTATGTTTGTGTTTGAGAGACGTGTCACTGTTTGCTGGGTGAATGTGAGATGGGCGTGTTTTCTCGCTGCAGGTGCCCTGCTTAGCTCCCTGGGGTGTGTTGTCTGTGATACAATTAAAGGTATCATCAATGCCGCAGAAAAGATGGGTGTCTGCCCCACGGGAGCCGGAAAGCTCATCCTGCCACTGTAGTCAGGAGAACCACAACTCCTGGGCCGGGGCTGCGGCCCGGGAAGGTGACCGGAGTCTGCTGCCAAATTGCCAGCCCGGAGGCCTCATTTCCATGCCGTAATCCCATAAGCAAATAGTGTGATTGTATGAGTTGAGGGTAATTTTTCACACTTCACAGTAGCTGCTCAGTTTGCCTCTCGATTCTGCTGACTCTACTAGGAATTTGTACAATAAAATAATGGAAAAACTACAATAACCAGTGAAGCCAAACCAAGAATCTCATTCTATCAAACTCTCAGAGCAGAGAGGGCCCACAGGCCGCGGTCAACCCTCTCCCCTCCGGTGCCCCCGTCTGCAGCTTTCCTCCCTCATTCAGGCCTGGCAGGGCAACAGCTCAGCTTGCTCTGTGGCCGTCTAGGGTGCTGTGTTGGGTTTACCTTGCCTTCCTCCTATTTTACTTGGTTTCGCCGGATTTTCATGCCACACACGTTTCTGAGCCACAAAGCCAGGTCCCTGCATGGGGCAGACTCCTGATGTAGAACAGAGGTGGAGGCCTGGAAGAGACATGTCCTAGAGGCAGGACAAGGTCCTCTGTCCCTGTGGCCGGCAACGCTCCCTGGGGGGCATGGCCAACTGGGGGCTTGGGAGTAGGAGAGAAGGCACGGTGGTCTTTGTAGGCTTCTCTCGGGCAAGGGGCGACTTGAGCTGGCAGGAGAGAGAAAAGGGTGAGTCTACTTCTTGCAAACTGAAGGCTGGGGATAGCTCTGCTTGTCCACACTGACACCTGTTAGCCACAGTGGGCTGGGCTGCTGGCCCCAGAAGACCTGTCCACGTCCTAACCCCCGAAACCTGTGAGTTTGGATTCATTTGGAGAAAGGGCTTTTGCAGATGTGATTAAGTTAAGGATTTCAAGATGAGAAGGTCACCCTGATATATCTGGGTGGGTCCCCAAGTCCAATACCAGGTGTCCTCTTCAGGGAATGGAGAGGGAGATTCGGGACTCGGACACATGGAGGGGACAGAGCCTGGGATTAGAGCCGTGAGGCTGCAGGAACGTGGGAGCCACCAGAGGCTGGAAGGAGCCTAGAGCCTCAGGAGGCAGCACAGGCCTGAAGACACTTTGAGTTTGGATTTCTGGCCCCAGACTGTGAGAGGATACACACAACTTGCTTTATGCCTCCGAGCTCGTGGTGGCTCCTTCCAGCAGCCCCCGGGCCTCGCACACGAGCTCTCTCTAGCAGGCCCCGAGTCCCATCTCACCCTTTCGCAGGCCCTGTGAGCTCTGCTCCAGGCTGTTTCCAGGCCCCAGAGCTAAGCAGTGGAGACTTAGAACTGTCCAAGCCGAGTCACACGCTCAGGAAGTGAGTCGGGATTGCCTTTCTATAGAATTTTACTCATCAAGCCGGTAGGCTGGGTGGGGGCTGTTTTTGTGGACGGGGGTCTGAGAGATTTGCCCGGTGTCGCAGACCGTCTCCAGGCTCTCTCCTTACCTTCAGTCAGCAGGGTGGACAAGCAGGGGCTCCTTAGGCCACAGGGGCTGCAAGGTGGCCGTGGGCAGGCAGAGCGTGAGAGGGACCTGCAAGAGGAGGAGGAGGCGGCCCCGGGGCCCACGAGAGGAGGAGGAGGCCCTGGGGCCCGCGAGAGGAGGAGGGACCCGCGAGAGGAGGAGGAGGCCCTGGTTAGGAGGAGGAGGCCCTGGGGCTCCAGCCTGGGGCAGCAGCTGTGGAGGAGGGAGGCAGGGAGGGAAGACGGAGGTGGGGCAGCATTTCCCCTCTGCTGTCTCTTACGGTCGGGGGTGTCTTGGCCTCCTGATGGGATGGCGGGTCACTGGCAGACAGGAGAGGGGTACAGGCTGTGGGCCAGCCATGTTCACATTCAAGTTCTTCACCAGGGCAGAACCAGATGGAGAGACAAAGGGCTGCTGACAGAGCGGGGGCTTCAGTGAGTTTTTTACACATGTGTCCGACATTTACCCACTGGGTACTAGGAACAACCACTAACCTAGTAACAAACGTAGACTTTTTCACTTTTTGATCAAAGTTGGGAATTTTAAAAAATGTCCACAGCCAAGCGTGCCGCCCTGCCCACCGCTCCGCTCCCCTGTGATGTCACCCTATTTCCACGGCCCCCAGTGTGGGTATCGTCAACCCGCCTCCGATGGAGAGGTCTGTGAGCCTCTGCGGAAACGCGCTCGTATTCAAATGCTGTTTCTTCTTGTCTAGTTTTCCTATCAGCAAGTCATCTCTCACTTTGGTGTAAATTAACTATCCTCCTCCAGTTTTCTTTTCTGGTTTTCTAGATCAAGCAGCATCATAGGAGGCACATTCATGGTTTTATATTGAAGTAAAGGAGAAAGGTCACTTTCTCCCAGTAGAATCATGAGGCCCGGAAAGCTCCTCAAATACCCATGTTTTCCCCACACTTCCCAGTTTCCGGGGAGGGGCACGTGGCTGATTTTCCTGAGTGAAAGGTAAGCGAAGGGGTGCGGGGCCCAAGCTCACTGTGCTCTGGTGCCTCACTCCCTCCTTCTCCCATCCCCGAGCTGGGCTGGAAGTTAAGGGCTGAGATGGGGGAGCTGCAAAGGGAAGAGGCTGGGTTCCCCCATCACCCCCCAGAGGAACCCATGTCAGAGAGGCAGCTGGCTGTCCTTGGGGCTGGAGGGTTGGTGGTGCCAGTCCCGTTTCTGGGGATCTCTGAGGAAGAAGAGCAGTGGAACAAGTGGTTTTGGATTTCCACCTCTGGGTGCTGTCCACATCACACCTGTTGTAAAAGGTCAGAGTGGAAGCCTGGGGCAATTCCCAGCTTGTCTCTGATCACTCACTGCTCTTAGGATGTAGGGCACCATTTAACCCAGGATAACAAAACCTCCGTTTATCCGTCCAAAGGGAGGGAGTGCTGGGCTGGTAGGGTGACTCTGCTACCTCATTAAATGGCTTCAAACTCTGAGCCCAGGATAGCTGCTCTGGCTCCTGCCATCACATCTGCATCCCAGCTAGCTGAAAGAAAGAACAGGCCAAAGGGAGTGCATGCCCATTACTTTACAGAACATTTCCCAGAAATGGTGCCCATCCCTTGTGCCTAGGTCCCATGGGACCGACCTAGTCACACAGCCACACCATGCTGCAATAAAGTTCAGAAAAGCCTGCCTCTATCTGGGCAGAGCCATGTGCTCAGTTACAGTTGAGGGTATCTCAAAGTTTGAGTGACTGGAGGTTGGCAGAGAGCTGGCAGCCAAGCTGGGGCTTCTCCTCCTGGTGGGTCTGAGGCCAGCTGGCATGAGGTCTGGTCAGGCAGGAGGCGGCGGGAGGTGAGACTGAAGACTTGGAATTTACTGCAAAGAGGTGTTTCCAGAGTTCACTGGCCTGTGGTTTTCTCAACATGGGCACTGCTTCCTGCAGCACAGCAGGTAACCCGGGGAGGAACTGGAGCCCAGCGCAGCTCGGTCACTTTCCTGTCATCCGTGTCACACTTGTCACAGATAAAGTCTGCAGGTTTCAAAGTGTGTGGTTCCCCTCCCTGTATCCCAGGAGAGCTACATGCTGGGGGTGGAGGTCTGCAGCGAACCTCCCGCCACTCAGACGCTGGTTGCGAGTGTTCTGACCACAGCTCGGACAAGCAGGGGTCACTCGGAACTCGTTTTGCTGGATGGTGTTGGATAATTCCTCTTCCCTTTTTTCCCAGCTGTTCAATGGTATGCTTTGTTTTGGACAGAAGTGGACTCCCTCCCCAGCAGAGAGCGGGAGGCAGGCACTGTGATCCCTGTGCACTGAAGAAGCTGGTGTTCTAAAGACGCCCGGCGTGACGTGACCTTATATTCTGGAGCCAAACAGACTTCTAGGGGGGATGGTGTCTCCGTTTCCCCAACCCCAGGGGCCCAGCTGGGAGGAGACAGCAGGCAGGGGTGCCCCTTGCTATCTTTCCACAAGACCTGCACTCAGTCCCCACATCGAAGGGCACTGCCCACCCAGCCTGCGCCTACTACTGTGCACGGCACCCAGAACCAGTGCTCACGATGGGAAGCCAGGAGTTTGGAGAAGTGGGAAACTGGAGCCCAAGGGCAGGGTGCTCAGGAGAGACCCATCCAGAGAGCAATACTCAAGGCCAAGTGAGACCCATGACATGAAGCCACGGAGAAAGCAGTGCCTGCCCCATCCAGACCCGCGTCCCGTCTGCCTGTCTTGGGCCTGTCCAGGGTGCAGCCAGGAAGGGTCTGCACACGTGGGCCAAGGGTGCTGACCACAGAGGGATGAGGGCACTGACCATAAACAGGGACAAGGAAACTGACCACACACAGGACGAGGACACTGAGCATGTACACAGGATCAAGTATCATAGGAGGGAGTGAAGAACTCCCAGCAAAATCCAGGAAAGAGCGCTGCAGAGACCCGGGTGTGGATAGAGAGAGACCTGGGTGTGGACAGAGAGACCTGGGTGTGCAGAGAGACCCGGGTGTGGACAGAGCACCGCAGAGAGACCTAGGTGTGGACAGAGAGACCTGGGTGTGGACAGAGAGACCCAGGTGTGCAAGAGAGACCTGGGTGTGGACAGAGAGACCCGGGTGCACTGCAGATGCATGGACCAGGCACGCCCTTCCTGTCGGCGGCCATTCTGGGGGTGGTGCCCCCTCTCCAAAATCAGCGGCACACCAGCTCCCTGTGCTCTGTGTGACAAGCTGCCGGGGACAAAGGTAGCACCCGGGCTTTTCTTCCTCATTCTAAACCCCACTGAAGCCGCAATCTCCAGGGATCATAGCAGCTTGTTAACAAATCCTGTTTGTGTTGCATTTGCTGACAAAGAGACTCCCCTGGGACCACAGCAGCAGGCACAGCATTCCCGTGACAGAAATCGATGCCACAGATCGGGGGGCGGAGCCACCGGCTCCCCAGGCTGAGTCCCCTTCCGGTCACGTGGCCACACTCCTTCCTCCCTCCAAGATCCCAGGGAGGGCAATCCCGCCTGGATGGATCCCTCACTCCCTATCAGGTGGCCCCAGCCGCTGGGCATTGGGAGGTGGCCACATGGAGACATGGACATGAAGGCTGGGCGAGTGTGGGGACCAAGCGAGCTGGCTGCTGGACACCCACCCACCCTCTGAGCTGCACCCAGACCGCGCCCTCTGTGCTCTGGACCCCAGGAAGCAGTCAGCATGGGGGGGTCCCACTCACAGGCCCCGGTGCCTTCCACCTGGGCAGCTGCCACGTGCACCCTCAGGCTTCAGACTCCTGGCCGTGGGGGCGGTGGTGCGGACCCCAGGCCGTGTGTGCAGATGCACTGGCCCTCCTGTGCTGGGCCCGCAGGGAAGCCGGTTCCATCTGCAGAGTCTGCAGGTAACGGGGTCTCAGGCCAGGCGCTCCCCTTAACCCCCTGTGGGTTTGTTCCTGCCACCCACTCTGCCCTCCCTGGGTGCCCCTCACCCCCAGATCTCCTGCAAGATGGACATCAGGGTCCTCGGAGAAAACAGTTCCGTGCTGGGACCGTTTTGACTCCCAAGGACCCCGTGTCCGATGGCAACTTGTAACCCTATCCCTGTAATGAGAATGAAAATGAATTCAATTTGTATCATTTCCTATTAACGTTACTGTCCTCGGCCTGAGATGGAAATTGTGAGATGGTATTTTCTACTGGAGGCATGTGGTTTTTTTCCAGGCAGTATTAGAATTTTAATCCTTCATGTTCTGAAAAGCATTAGAATCCATTAGCTTCTGCAGCGCACCGTCTCCACTCGCGATGAAGCCTGTTCCTTCGGAGGGGCTCCCGTTGGAGGGCAGCAAAGGGCCTCACAGTGGTGGGGGTCTCGGCTCTCAGAGCAGCACCAGGTGGGCCAGACAGGACCCAGACAGCGTCAATGCCTGCACCTCCAGGGGCCAGACGTCATCTGTGAATGTGGGCCAAGCTCTCAGACACAGGGATCATTGGATGAGAAGCCACCTGGGTGCCTAGGGACCCTCCAGGGTCTCTCCCACTCTGGTTGACTGTGGGTCCAGGGTCCACCGTGGCACACGGCTCCGTGCTGCCCCGAAGCTGGGCTCCTCTGGTTGGGGCTCTCCGGATCTGGGACATGAATTTTTCTCCCAAGTCCCTCCCACTGCCTGGGGACATCCACCCTCCACCTATGCCGAACCATCAACACACCCATGCACAGTCTGGCCGCCTTCCTGTTCTGTGGCCCCGCCCCACGCACAGCCCGGCCGCCTTCCTGTCCTGTGGCCCCGCCCCACGCACGGCCCGGCCGCCTTCCTGTCCTGTGGCCCCGCCTACAGCCGCCTCGTGAAAGGGGCAGTCACAGTGTTGAGCGCCCACAGAGTGGCTCCCTGGGGCAGAGTCTCGCCTCAATGCCTCCCGAAGGAACCCTGTAGCAGCAGCAGGACCACCCTCCGTGCTTGACAAATGAGGCGCCTGGGGCTTGGAGAAGCTGGGTAGGCTTCTTGGAGGCTTGGAGACCCTGGGTGGGCACCCGCTCCTGGCCACTGTCTGTGGGCTCCCAGGTTAGTGGGGGCAGCTGTGCTGGGATTTTACTTCCTGGGAAACGTTCCCATCTTGATACGTGGAGATGCTGCAGTGTGGCACTTGGGGACACGGACGGTGACTCTGCACTGGAAGCTTGAATCTTGTTCTCTGTTCCATGCTTGTGTCTCTGTGGGTGACTGACTTTATCTTCCTGCGCCTCGTTTCCCTAACTGTAAAAGAAAAATAATTTTCTGTCTACCCTACAGGGTTATCAGGGTGACCAGCATTAAATCATCCAGCGGTGGCTCCTGGCATGAGTGAGTGGTGAGGAGGCTGTGGCTACAGCCTTGAACCTCAGGATAACCCTGTATTCCTCGTATGCTAAGGGGAAACTGAGGCATGTGCCCCACCTGCTCACGGTCACGGGGCAGAGGCTAATGGACCGACGGTGCCTCTCAGGCCCCGGGTCCATACTGGCTCCTGTCTGCTGCCTTGCTGTGGGCATGAGGAATGGAACTGCTTCCAGAGCAGGGTCTCCCCTAGGGGTCTCCTCCAGGCCAGGTGCCCTTCCCAGGAGTGGCGGCTCCATCTGTCCAGTGCCGTCCACCTGGACACGCACCGCGTCCTGGCCACCTGAGCGGTTGTTATTCTGCACACAGAACACCCAGAGGCCTTCTGGAATGGAGCCGTATTAATAACTGTGCACAAGCGCCCACCGGGTATGGAAATTCACAGTGAAGTTAATGATGTCATTAATATTGTGCCCGGCTCCGCAGCCGCCTAAGTGGGCCACCCGTTCCTCGGTGGCCATTTTTCAAGCTGCAATCTCGTGGTGGTCCTAGAAGAGCCGAGTGCCCGGCCACTAACTAGTCCTCCACAGATGCCCTTTACGCCGATAATGATCTTTCCTGATGAACTCGCCTCTGCTTCCCCGAAAAGCACTCCTCCAGGCTGGCATGAAGCAAGCGTCCAGTAAATTAACTGCCTCGTGGGGAGACGTGTTCCTCCGTGAGCTCTCTCTCTCTGCTGGCCCTGCTGAGCCCTCTCCGTGTCATCGAGAGAACCACCCGGCTGCCGCCCGTACGGGGGAAGGCACTGGCCCCAGACCAGAGGGGCATCGCCTGCCCTAGAGGACAGCACACGTGCCACCTGTTTTCCTAATTTAGTGGCATAAGTCGAATACTTGCTACCATACAAGCTGAAGGTGTCTGCTGCGGCGAACCCACATCACACAAGGTGTGACCCTGAAGCAAACCAGTGGGAATGTTTACTTTTCTGGGTTAAACTGGGCCTGTATTCGAAGCCGCTTTCCACTAAGTAGCAGCCGTGGGCCTTGGAGGAGGCTCTGCTTTCTCCGATGCGGTTTCCGTGAATGTCTGTGGGGCTATTGATACCCCCGTCACAGGCCACACAGACCCCGTCGGCACCCATGCTACACACCAGGTAGACGCAGTGGGGTGGTCGTCTCTACTCACAGGCTCCATTTTAAAAACCAAAAGCAGAACAAACAAACTAAAGACCCACACAGCCTCCGTGAATTATTTAGTAATGATTAACGTCAATTTTTCTCTATCTGGGAGATGTACCTGGCTCCGAGCCGCCCCCTCTGCAGAGTCCAACAAACCTGGTGCAGCGGCCCTGAGCGGACAGAATTCCACGGAAAACACGCAGCCTGGTAGGACAAGGCCGAGCCTTACCCAGCTGGCCGGGACGTCCCACGGAAAAGAGCACCCAGGCTGAGCTGATAAAAATTCCACCAAACACATGGCCTAGGCGGACAAGGAATTCAGGCACCCCAGCGCTGAGCTGATGAATTTCCACTTGAAACCCACCTGGCCCTGAGCGGACAGGAATTCCACGGAAAGCACCCAGCACTGGGCTGGTAGAAATTCCACCCAAAGCACAGCCCACAGGAAGCAGACAAATTCCACGGGAAAACACCAGCGGTGACCAAGAGTCCACCCAAAACCCCGCGCAGCCCTGGGCGGACAAATTCCACGGGAAAAACACCCAGCGCTGAGCTGATAGAAATTCCACCCAAAACATACATCCCTGGGTGGACAGAATTCCACGGAAAACACCCAATGCTGAGCTGATAGAATTCCACCCAAAACGCATGCAGGCGGACAGAATTCCGCGGAAAACACCCAGCGCTGAGCTGATAAAATTCCACCCGAAACGCAGCCCTGGTGAGACAGAATTCCCACGGAAACGCAGCAGAGGCGTGGGAATTCCACCCAAAACACCCAATGCTGGTAGGACCCAGAATTCCCACGGAAAACACCCAGCGCTGAGCTGATAAAATTCCACCCAAAACACGCAGCCCTGAGCGGACAGAATTCCACGGAAAACACCCAATGCTGAGCTGATAGAATTCCACCCAAAACACCCAATGCTGAGCGGACAGAATTCCACGGAAAACACCCAGCGCTGAGCTGACAAAATTCCACCCAAAACACGCAGCCCTGAGCGGACAGAATTCCACGGAAAACACCCAGCGCTGAGCTGATAAAATTCCACCCAAAACACGCAGCCCTGAGCGGACAGAATTCCACGGAAAACACCCAATGCTGAGCTGATAGAATTCCACCCAAAACACGCAGCGCTGGAGCCCGAGTCCCCTGCTCGTGGCCAAAGCTTCAGTATCCAGAGGCTCTTGTAAGCTGTGAGAGGAGACAGTGGAGACCCACGGCCTACTTTCCTGGGCTCCCCAGGATCCCCAATATCCAGGTAAAAAACCACTGATCCAGGTCTCCTTTCCCTCAGGAAGAAGGAGGCCCCGGAGGACACCCCGACCCATTATCCCAGGTGGGAATTCAGTCCCCATCTTAACCCCGAGGCCTCATGTCTTTATGGACAAACCTCACGGCCAATCACACTTTCTCCCCCATCCAGAATCCCCCGGGACACACGTATCCACAGGCTACTCACAGCGGCCTGGGTGTGGGTCCCTGTGGTGTCCTTGGTGGGCACTGCCCCGGTGCCTTGGGTTGGGGGTGACACGGCTCAGGGCTGCAGGCCAGGCCCTGGAAGCAGGGAGGAGGCTTGGTGCGAGCATTTAGAAGTGCTGTTATCTCACGCGCTTGGCAGACTTTTGGAGGATGAGAGGCTGTCCCACCGTGCGGGGGAAGGCACTGCGTGGGTGGTCCTTTTCAGTGCGTGGCTCTCTGTGTGGCGCCACTCTGCGAACCCTCCAGAAAGCACCTGCCCAGCGGGAGGCTCCGCAGAAAGTGCCTCTGCTGTGAGGAGGCCAGAAACTCCCAACACTGCGGTAGGGACGTCGTTGAATTGAACCTTTCTAGATGAGGCCAGTCCCTCAGCAAAAAGATCCCACTTCAGAACCATAGCTTTCGTTTTCTCATTTGGAAGCCTGAGATCAGAGGATGTGTGACAGAATAATTCCTGTGATGGAAAGCAGTGTCTTCCTGTCTGAGTGTGGGTCTGCTGGCACAGACGGGGCCCCAGGACCAAGGTTTCTGAAAAGTGAAGGCGGCCGGACAATACGGGCAGTGGCCACGGTGTGGGGACACTGTGTTGCGTGTTTTCAAGATGCTGTGAAGTCCGGTGCGAGAGAGGCCTTGAGCCACGGTGCCGGCAATGGGCGTGGACCCAGGGCAGCAGGCCTGACCCACAGCTCCGTGTCACACCTGGAGGTGCTGTGAAGGGGCCAGAGGAGCCTGCCTGTGGCCCAGGCCTCTGTGGATGGAGTGTGGAATGCACGGGAGGAAGAGGCCCAGCTCCTGTTTGGGCTTGGTGGGCGGAGGTGCCCTGGGACTGCCAGGTGGAGGTCTTAGGGTTGGCGGAGAACGTTGCTGGGGAGTGGCAGGCTGTGTGGACAGGAACATTGCTGCGGAGTGGCAGGCTGTGTGGACAGGAACATTGCTGCGGAGTGGCAGGCTGTGTGGACAGGAACATTGCTGCGGAGTGGCAGGCTGTGTGGACGGCAATCAGGAAGGATGAGAGCAAGGGCTGGAAAGAAAGAAGGTGGAACTGGCTCAAGCAGCAGGAGGCTGAGAGCTCCAGGTGCCTCAGAGAGCTCTAGCAGGGAGGCAGAGGCCAGAGAGTGTCCTGGAAGCCAGAGGACAGGGCACTTCCAGCAGGGAGACGGAGGCTGGGGGTGTCTTGGAAGAGAGAGGAGAAGGCGTCTCCAGCAGGGAGGCAGAGGTTGGGGGCATCCTGGAAACAAGGGAGGGAACAAGGTGTTTCCAGCAAGGACTGGCAGGCGGGGGGTCGTCCTGGAAGGGAGAGGAGAAGGTGTTTCCATCAGGGAGGCAGAGGCTGGGGCGTGTCCTGGAAATGAAGGAATAAAGTGTTTTCTGCAGGTGGTCACCACGGACACCATCAGGGAACTCAGACGCTGGCCATGTGCGTCTGCGTCCGGTTGCAGCTGGGAGGGGCAAGGGACAGGTGGGAGCCTCAGAATGGGAGGCCCGTTCCTGAGAGAGGAAGGCCAGGATGATGGAAGCTGGAGCCACAGAGCACCCTGCTGCACCCACTTGGTGGACTTTTGCCAGAGCTGCTTGGATCCATTTTACTTCAAAGTCAACCCTAGGCTTGACCATGGCCAGCACTGCTTTCACCCCCAGGGCATGGAACGTCCCTCCCTGTGCCCAGCCCTGCATCCAGTCAGTGCCCAGCCCTGTTCAGGAGCCATGAGCCCACGACTGGCAGGTGGTGACCTGAGCTCGCTGGAATCTTGGGAGCTGTGGGGGCACCGTGGGACTTTTACAAAAGATACTTTCCTATTAACCAGTAATCGGGAAGTGCTGGTTCCCACCCTGTTCCTGTGTGGTCTTTGTGGTCTTTGTATTCCACGTTTGTTTCTGTTTGGACTGCGTTTTCCCACTGGCGTCAGAGGTCATGAATTCCTTGAGATCTTTGCTATCTACCATGTTTCTACAAGGACACTGACACTACTCTACAGCAGCCTCCTGCTGCCTCATTGCGGAAACCTGCTTGCCTCTAAACCGCGAGCATCAGCATGAGGGAGCCCAGCTGGGGCGCGGAGCTGCGGGCCTTCCGTAGTTCAGGTCGTGCCTGCCATGTGTTGACAGACCCAAATAAGCAGGAGAGGAAAACAATGCACGTGTGCACACACAGCCTCACACATACACACACATACATACACAGGTGAGCACACAAACAGGAGCACACAGTGAATGCACACACACACACACACACGTACATACACAGGTGAGCACACAAAGGAGCACACAGTGAATGCACACACACACAGACGGGAGCACACAGTGAATGCACACACACAGACGCTCCGAAAAGCATGAGCACACAATACACACACACACACATGCATGGGCACACATGACTACAGGCACACACTTGAACACATGGGCACACACACATACATGCATAGCTGAATGTGCTCAAACGTGAGAACACAGTGAATCCACACACACAGGCACACACTTGCATGCATGCATGCATGCCTGAACACACATGCACACATGGGGATACACACAGGTGCACACATATACATACATATGTGAATGTATGCAAACATGAACACACAGTGCACACACATGGACACTCAGAAATGTGTGAACACATAAGGGAACATAAGCACACACATGCATGGGCACATGTGACCATAGATGCACACACAGGAGCACACATGCCCGTAACATGCACACATGTGAACACACACATGCATGGTGAGTGTGCACAAATGAGCACACAGTGAATGCACACACGCTTAAAAATGTGTGAGCACGTAAGAGCACATGTACATGCAGTGCATGGGCAACACATGACCCCAGGGTGCACACTTGCCCACATGCATGCATGTGCACAAATACACAGGCAGACATACACACTTGCACACACATGGACACATGAGCATGCATTTGCAAAGACTCAAACACATGCATGCACTCAAGTGCACACACACAAACACACTAAAAGTATGTTCCTGCGTGGCAGCCAGGACACACGTGCACCTGGTCTCCTGAGCTTATGTCCACGGTTACTTTTCCCCAGAAACTCGGGGAGCAGCTTGGAGCTTAGAAGAACTCTGTGAGCTCCAGGGATAGTGGCTTCATCTCTGAGTCCCTGAGTCAGGGGGACATCCCCAGGGCTCAGGCAGGGCCCTGACACTGGAGAAGGGATGGGGGGACTTGGGGACCCAGGGGAGGAGGTCCCCTCTCTTCCACCCTCCAGTGGCTCCTGTCCAGAGACTGAGGCCCTTGTCGCTTGGGTGTGACCCTCGTGTCCAGTGGCACCGGTGCCTGCACCTGCCACTACACCATCTGTGCCCTGAGCTGGGTGGCAGCTCCACCCTTCCTGAAACCGTTTTGCTGCAATGAAAGCTTGGTGTTGAGGAAGCTGCTCAGATCCCTGTTGAGAAAGACACACAGCCCTTCGAGTGTTTTACCCAATGAATCATTATAATGTTTCCAGTGGGTCCGGAAGATGCAAAGCATCATTGAATCCATTGTATTTATGGAAATGGAGGAGGAGATGGCATGAGAGCTGCTTTTGGAAAGGGGTAGGCAGACAAGGAGATTCCCTGAGTCCCTGCAGCGGGCTCTGTGCAGGTGTCAGGCTTTCAAACCATGGCGTAGTCACTAACTGCAGGAGGCTGGTGGTTTCAGCCACACCAAGGCCTGAGAAGCCAGCAGCTGCGGGCCACGAAACCTTCCACTGCGTTTGCGCCGTTCTCTGATCTGGGGGTTTTCAGCCTATAAAAGTGTCTCTTCTCCCAGACAAGAGTGAAGATGGTGAAGGATGTTTTAGTTCGTTTTCCTCTCTGTGCTCTCTGTGGCCTCACTGCCATCATGATGGAAAACTTGTAAATGAATCATAAGTGAATACCACCCACCCTGTGAGACAAAGCCCCTCCCGTGGCCCCGCACACCCCCTCTAGCTCCAGGTTCTCTGGCCCCACTCATAGCAGCGCTCCGAGCCCCACTGTCTTCACTGTCTTTGTTTGCTTTCCTTACATTCCGTGTTTTAAATAAACTTCTGATTTGGGACAATTTAGTGGGAAAAGCTGCACACAGAGTCCCCACATCCCTCTCACCCTCTCAGTTCCCCGGATGTGGGCACCTCCCATGGTGTGGCACAGGAGAAACCCACCCTGGTATATGCCCGCTACACAGTCACTCCAGCTGTTATTTGGATTTCACCCTTTCCTCCGCAAGTGTCCTTTTTCTATCCCAGACCCCAGGCCCAGGCACCACCACACTGTCCCCCTCGCGGCCTCCTCCTGGCAGCTTGAGGAGGACTGGTCAGTCATCCTGTACAATGCCCCGTCATTGGGGTTTGTCTGGGGTTTTCCTTACAATTATACTGGTTGGGAGCGCATTTGGGAAGCATGACTCCAGGGGGTAAAGCTACAAAGTTTACAATTACACTGGGGGTGTGGGTTTGGGGAGGAAGACCCCAGAGGTAAAGCTCCAAAGGGGCATTGTCACTCTGTCATCCAGGGTGCTTGATGGCCACTTGGCATCCCAGGTGCCGCTCACCTGCCTACTTGGTGAAGTGGTGTCTCCCAGGGCTCTCCACTGTGAAGTTACCATGTTCGCTTCTCCTCACTCCATTCCTTGGAACTGAGTCAGTACATTCAGGCCTTTTGGCAGTAGGGGTGGGAAAGATGGTGCTGATGAGATGTGGACACACAGAGGGGCATCCTTGGTCTCCTGTGGAAAATAGCAGCCAACAGTCACCCTGTAGCAGGATGAGCCGCAGACAAAATTCAGATACTGGGTTAAAGAAGGAAGAGGCTTTATTTGGCCAGGAGCGTCGGCAGACTCGCATCTTAAAAGCCGAGCTCCCAAAAAAGAAATTCTTGGCCCTTTTAAGGGCTTACAACTCTAAGGGGTCCATGTGAAAGGGTCACGATAGATTGAGCAAACGTGGGGAACGTGCCTGGGGGCTACATGCGTCAGCTAACAGAACAAAAAGTTTTGCAATGCTTCCTTATACAATGTCTGGAATTTACAGATAGTATAAGTAGTTTAGGTCAGGGGTTGATATTATTATTCTTATTATTTTTTAACTACGAGGGCTGGGTGGTGGTGTCAGGCCATCTGGCTATTTGTCTTACTTCTGTTTCTTTCTAACTTTTTGCTTTCTCCATTTCCTTCTGTCATAAACTAGACAAGAGAGGGCAAAAGGATAGCAGGAGAAGTGGTGGTCTCCTTCCTTAACCCGGTATCCACCCCAGGTTTCTTCCTAGTCTTTTTTTTTCTTCTTCTTCTTTATTTTCTGTATGACTCCTGCCATGACTAACCCACAGCTGCCATAGACTAAGACCCACTCCTGCCATAACTAACCCACTCCTGCCATAGCTAACCCACTCCTGCCATAGCTAACCCACAGCTGCCATAACTAACCCACAGCTGCCATAACTAACCCACAGCTGCCATAACTAACCCACAGCTGCCATGGCTAACCCACTCCTGCCATGGCTAACCCACTCCTAGCCAGTGGACTACACCCACTCGACTGCCAGTGACTACACCCACTGCCTGCCATGATCTAACTCCACTCCGTGCCGCTAGCTAACCCACTCCTGCCATAACTAACGCACTCCTGAGACAACAGCATTCATCCATTTGTGAAGCCAGAGCTCTCATGGCCGAACCACCTCTTAAAGCTCTCACCTCTCCATGCCACTGCCTTTGGAATTAAGTTTCCAACATGTGGAAGTCGGGGGACACATTCACATCTTATTACCCCCCTCTCCCCACATCGTCCTAAAGAACAGCCCAACAGCTTGACCTACCCAAGGGATTTCCCCTCCACACCTAGTCACAGGGGTTTGGGCACTGCCCCTACCAGTGGTGACTCAGTTTCCCTCCACTTCCACCACCTTCCATCCTGAGACCTTGGCATTCACCCCAGCTTTCCACAGCAGGACACAGAAAATCCACTCTTGCCTTGTACACTCCAGCCAGGAAGTGACACAGGTCACTGCTCCTCATGGCCCATCAGTGGGATCAGTTAAAAGGCTCCCCTGACTCCAGAAGGCTGGGAATGTGTGGGACAGGGAGGTGGCCATGGGCCCTGTGTGTGCCATACCCTCCCTCCCGCGTTGTTCACGCGAAGGGGGCACTGGCTCCACGGGGGGAGGGGGGCCTGTGGGGCCCCTTGATCTCCCCCTCTGTGGACACCTGGATCACTTTACACATGGCGGGAAGAGGACCAGGCTGGCATTTGGAGCCTCGTGCTCTCCAGGCCCTGCTGTTAACAATTAGCAGCTTTGAGTGTGCTCCCGCTTTGGGTGCATCAATGTCATGCTGCAGACAGAGGTAATATCTCAGCATCACAAACGTCTTGAGAGGTCGCCTTGCAATGCCAGGCAAGGGATGGTTTGGAAAGTCATGGGGCCACACACACTGGAGCTTTCCTCATAAAGTAGAGACGGGTGACCTGATGCTGGTGACAATGACGTCAACATGGTTTCACCTGACTCTGGGGCTGCATGGAACAGACGGAACCAGTGTCCCTGGGCTACCAACCAGAGTTGTGACCAGGATCCTCTGGCTGATACCAGTGCCGGAGCCTGAGCTGGAGGGAATATCGGCCCCTCCCCCTGGGCTACCAACCAGAGTTGTGACCAGGATCCTCCGGCTGGTGCCGGTGCAGGAGCCTGAGCTGGAGGGAATATCGGCTCCTCCCTGTGCAGACTCCAGCCCCGGTGTTGCTGACAGGTGGCCGCTCGGCCTGTTTAACATTTCCAGGGTTGGATCACTCCTCCTTCCTGGTAGCCTGTCCTGCTGCCGAGCGGCTTGGCTGTGAAGTTCTTCCTTTTGTAGAGCAGGATCAGCTTCCCTGTAATTTCTGCTCTCTGCTCCGACCTTTGTAGCTGCACAGAATCAATTTGATTCTTTGTTCAGGATTGCCCTTAGGATATTTGAAAAGAAGAATTCTTGTAAGTCCTGAAATCTACTGTTCTCCAAGATGAGCATCGGAAGTGCCTTAGACCCTCCTCTGTGGGAGGTGGGCTTTTAATGCTTCCAGTCCTGGCCGTCTCCTCCTCTGGGCCAGCGCCGCTGTTCCGGCTGTTCCTGCTTTCCCCGGAGGCCCCTGGATCTCGACATTCCCAGGGCTTGTGCAGCGTCTTCCCAGGTCCATGCAGGGCTTTGCCTGGTTGTTCATGTCGGGTGTATTCCTGGCATCTTGGTCTCTCTCAAAAGCACGCGCTGGAGGAGGAGAGAGGCTGGGGGTTTGCTGTGGGGCCCCAGCTTTCCTGCATTAGCAAAGATGTCAAACGCTTCCCAGACCTCAGTGCTCACCATCATCCTCATCACCAGCTGGGCACCATGAGTCTTCAGCTGAAAATTGCTGCTCTGAACTCTGGGCCATCCTACAATGGGACGCTGGAATTCCACGCCTCTGTCCTTGAGATGTGGTCTAAATGGGGTGGGGTCGACAGGAAGGGCTCAGCTTCATCCCAGAACTTCCCAAGTTCTCACAGAGCATCACCCATGTCCTCATGCCCTCCTCTAGGTGGGCAGGACACTTGCCCGGTAGCTGAGCCATGCCTGCTTCTCCCGCTCTTCTTCATCCTAGTGCTCTCTGGGATTCCAAGGCAGGCAGGCGGAGTTGGTGCCCACCTCAAGTCACTCAAGTCGGTCGCCCCTGCATGTCCTTCTGAGCGCCCCGTGCCCTATTCCCTTCTGCATGAACATCTCACCAAGTGTCAGAGATTCACCCCATGTGGGATTTATCCTTGGCTTCCTTTGCAATTGTACCCATCTGTTTATGGTTCAAGACCTATGCAACAGTAGGTCAACAGCAGAAGACATGAATATTGTTCCTGATGCTGAATGTCTAAGCGTCCTTGGCATTTTTTTGGCCTCTGTTCTTTTTTCCACTGGTCTCTAAGGGATCCAACTTTATCTCTGCAATTTCTGTCTCTTGAATCCTTGCCTTTGGTGGGGGCATGTTTTCCACAAGCCTGTTGTCCGAGGCCTCTGCAAGCTACACAGTACTCCTCTGTGGGAGCTGTTACTGTCATTTTTAATCTAAGCCATTGCCTAATAAATCCAGTCTTCTTGGCTGGTTCCATTTTGGCTTCCAGCTCCTCACTTTCCATCCTTCTTTCCTCCCTGATTCGGGGCTCACTGTCCTTTCATCCTTTAAGACTCGAGTCCTCCCACTAAATGCAGATGCACCCATGGTCCCCTGTGGGGACCCTTCCATGACTTCCCTTGTGGCCTGGTCAATTCTCGCCTTCTCCACCAGGTATGCCAGGTCTCTCCTGCTCCAACAGCCTTCCCTCCACCGTCCCTGCTGTGATTTCAGACCTCCCGGCTGGGCTGCCATCTCCCAGCCGCACGCCCCCGCCGCACTGCCCACATGCACTTTCCCTGCTTTCTCTCCCGCCCCAACTTTGTGGACGCTGCTCCCTCTACAGAGGCCACCCTTCCCTCCACACCCTCAACTCCTCTGCCAGGTATCTCCAGCTTCTGCGCCAACATTCAGCTAAGAAAAAGGCCCCCACTACTCTCCTCAAGTTTGTGCTGGATGTTCCTTCCCTGGGCGCTGTTGGAGCCTGTACAGCTCCCGATTCATCTCTGTCACCATCAGCTGTGCTTGTGGATGTTGTTGGCTTCCATGAGGACTCCTGGGGTCAGGGAATCTGCCTGGCTCCGCCTCCCACTGCAGCCTCATCCCCTGGTTTCCTTTCCTGTGGTTCTGATGGCTGCTGGCCCCGGGGCCATGATTATCACTGAACAAATGAAGAGAGACCTGGAGATGCTCATGCACGTCCACCCCAAAAGCCTGGTGCACGGGCGACGTTCCAGACAGACAACCAAAGAAGTGCTGGAACGTTTGAATCTCTTCTTCTCTTTAGAGACCTTGATTGAAAATGGCAGTAAATAAGAAGCTGGAAACAAAAATAGAGCCAGCAAAGAGATCTGATGTATTAGACACGGGCTTAGATTAAACATCACAGTAACAGCCCCTTGAAGAGGAACACGGGGTAGCTTCCAGAGACCACGGACAAGGGGCTTGCAAGAAATGTAGAGAGTTACACCAAAATTTCAGAGACAAAGCTGGACGCCTTAGAGATCAGTAGAGAAAAGAGCAGAAAAAAAATGCGAAGGACACGTAGACACGCAGCATCAGGAACAAGATTTACGTCTCTTTTGTTGAGCTAGTGTTGTGTGGGCGCTGAATAATAAACAGATTATTAAAAGTATAAAGCAAATAATTAAATTATAACTCCATATGATTATAAATTATAATTAAATATAATTATAAATTATAATTGAGATTATAATTTATAATTAAAATTATAATTGAGATTATGATTTACAATTAGAATTGTAAAGCCAAACAGGGATAAATCCTACCTTGGGTATGGGTAGGACTCTGTTGAGCTGACACGTGGTGAGACTCCCGTGTCAAGGGAGCACAGCAGGGTTAAAGCCGTGCCTGGCAGCAGGTGGCCAGAATGGTCAAGGCGAGAAATGCCAGGGAGCCCACACCTGGGCTTTAGTGGGGTGGAGAGAAGAGGGGGACAGGGGACCTGAAGGTTTATTCCAGAGGCAGAAGCGGGGGCTGGCTTGAGGACTGAGGGCGTGGAGGAGCCGGGCTCAGGGAAGGCAGCTGTGGCTGTGGCTTGTGCACTGCAGGTGGGAGCCAGGCCCCTGTGTGGTCCATAAAATTCCCTCCAAGGAGGTGAGGATGGTGCCCTGGGGGAGGTGTGGGGATTCAAGTGTTCATGTTACTCACAGGCCCTGGAGAGGGAGCACAGGGAGCCACCCACAGGCCCACAGGAAGCCTCAGGAGAGAGTGAGGACCAGGGGCACATGCCCTTATCAGGGACCCAGGCTGTGATGGATGCGCTACTGCGTTCCAGCATCACTAGGTCCCGGTCAGAGTGGGCGAAGGACGGACGCCTGTGTAGGGTGCCGGCCTTGGGACACCCGTGCACCTGGGGCCTGGTGGGGCACTCATGGCCTGTTCCTGTGGATGTTGAGGCTCCAGGAAAACAGGAAGTGCTAAGAATCTGCCACACGGCTTCTTTCTGCAGAGCCCGGGAGAAGAGAATGAGGCTGCAGGCTTGGATGAGTTCACGCAGGCATATGCTGGGCAGACTCCAGCCAGAGAGACTCCCGTGAGGAGACCCAGGAGGCAGCGACGTTAACACCAAGGTGGGTGGGTGGCAGACGTGGCTGTTCTCCGATTCCAGGGTCCTCTTAGGCTTCCTGGGCCTGCTGTGGTTGGTTGGGGCCAGAAGACGAGTTTTGCTCTGGCCGCCCTAAGAAGCTGCAGGTTCCCCTTTCAGGCCCAGCACCTGCCCGTCCAAGCAAGATGGTGAAGACCCCAGTATCCTCTGGGGTAGGACTCAACGCGAGGGGCTGCTCCTCCGTCTGGCCTTGAGTGAGCAGCCGTGGACAGCAGTGTGAGCACAAAGTAAACCTTTGTTGCAGGGAGCCAGAGAGCGTGGAGCTTGGGTATCCCTGCTCTGCCCTGGCTGTGTGGAGAGAAGCAGAAGGTGCAGCTGCTAAGGAGGCCAGCGGGACCCAGCACCACGGCAGGAGGGTGCCCTGAGGTCACTGGACTCCACAGTGGGGCTGCCAGCTTCTATGCTGACAGCTGCCCTTGTAGCCAGGTGGCAGAGGAGCCTGGAATGCAGAGGATGGAGAATGAGAGGAAGGTGGATAAGTGAGGCGGGACACACAGCAGGTTCTGTGTGGGGACTCCTCTGCGGACAGCCTGGGAAAGGCAGGGTCACTGCAGGGAGGGCAGCGATGCCTGGACAGGGTGCCACACCCCTGAGTCCTTCTCCCATTTATTCGGCCAGCTCTGACTGCGGCCACTGTCGTGCCGGTGGGGGTGAAGTGACCACCTGGAGAGCTGGCCTTTGCTTTGGGAGCTGCTGTCCTGAACGACTGACCTGAGGTCGGCTGTGTCTGCCTGGTGTTGGTGCTGACGCTGCAAGGCAGATAATTCCAAAAGTCTCAGTGGCTTCCAACAGCTTGTCTTCAGTTTCCACCTTTGTGTCTTTGGGTTGGTTGACGTCTTGGTTCATCCAGCCTCTGCCATAACAAACTTCCATGTCTGGGAACTTATCCACAACAGGTGTTCACTCCTCCCTGAGATGGATTCGCTGGCTGATTCAGTGTCTGGTGAGGGTCAGCTACCGGTTCACAGAAGGTGCCTTCTCCCGGTGTCCTCATGCAGTGGAGGGAGAGAGCGGAACTCTCTGGGGCCTCTTTCATAAGGGCACTAATCCCATTCCTGAGGGCCCCACCCCGCTGACCTCATCTCCTCCCAAAGGCTTCACCTCCTAACACCACCACATTGGGGTGCAAACTTCAATTTAGCCATTTGAAGGGAAACAAAAGCAGACAAAGCCGCTGGGTCGTCTGAGCTCCACGGCAATAGCCGGGCTTGGATTCAGGTTGACTATGGCATCCCCTGCCTTTTCTCTGCAGTGATTTACCCCTCGCACACCCAGGCTCATCACCAGTGGACCAGGCCCCTGTGTGCAGGGCAGTGGACTCAAGGGATGACCAAAGGCCCTGTGGAGGAGGAGGAGGTCAGGAGGACACAGCGGCCCTGGGCAGCTCAGCAAGGCCATGGCAGCAGGCGTCTGCTCCAACAGCAGCAGACTCTACTGAAAGGTTGGGAAGGCGGCCTTGGGTTCCTCTCCCTAGAAGGATCAGACCATCCCTTGGGTCGTGTGGCCGCCCAGAGATTTCATGGAGACACACTCAGCTCCTCCCTTCCTCCAGCCCCCGAGCATCACTCCAGCAACACCCACCTGGGACCTCTTCAGGTCAAGACCCGAGCTCGGTGCAGGAGAGATTTCTGGCGATGGGCAGCTGAGACGTGGACATGGCAACTGGGTGTTTTCGTTGAACTTCACTCACTTTAATCACTGCTCTTCCACCCTCTGTGGAAGTTGCTCAGGGGCTCCAAGCGGTAGCTTCCGTGGTGGCTGACATCTCAGAACCTCGTGACCGTCACACTTGACAATTGTCCCACCCGGTCTCCATGGACCTAGAGGAGTAAAGGAGTCAAGGCCACAGGGATCTGGGAAGAGTCCTGGCTGTGCGGAGACCTGCATCCCCAGCCAGGCTGTGTCTCTGTGGGCTTGCCCTTTCCTTCTGGGGCTCTCCCCCTTTGTCCCTGTGAGTTCTCAGCCTTGTGACTGCGGGATACAGCAGCAGAGCCAGAGTCCCCCTCAGAATCTCCTGTGCCCCAGACGTTGATGGGTGAAGCGTGACAGACGCTCAGTGCAGCTGCGGCTCTGTCCTGACTCCCCCAGTCAAGAGGGGAAAGCGTTGACCGGGCCTGTGTTCTTGTTAAATGCTGGGCTGAGGAACTGCGAGCCACAGTGAGGAAATCCATATACATCTGAGTTCTTGCTCTTGCACCCGACCACCTGGATAATGGCAAAACGCTTCCTAAGCAATCATCAATCCTGTGAGTGCAGGCTTACCTGAGCCTGCATTCATTCATCCACTAATTGCTTCTCCGGGACGGGGCTCTCAGGCAGGCCTGGGCTGCCGCTGTGCCTTGCAGTTAACATTTTGTTATCTGAAACTCTGCCAAGCACAAAGCTCTGGGAATGCCAAGTGTGGGAGCTCTGAGATGCAAACCCTCATCTACTTCACCATGGGCCCAGTATGTGGAGGGTCCCTGCTCCAGGTCAGCCTGGCAACTGTCAGGCAAGGAATGTGCCGAGTTCACACGTGTCCCTGAAGAGGAGGGCGATTAATCTCTCCGGTCCCTGAGCTGGAGTGTCCCTGGTGGTGGGTGGAGGTGCAATCTCAGGGCAGCGAGGGTCTTGCCTCCCTCCTGGACACCTGCCTTTCAGGACCCCGGAGGGAGATGCCTGCAGCCTGGCTGGGTACTGACTCCTAGATGGAATCTCGTGCTTCCCAGATTTGCAGGGTTCTGTCCAGCCTGGACCCGTGTCCTTTTTACACCTTCTGGAGTGGGGCTCTGGCTTCTGCCCTGGGGATCCTGTTCCCACCACTTGAGCTCCAGAGATGGTGATCCTCCTGTGCCCCTGTGGCCATCCCTCTGTGGGGTGCACACCCTCACACCTGCCTTGGGAGCCTGCGTGAGAGCGTATAGCATCTGTGTGAAGGACCACAGCTGTCCTGGGATGCAGGGGTGGGGCAGCCAGGGAGAGGAAGGGGATTCGGGGCTCTGTGCCACATCCTGAGACCCTGACAGCAGGGCTGGCACGGAGACTCTCATCTGAGCAATGGGGACCTGAGGCTCTGAAAGCCAGTGTCGTTCATTCAAGGTCACAGGACTGAAGGAGCTGGCCAGGTCCTACTGAACAGACTCGGCCTCCTTAACCTCCAGACCATGGCAGGGGATGAAGCTGTGTCCCCTGTACTGAGACAGAAACTGAGGCTCAGAGAGGGATCCTTGGGGTCCCAGGTGGTGAGCCTCAGAGGCAACCCTGGGGCTCCACGGGGGCTCCTTCCGTCCTCTGGGGAGGTGGCCTTTCTGAAGCAGCCAGGCTCTGAGTGGGGTGCCTGCCCTCCCCAGCAGCCCCTGCAAAGCAGGTCTGTGCTCCCCTGCTCTCCCCTGGGCACCTGAGCAGCTTTTGAGATGGAGCTCCGAGCCATCCGTGCTGTGTGCAGCTTCTCGTGGGATCGGCGTGGGGGCAATCGCGTTTAACACGCCGCGCGGGGAGAGGAAACATGACGAGAAAGCACCAGTGTTTGCCTCGCTCACTCTGTAGAGGCCACAGACGGCTGCCCTGGAGACAGCATCAAAGCTGCCATGGGAAGGAAGGAGGGCTCAGGCTGCAGACCTTTCTCCCACTTCACAGGTTATAAAACCCAGGCTCGCGTTTACAAGGAGCGGTTCTGGCCGCATGGAAAGAGACGTCTTGGATATCGATGACAGAAAAACCAAATTCCGCTGAAGTATTTAAAGAGGTTTATTCCGAGCCAGTGTGAGTGACCGCAGCCCAGTGCAGTCTCTGGAGGTCCTGAGAAAGTGCGCCCAGGGAGTCTGGGGTGCAGTTTGGTTTTATGAATTCTGGGGGGACAGGAACTTCAGGTAAAACAATACATCAATACATGGAAAGTATATATTGGTTCAGGCTGAAAAGGTGGGATGTCTTGAAGTGGGGGTTCCGAGCCACAGGTGGGTTTTGACAATTTATGGTGGTAGTTAGCTATTGTTAGGGTCAGTAGGATGGAATGCTTGAGTTGATAAGGGGTCTGCTGACCGCCTAGTGATGCCGTACCACAGTCAGGTCAGACAGTAAGCCACATCACACTGGGTTAATGAAAAACCCATTTAATGAGATTTTGTGGTTTGCAGAGTGTGACTCCCCAGGCACCTTAGATATGAATTTGGGCAAAAGAAAAAAAAAAAAAGGTTGCCGTCCAGTCTTCAAATATGCAGCTCCTGAGCTGCCGACCTGGGCAACCTTCCCATCTCCCGGATGGCTTCTTCCTCCACACCAGGGTGCTGGGCAGGGACACATGTGGCGTCTCACGAGGACAACAGGTGCAGCTTCTGAGTGGAGGCAGAGCCAGGCCCCGGCAGGACCGCAGACGTCCAGCTAGGCCAGGTGATTATTCTTATTGCTGTTGACAAAAGAGACTCCCTCCTCGCCCAGACTTTGGTCCAGCTCTTCCACGCCCTCTCCTCTGCCAGGCCTCGACCTTGGCCTGCCCAGCCCAGTTTTAGCAAAGAATCCTGCGAAGTCACTTTGTCAAGAACCCCTAACCTGGGATATCTGATCACCTTGGCCTGCCTTCAGCAAGAACCCTGCTGGGCCAGTATAATGGTTAATATTAGGTGTCGACTTGGCTGGATTGAGGGACGCCGAGATGGCCGGTAAACTATTGCTTCTGAGTGTGTCTGTGAGGGTGTGGGCAGAGGAGACTGACATTTGGGTCGGTGGACTGGGAAAGGAAGACCCATCCTCAATGTGGGTGGGCACCACCCACTCGGCTGCCAGCGTGGCCAGGACAAAGCAGGTGGAGGACGGTGGGACGACCTTGCTTGGTGGGTCTCCTGGTTTCCTTCTCTCTCCTGTGCTGGATGCGTCCTTCTCTCTTCCGTGCTCGATGCTCCCTTTTCTCTCCCGTGCTTGAGGCTTCCTTCTCTACCCTGCGCTCGATGCTTCCTCCAGCTCCTCCTACCGCTGGACATCAGGATCCAGATTCTTCAGTTTTTGGACCCTGGTCTTGCACCAGTGGCTTCCCTGGGATCTCTGAGGCCTTTGTCCAGCAGAATGAAGGTGGGACTGTCAGCTTCCTGTTTTCAGGCTTCTGGACTCAGACTGAACCACTGCCAGGTTCTTTCTTCCTCAGTTTGTAGACGGCCTACTGTGGGGCTTCCCGTATAACCCTGTCAGCCACTTCTCCCCAAGAAACTCCCTTTCATGTAGACACGGATCCTGTTGGTTCTGTCCCTCTGGAGGTCCCTGACTAATATGGCCAGGTTAGCAGGAGTCCCCCAACCTTGGCATCTACCCCAATTCCTCTCAGTCATCTCCATCTGCCAGCTCTGCCCCTGGCTATAAACCCCCAGCTGTCTTTGCTGGAATCGGGCTGAGCCGGTCTCTCTCCCTAGTATCTGTGTTGGTGCCACGGTGGTGCTGAACAGTCTTCCCCGCCGTCTTTAACAAGCATCCTATGCACTGCTTTACTTTGATATCATTTCCCCATCTGGGTCTGGCCAGGGCATCTGGCCAGTAGCCAGGAGAGGTGGGTGATGAGGGTGAATCCAGGCAGTGCCAGGCCCTGCCTACACAGCCCTACTCTGCCCCTTGAGAAGGTGCTCCTGGCCAGGAGAGACCGCAGGGTGGACACCGTCCCCACCCTGTTCAGGTGTCCCTCCCACTCCTGGTCCCAGTCATCCACACAAACCTGATGCCGACTTGTGTCCCCTCCCTCAGAGTCCCCCAAGAAAGAGTGTCCCATGGTGTCCACGCCTGTGAGGACCACAGCCAAGCATCCTGACGTGAGCCTGGGAGAAGCATCAATCTTATTTCTTTTGGATGACAAAAGGCATTGCTTGTACCTTTTTCCCTGCAGTGATCTTTCCCCAAACAGTGGTCTTTTGGCCAACCTGCTTCTGGCCTCCTGGGCGGGTCTGCAACAGGCAGGACCAGATGCCGGTGGGCTCCTATGGCTGGAACCAACCTCCTCCCTCTGAGGCAGCCACTGGTGGACACGCAGGGTCCTGGGCCCAGTACCTCTTTCCCATCGCCCCATTAAGGTGTTCTAAAGACAATCACGCCTCCTCCGCTGACCCTGAGGCCCTGCAGAACAAGCAAAGAGCTGTCCCCAGAGCCGCTGCCCATCCCTGAGATTGGCAATTTCCATAGGTGACGGGGAAGCTGATGGGGACAATGATGCCAAAGAAAATAGAAAATAGCATTTCTGGGGAGTCATCCCCCTGCAGGGAAAGGGCCCACACTTCTCCCATCCCTTGCGGCTGGCCTGACGTGCCCTCCCAACTCCCGTTGACTTCTGGCTGATAGGAATATATTGCCATTAAGAGTAACGGCACGACCCAGCTGAGCTAGGGTGGTCCTGCCGGCTCCTCCGATTCGCAGGAAATAAAGTTGGGAGAATGATGCAGAAGTTCACATGGAAATGAAATCAAACCCAGCACCACGTAGCTCTCTTTCTTAATCCTGTCCCCGGCGCTGTTTCAATATTACATTTTTTTTTCTTGGGTTCTGGAAAATGAAACATCTTCTGCCCATTATGCTCTGAAATCAAGCACATTTGGGGGCAGCAGGCTGTGGGGATGAGAATAGGCATGGAAGCTGTGCGGCGTTGTTTCCCCAGCCTTCCCCACGAGGCCAGTGCCCCTAATTTTCAGTGCAGGAGGAAGCAGAGCCTATCTTCACATTTACTTTCCTTCTGAAAGTGCCTTTGTGTCAATGCCCTGATTGCAGGGCCTCTGATGTGTGAGGACACTGGGTTCGGAGGCGGCCCTGGGCCTGGGGGGACATGAGCGCATAAAGCCAACCGTGGGATGCTGACTGTGTGGGCGGTGCTCGCATGAACATAGGTTATCTGTAAACCTCACAGGAGGCTTAGACATCATCTATGCTTCCAGGAGCTCCAGGTGACCGAGGTCAGAGTGTGGGAGTTTGCAACATGGATAATCACTTCAGTAAATGTCTCAGGATAAATCCTCTGTTTTCTCTCCATTTATCTCTTTATCTACCTCTCCATACCTCTATCTCTGTCGCTGCCTCTCTCTATCCTTATGCCTGTCCCTTTCCCTAGCTCCATCACTGTCTCCCTCCCATCACTATCCCTACCTCCATCCCTATCCCTATTCCTATTCTTATTGCTATCCCTGTCTGTCTAATGCCCACTGCCCTGGCCTGGTGATGGTGCAGGTGGTACCCACCATTGTGACAGTAGCTAGACCCAAGCCAAGAGGTGTAGGCAGAGTTACTGCCCTGTTCTTAAGAGTTGGCAGGAATTGAGTTTTAGCATTAATGCATAGTTTTTGAGTTAGTTGTATTAGTTATGTAACAGGGCTTGTTTCACATCGTGACACACACAGTTCTTTTTTTTTTTTTTTTTTTGAGACGGAGTCTGGCTCTGTCCCCCAGGCTGGAGTGCGGTGGCCAGATCTCAGCTCATTGCAGCTCCATGCCTCCCAGGTTCACGCCATTCTCTCAGCCTCCCGGTAGCTGGGACTACCAGGCGCCCGCCACCACGCTTGACTAGTTTTTGTATTTTTAGTAGAGATGGGGTTTTCACCGTGTTATGAGCTGGTCTTGATCTCCTGACCTCGTGATCCACCCGTCTCGGCCTCCCAATGTGCTGGGATTATAGGCTTGAGCCACCGCGCCCGGCCAACAAGCACAGTTCTTAAAAGTCCAGTCCAATGAGTTTTGACACAACTGAACCTCAGCAAACGTCACAACCAAGATCAAGAAGATGTCACCTCCCTGAAGGCTTCCTTGTGCCACCTCCCGGGGTGCCCATTGCCCTGCTGCCCATCTCTGTTGACTGGCCTCGCCTGTCCCGAAACTTTACAGAAATGGAACAGCACGGTGTGTGCTTGATTTCAGGAACTTCTTTTACTCAGTATAATGCTTCTGAGATGTGTCTGTGTTATTGTGTCTGAGTGGCTGTTTTTTTATTGCTGAGTAATACTCCAGTGGATGAAGAGACCGTTTGTTTATAAAACAAAGTCACCTGTTGAGTATTTAAATTGTTTCCAGTTTGAGACTCTTATGAAGAAGCTGCTATGAAAATTTTTATGCCAATGTTTCTGTGAACCTGCTTTCATTTTATCCAAATACATACCTAGGTGTAGGGTCCAGCCCCACCGGGGCTTAGCGGGTGTTCTCCCCGTGTGCGGAGACCAGAGATGGTAATAAATAAAGACACAAGACAAAGAGATAAAGAGAAAACAGCTGGGCCGGGGGGACCACTACCATCAAGACGCGGAGACCAGTAGTGGCCCCAAGCGGCTGGGCTCGCTGATATTTATTGCATACAACACAAGCGGGCAGGGTAAGGAGGGTGAATCTTCTAAGTGATTGAAAAGATGAAGCAAGTCACGTGATTACAGGATAGGGGGCCCTTCCTTTTTAGGTAGCCGAAGTAGAGAGGGAAGGCAGCATATGTAGTGTTTTCTTCTCTGCACTTATAAGAAAGATCAAAGACTTTAAGACTTTCACTATTTCTTCTACCGCTATCTACTATGCACTTCAAAGAGGAACCAGGAGTACGGGAGGAGCATGAAAGTGGACAAGGAGTGTGACTGTTGAAGCACAGCATCACAGGGAGGGTTTAGGCCTCCGGATGATTGTGGGCAGGCCTGGATGATATCCAGCCTTCCACAAGAAGCTGGTGGGGCAGAGTGTTCCCTTACTCCTCCAAGGAAAGGAGACTCCCTTTCACGGTCTGCTAAGTAACAGGTGCCTTCCCAGACACTGGTGTTACTGCTTGACCAAGGAGCCCTGAAGCGGCCCTTATGCGGGTGTGACACAGGGCTCACCTCTTGCCTTCTAGGTCACTTCTCACAATGTCCCTTCAGCACCTGACCCTACACCCACCCGTTATTCCTAGGTTATATTAGTAATGCAACGAAGAGTAATATTAAAAGCTAATGATGAATAATGTTTATAATAATGATTGATAATTGTTCATGATCATCTCTATATCTAATTTGTATTATGACTATTCTTATTCTAACTATTTTCTATATTATACTGAAACAGTTTGTGCCTTCAGTCTCTTGCCTCAGCACCTGGGTAATCCTCTGCCCACACCTAGGAGAAGAATTTGAGAATCATGAAGTAGAGATGTGTGTTACATTTTGAGAAACAACAAAACATCTTCCAAAGTGATTATGCCAGGAACCACGCAGGGGTGCCTGTTCCAGCTCCTCGGTAATTTTGCCCACGCTGCACGTTGCCATTCTTTTCAATTTCAACCATCCTAGTGGGAATGGCCTGGCTCGTGTATGTTCCCCCATGATTAATGATGCCAGCAATTTGGCATGTGCTTTTTGGCTATTTGTGTATTTTCTTTTGTGAAGGGTTTCTATACATTTTAGTCAATTTGTTTGAACTGTTTTCTTCTTCTTCTTCTGGAATCGTAGGAGCTACTTTTTCATATCTGTTTTGGATCTGCGTTCTTGGTCAGATACGTGCCCTGTGAATATTTTCTTCCCCTGTGTCTTGCTTTTTCATTTTCTTAGAGGTGCCTTTTGTTGAGCAGATGCTTTAATTATGATAAAGACCAATTTTATCAGTTTTCTGTGGTTAGGCTTTCTGCATCTCATCTAAGAAACATATGCCTATCTCAAGATTATGAATTATTCTTCTGTGCTCTCTTCTAGACGTTTAATGGTTTTGCTGCTTATGTGTAAGTCTGTGATGAATCTTGAATTACTTTTTGTGTATAGTGTGAGGCAGGCATAAGATATTTCTCATGATAACTCACCTGCTCCCGCACCATCTCCCTTCCCCACTGAATTTCACCAGGATCTTTGTTTTGCGTCTATTGACCAAGATGATATGTACCCATTTCTGCGCTTCTTATTCTGCCTATTGGCTTTTCGTTCTGCACACTAACACCGCAGTGTCTCAATTCCTGGTGATTTATGGTAAGCCTGGACTCAGCTACTGAAGTCCTGCAACTCCTGTCTTTCTTTGAAAGTTTGTTTGGCTGTTTTGAGTCATTTCCTTTTTTATATGAATCTGCTTGTAAATTCCTCCAAAGAGATTCTGCTTGGACTTCTGTTGAGATTGATTTTAAGCTATAAATCTATTTGGGGGGAACTAACATCTTAAAAACGTCAAGTCTTCCAATATGAACATGATGTATTTTCCTTTTATTTGTGTACATTGCATCTGGCTTTTTTCGTTGTTGTTGTTTGTTTGTTTGTTTGTTTGAGATGGAGTCTTGCTCTGTTGCCCAGGCTGGAGTGCAGTGGCACAATCTCGGCTCACTGCAAGCTCCACCTCCCAGTTCACACCATTCTCCTGCCTCAATCTCCTGAGTAGCTGGGACTACAGGCACCCACCACTACACCTGGCTAATGTTTTGTAGTTTTAGTAGAGATGGGGTTTCACCGTGTTAGCCAGGATGGTCTCAATCTCCTGACCTCGTGATCCACCCGCCTTGGCCTCCCAAAGTGCTGGGATTACAGGCGTGAGCCACTGCACCCAGCCACATCTGGCTTTTTTAAAAGTACCAGTTTTATTAGCTAGGGTTCTCCAATGGAAACAATTATATATACATATATTCCTTTATCCACAGAAAGGAATTGGCTCACACAATTCCGAGTCTGGGAAGTCCCGGCATCTGCCGTCTGCAGGCTGGACACCCAGGAAAGCTGGTGCTGTAGCTTCAAGACCTGGGAACCAGGAGACTCAGCGTCCAAGGGGAGGAGAAAGTGGATGCCCTGGCTCACACAGGCAGACAGAGCAAACGCAACCTTCCCCCGCTCCTGCATTCTCTTTAGGCTGACAGTGACTCCTGAAGGAGTGGAAGGCTGGGTCACTGCAAGGAAGGATTCCAGTGCACTCCCAAAAATGTGTGTGGCTTGGTTGATGCTCTCTGTGATGGTTAATTTTATGTCAACTTGACTGGGCTAAGAGTTGCCCAGGCAGCTGGTAAAATGTGATTTCTGGGTGTGTCTGGGAGGGCGTTTCTGGAAGACATTGGCACTTGAATCAGTGAACTCTGCAATGTGGTTGGACCTCATCCAATCCATTGAAGGCTTGAGGAGAATGGAAAGGTGGAGGGAGGGAGTTTGCCCTTTCTCTGCATAAGCTGGGCCTTTCATCTCTTGCCCTGGGACTTCAGTGCCCCTGGGTGTCAGGCCTCTGGGCTTGGAGTGGAATGATACCTTCAGTTTTCCTGGGCCTCCAGCTTGCACACAGCAGATTGTGGTATATATCAGCCCTCATAATGGTGTGAGCAAATCTCTCATAATAAATCTTTTTCTATATATCTAAAAATAGACCTTGTTTGTTCTGTTTCTCTGGAGAAACATGACTAATACAGATTCGGGTACCAAGAGTGGTTTTAGAGGGTCAGAACGCTGAGGATGGATTTTCTGAATTGGTCTGGGGTTTCTGGAATGGGCTGTCTAATCTGATCAGATGTCAAGACACCGCTGACTACTGATGCAGCAACAAAGAGGACACTGACAGAGCGTGGCATGAACCATTTATAGAGACATGAAAAGCATCTGCTGCAGATGCTTACAGAAGTAAGGAGCCAAGGGACTCTGTGCATGATACTTTCAAACACTTGTGGAAAACTAAGATATATAGTCACACTGGCTGGTAGCTCCTAATATTGCTGGCCAATGTCCCTGGTGCGTGAAGCTGGGAAGCCCACTCAGTCCTTGTTCTGTCTGTGTAAGCAGTCGGGGGCCAGGCAAAGTGGACTAAAGCCTAACCTGAATTGGGAAACAGATTCCAAGCTCCTCAGACACCTGTGTCCCAGACTAGAGCCAGTTACAGACCCAGCACTCCTGAAGGAGTGGGAGGCTGGGTCACTGCAAGGAGGGATTCCAGTGCACTCCCAAAAATGTGTGTATTTGCACTAGAAGTGGTGGACTGAGTGAAACAGGTGCAGGTGGCCCTCCCCAGGATGGGTGGGTCTGTTAGTCAGGGTTTCCCAGAGCAAGAGAATGCTGTGGTTAGGCTTTGTGTCCCCACCCACACTTCATCTTTAACTGTAATCCCCATTATTCTCCGTGTCAAGGGAGAGACCAGGCGGAGGTGATTGGATCGTGGGGGCGGTCTCCCCCATGCTGTTCTCATGATAGTGAGTGCGTCCTCATGAGATCTGATGGTTTTGTAAGGGGCTCTTCCCCCTCTTTGCTTGGAACTTCTCCTTCCTGCTGCCTTGTGAAGAAGGTACCTTGTTTCCCCTTCACCATTCGCCATTATTGTAAATTTCCTGAGGCCTCCTCAGCCATGTGAAACTGTGAGCCAGTTAAACTTCTTTTCTTTATAAAGTACCCCATCTTGGGCAGTTCTTTATATCAGTATGAAAATGGACTAATACCGAGGACCAATGGGATATATATATATATAAAATTGTACTGGAAGTTCAAGTTCAGCCTGCTCCCTGGCCACTTTGAACTCCTTGTGTGTATTAGTCCATTCTCACGCTGCTACAAAGAATTGCTTGAGACTGGATAAATTATAATGGAAAGAGGTTTAATTGATGCACAGTCCCACGTGGCTGTGGAGGCCTCAGGAAACTTACAGTCATGGCAGAAGCAGAAGCAAACACGTCCTTCTTCACAAGGTGCAGGAAGAATAATAAGAGCCAAGTGCATGGGGAAGCCCCTTACAAAACCATCAGACCTCATGAGAACTATCTCACTGTCATGAGAACAGGATGGGGGAAACCGTCCCCAGGATTCAATCACCTCCCACCAGGTTCCTCTCAGGACACATGGGGATAATGGGAACTATAATTCAAGATGAGATTTGGGTGGGGACACAGTCAAACCATATCATGATGTCTCTGAGTCAATAGGCTAAGAAGGGAACTTCTATCCTGACTGGGGTGATCTATCCAAAGGGAAATCTATATATATATATAGAGAGAGAGAGAGAGAAAGAGAGAGAGAGAGAGAGAGAGAGAGAAGGTAGGTGTTGGCTCAATAAGTATTGAGGTTGAGAAGTCCCAGGATCTGCTGTCTGCAGGTTGGAGGCCCAGGAGCAGTGGTGGTCTAATTCTAATCTTCATTTCTGTGACTGGTCCAGTGGTTGTAGCTGGTATTGGCATTGATAACCACCTTCTTCTCAAAACATTCTGTGTTCCCTCTCCCCTCGGGAGTCACGTCAGCTGATCCTGCTTCTTTACCTGGTGGGGAGACCCAAACCTTCATTCCTGAAGGGTCTGGGGCATTCATAGTCCTACCTGGATTGGGTGGTTGTGATTTCCCATGGCAGTATTACGAGACACCCTGTGGGATCTCCTGTTTTCTAGACACACTCTTCCTTACCTCCTCGTGGAGCAGTGGTCAATTTCCCTTTGATAGAAATTCCCTTCTTAGCCTGTCGACTCAAAGACATGAGGAGTCCAACGTGGCCAGGCAGCAGGCTGAACTTCCAGGACAATAATATCATTGTTGTGTCTCCTGGGGGAAGCATTTATCCTTCTGGAACTAAGACTTCTAGGCCAGCAGAGCATAAAGTCATGGGAACAGGAAGCTAAAAAATGTGCTAAGCTCCCCACAAAGCCATAGGTGCAGGCTGGGGGAAAGAAGGCAGGGGGGCAGGAGTGGGGACCATGGTCATTTGGGTCACTTCCTCATGTAACTTACTTGTGCCTTCAGGGCCTGTTGGTGACCAGTCTGGTAGACACCATGTCCATCTGATGATGCAGCAGTGCTGTGCACACCGCACTTGATGGGTCTGTGAGTCAGTTAATGCCTAGTTCATGATGGGCTGCTCAGATCATGTGGTAATTTGGTGGCCCTTGGTCAACATCAAGATCTACAAAGATCCAGTCACAGGCCAAGAGCTGTTTCTCAAAAGGCGGACAGTGGGGCCTTGCTCTGAGATCCCAACGGTCTACACTGTGATTCACCGACAAGCCCTGCCAAGGGTCCGTGCAGCATTCCCGTCTGCCACTGACATCTCAGGCACTGCTGGATCTGCTGGGTCTTATGGCCCGAGTGGTAGAGCAGCCTGCACAGAGCCTGGACCTGCTGCACAGCCTCCTCCTATGCTGGGCTCTGCTCAAAGCCAGCAGCTTTCTGGGTTACTTCGTAAATGGGCTGGAGTAACACACACCAATGAGGAATGTGTTGCTTCCAAAATCCAAATAGGCCCAGTCAGCATGATGCCTCCTTCTTGATGGAGGAAAGGCCTGCTGCAAGAGATCATCCTCCCTTTTGGTACCTCAGAGGCCTCACCACTGGACACACACACATTTCATGGTGGTAGAACACCCCTGAACTTTAGTCAGATTCATTCTCTACCCTCTGACATGCAAATGTCTTACCAGTAAGTCTAGGAGAGATGCTACCTGACACTCACCCAACATAATGTCACCAGTGTAATGGACCAGGGTGACATCTGGGGGAAGAGAAAGGCCATCAGGTCCCTGTGAACTGAATGAGAAGACTGGGCTGGAGAGTGGACAGACCTAGAACAGCTGAGGTAGGACTGTGAAGGTGCATTGCTGGCCTTGCCAGATGAAAGCAACCTGCCTTGTAGACAGATCTGGAGAAAAAGGCATTTGACAGATCAGCATCAGCACACCGGGATCAGCATCAGCACACCGGGATCAGTATCAGCACACCGGGATCAGTATCAGCACACCGGGGGCCATGGGACGTGTTCATTTGCTCCAGCCATGAAACCACATCAGATATGGCAGCTGCAATTGGTGCTACCACCTGCTTAAGCCTCCAGTAATCCACTGTCACTCTCCAGGATCCATCTGTCTTCTGCACACAACAAATAGGCTGTGGTGGAAATCACCACCTCTACACCTTTCAAGTCCTTGATGCACCAATGCCAAGATTCCTCCCAGGATGTGGTATTGTGTCTGATTTACTGTTGTCCAAGGTAGAGGTAGTGTTAGTGACTTTAACTTGACCTTTCCCACCCTAATAGCCTTTGCACCACACGTCAGGGGAACCAATGTGGGGACCCTTCTAGGTGTTAAGTACGTTGATTCCAATTATGCATCTGGAAGTGCGGAAATAACCATAGGATGGGTTTGGGGACCCACTGGGCCCAGTGTGAGATGGGCCTGTGTTGAAACACCTTAGATCACCTGACCTCCATAAGCCCAGCTCTGACTAGTGGACCACGGTGACATCTGGGATCTCTTGCAGTCAGAGTCAGTTCAGGGCCAGTGTCCAGCAGTCCACAAAAGGCCTGATTGTTTCTTTCTCCTCAGCACACAGTCACCCTGGTAAGAGGAAAGACCGGGAGAAATAGTAACTGCGCACAATCTTGGTAATGTACTGGGGTCCTTCCATAAGGAGATCCAGCCTCTCCTTCATCCAAGAGGTGCTGGGGCAGGGTTCACTTTTGGGAATTGATCGAGGAACCGTGAATCCCTCTCTATTTGTAGGATTCAAGGTAGACTTTTGTCCACTTGATTTAAAACTTTACCACTGACAGAGTAAGTGAGCATTCGGTAGGCTTCTTATCCATTTCACTTCCGGAAACACTGTGATCCATGACTAATCTTACACACCTACCTGAATCAAACGATTTGGATTGCTGCTCCATGACACATGGAGTTTTTCATCTTTACAAGAAAGGTAATGTGCTATATTAGGATTTTGAAATTTGCTTTGTCACTCAACATTCTATTGTGAGATATATTCTTGCTGAAGGACAAACTCATAGTTCAATCATTTAAACAACTCTGAACTTTCCCATTATATTACTTTGCATCTGTTTAATTTCCTCCCTTCCTCCCTTTCTCCCTTTCTCCCTTTCTCTCGCTTCTTTCCCTCCCTCCCTCCCTCCCTCTCTCTCTCCCTTTTTTTCCTTCCTTCCTTCCTTCCTTCCTTCCTTCCTTCCTTCCTTCCTTCCTTCCTTCCTTCCTTCCTTCCTTCCTTCCTTCCTCCCTCCCTCCCTCCCTCCCTCTCTCCCTCCCTCCCTCTCTCTCTCTCTTTCTTTCTTTTTTCTTTCTTTCTTCAAGGATTTTGCCATGTTGCCCCGGCTGATTCTGAACTCCTGGGCTCAAGCAATCCTCCCAAAGTGCTGAGATTACAGGAGTAAGCCGCCATCCTGGCCTTGCACCAGTTTATTGATGGTTCTCCTGTTGATGGACACATTGGTTGCCTCTATCTTTTGCTGTAACTAGCGATGCTGTGTGACAGTCCTGTGCATGTCACCATGAGTGCATAGTGAGCATTGCCCTGGTGTGGGCATTCGGAGGGTGAGTGGCCAGGACATGCATCACAGGTGATTTAAACTTTGCTAATTATTGTGCTGTCTTGGGGAGAAAAGTACAGTTGTGCCAATTTCCCCTCGCATTGGCAGTGCGTGGTTTCTTATCTTTTCTTCACTCCTCACTCAGGTTTGGTGTTGCCTTTTAAATTTTTATAAATCTGATTGATGTGTGATAATAATGGGAAAATAAGATTATCTCATTGTTTTAAGTGTAAATGAGATTAATGTTTTCTCATGTGTTTTTGGGCATTTAAGTTTCCAGGTTTTTGAACTGCATATTGATATCTAGTGTTTTTTTTCCTTTTCTTATTGATTTGCAGAAATGGTATATTCTACATGAAAGTCATCACTGGTTTTATCAGATAAAATAGCTTCCACTTTATTATTTATGGTGGCTTTGCTATATAAAGTTTTAAATTTTGAGGTAATGAAATATATCATTCATTTCCTTTAGGTTTTGTGCTTGTGTGTTTTATTTAAGTGAGAATAAGAATTACAGAAGACATTTTCCTCTAAGATTTTAAAGTTTTTGTCTTGAACATTGAGCTCTTGCTGCCATCTGGAATTCATTTTTGTGTATGGTTTGAGAAAGGGATAAAGTTTTATCTTCCCATATGGGGATCCAGTTGTCCCTGCGTCGCTGATGGAACGGCCCACCCTTCTCCGCTTGTTGGTGATGACGCCTGCGTCTGTGCCGTGTTTGGAAATGATCATGGACCCTCTCTCCTATCTCATGGTGGATTGATTTGCTCCTGCACCAACACCATGAAAAGTTATTTAATACTCCACGCTGCGCCCATGTCGTTATGTGGGCAGGTATCGGCTGGCCACAAGCATGTCTTTGTTTTGCCTGCCTGCCTTCCTTCCTTCCTCCCTTCCTCCCTCCCTCCCTCCCTCCCTCCCTCCCTCCCTTCCTCCCTCCCTCTCTCCCTCCCTTCCTCCCTCCCTCCCTCCCTCCCTTCCTCCTCTCTCCTCCCTCCTCCTTCCTCCCTTCCCTTCCTTCCTCCCTCCTTCCTCCACCTCCCTCCTTCCTTCCTTCCTTCCTCCTCTCCTGCCTCCATTCCTCCTTCCTCCCTCTTTCCTCCTTCCCTCTCCTCCTTCCTCCCTCCTTCCATTCCTTCCTTCCTTCCTTCTTTCATTCCTTCATTCCTTCCTCCTTCCTCCCTCCTCCATTCCATCCATTCCTCCTTTCCTCCTCCTCCTTCATTCCATTCTTTCCATCCATCCTTCATCATTCCCTCCATCCTATTTCATTTTCATCCTTTCATTCATCACATTCATTCATTCTTCATCATCATTACATCATTCATTTCATTTCATTCAACCATCTTTCATATCCATCATTCATTCCATTCCATCATCATCATCATTGCTCCCTTCCTCCCTCCCTCCCTCCCTTCCATCCTTCCTTCCTTCCTTCCTTCCTTCCTTCCTTCCTTCCTCCTCCCTCCCTCCCTCCCTTCCTCCTCCCTCCCTTCCTCCATTTCCTCCCTCCCTCTCTCCCTCCCTCCCTCCCTCCCTTCCTTCCTTCCTCCTATGAACAGAAGACTCTCCTAACTCCCGAGGCTGGGTCACATGCTCCCAGGTAGTGCAGCCACAGAAGCATTTTCACAGATTCCCTCATCAGTGTCCAGCACTGGGTTCTATATTCTGGACGGTCAGGATCCCTGCCTGTCCTGCCTGTCCCTGTCTAGCTAGGGTGTGGCCGGATGTGTGACGTGTCAGACACGTGGAAAGTTATTTATCAAATGCATGTCACCTGGAGAGATGATGAGGCAGTTCCCATCTTCCCACGGTGTACCAGAAACTCTGCTGTGGGGCTGAAATAAGGGGATAGGTGTCTCGTGGCGCTTCCTCTCTAGCGGAAGATCAGATCTGGACCTGGCAGATGTTAATAACAGGCACAAAAATAATGTGAAAACAGCTGCCCCTGAGCTATGACTACAAGCCAGACACTGTCCTGAGCACCTGAAATGTATTAACTGGATCCTTGCACAATCACAGGAGGCAGGTGCTTTTTGATTTCCTCATTTTCAAGATGAGAACACTCAAGCACAGACAGATAAGCAACCGACGTCAGATGGCACGGCTGGGGTCTGACCCTGGGGCGGCAGTTGGCACTTCTAACTCCCAATCCCCGTTCCTAGTAACACCAGCCTGTGTCTGTGTGTGTCGACGTACATATGTGTGCATGGATGTGTGTAATATATATGTATGTATATATGTGTATGTGTATATATTGAATATACACTTGTATTTCTATTTGAAAAAATAGTCCTTCAGCATGGTTAGTACATCAAACAATTTAAAACACTATATACGTAAAAGTCACCTGAGAGGCCCTGTCCTTCCCGGAGAGAGGCAAACTTCTTAACAGATTTTTGTCAGTCCTCATAGAGATCTTGCCTGTACTGGGCAGTATAAATATCTCTGTATTTCTCTGTGTGTTTCTATATGTAAATTACCCTTTACAAGGCACTCACAGTAGCATTTATACATACCCTGTTTTGCATTTTGCTTTTCTCATTTAGCAATGTATTTTGGAGATATAATTCTAATCCATGGTTTTTCTTAATAGCTCAGTGATGTTCCACAAATTATTTACTCATTCCCATACTGAGAGATACTTAGATTGGTTCTAGGCACTTGTAATTACAACGAAATGGAAATCTTTATAATACATATATACTCTTAGGGACATGTATTTGTACAGAGTCCGATTTTAAATGCAGAATGCTGAGACAAATAGTAAGGACATTTTAAAACGTGACAGATGCTCTCAAATCGTACTCCAAAGAGGTTACAGAGAGTCTCACGGCCAGTAAAGGAGCATGAGGTGCTCGCACCTGCTCCTCCTCATCAGCCCAGCACACCGTGGGTCGGCCGCACGGAGGAAGAGAGAATCATCGGCCTGGTAATGCGCATTTATTTAACTTCACGTGGTTTGAACACTTTGTATTCTATTTATTGGGACTTGTGTTTCCTTTGCTGAGAACTACTTTCTTCATTTATTTTTCCACAAGGGTCAGTTGTTGGTGTTTTGAATATTTTTATACAGTTTTATCAAGAATGCATTTTTAATCATTAAAAATTGCTGTTTTCACACTTGCAGGTATAATTTGTTAACTACATTCCAAATATTGAATTATTTCTGGTTCCTGGAAGGAATCACACTTAGCATAGTGTATTTTTGAATGAACTTTTGAGCCTATTTGTTAATACATTGTGTAGAATTTTTGCATCTATATTCAAAAATGAGATACATTTTTATGTGTGTGTATGTAATATTTTGCTCATACTTGGTGAAATCTTGAAGGAGAAAGGTTTCTAAACATTTAAATAACTTCCATATTATTTAGTTTTTGAAGTTTTACTAGAATTCAGTAAAGAATTTGCCATTTGTATGGCAATAGTGACTTAAGAAGTAACCACGGGGCAACTTTCTCAGTTCTGTGTATGGTAATTGGTTGATTTAGATTTTCAATCTCATCTAAATAAAATGTGGGTCTCCTTCTCCATCTGTACATATATGCGTGTATGCATATATATATATACACACACACATATATACATATACATCTATATATTCTTACATAATCAGCTATTTCTTCTAGCTTTTCAGAGCATTTATATAGTGCTGAGAAAAATATATTTAATTTGTCTGTATTTTTTATTTCCTTCTCTTCACTCCTCATTTTGTGTTTGTATATTTCTCCTATGCGTCTGCTTCATGTAATTAGCTTTTATACTGTATATTTTTAGGATTTTTGTAAAGAAGCATCTCTGGAAATTATTTACTAACAAGACTTTTTAATCTTTTACATGCCATTAATTTCTATTTTCCCTCCTTCTGCTTTCCACACCTTTATTTTGTTTTCATTTTTCTTTTTAATTTCATCATTAATTTACTTAATGCCTATTTTTGTTGAGAATTTGTGACACTGATGGTGAAAAATTTTGCTCTGAGCCTTGTGCTGGTAGTGTGCTGCGGCTGGAAGAGCGCCACACTTTTGCTTCTGTTCTCTTTCCTCCAGGATTTCTGCAGTCTCAGGTGACCTCCCGAGAACACCTTGAGCAGTGTCTTGCGTCTAAACCTATGGTCATTTTCTGTCGGTATTCACAGGGTGTGAGAATAAGCTGTGTTTCTTGTTTTCAGGGTGGAGTTGGGCTATGCAGCTGCACATCCTCCTGAGAATGTGTCACTCTCTCCTCCACAGGCTCACCTGCTTCTGCTCACTTGGCCTGCTGGGTGAGCAGAGGCAGGTCGATTCCCCTTTAAAGCAGGTGTCTCCAGTGCCCACAGCCACACTCCTGCCTCTGTCCTCCTGCCTCAGACATTCTTCAAAACCCTGGCAAGCAGGAGTGGGGAGCAACCCTCCAGCCCTGGAAAATGGGGTTGGACATCAGTGCCGCAGCCTTCCACCTCAAAGGGACAGCTCCAGTGCTTGGCAGAAGGTCTGGAGAGGCTGAGCGGTGATGCCACACAGGTGGCCCACTCAACAGCTCACTGCAGGTGGCCTCTCACCCTCTCCTTCCCTGCCTCCCAGGCTCCCTTGTCCTGCACCTTGCTCCGGGCCCTGCTGCCCAGGGAGTCAAGTGAAGACTCAAGTACATGGGTCTAGTCATTGCATTTCCTTAGGTTTTAAGCACAGGAAAGTCTCCATTTTTGGTGCCTAAGTGACACAGCCTTGCCTGGGCTTGGATCCTCTCTCCTCCCTACGTGGCTCCTCATCTTCTTCGTCTGGGTCACAGCCTCTCTGACACTCACGTTGCCATCCCAGCTCCCTCTTGCTTGCCTTTGTCTGCATGGCTTTGCCATATGTTCCTCGATCAGTTGATAACACGTTTCCGAATGTCTTGTAAATGTCACCTGTTTGTACACATGGGCTTTAGTTGTTTTACTCTTACTCTGAGAATCTTGTTTTAATTGGTGGATGTTTCTTGCCTGGACTTGCTGCTGTGATCCACGTCTGACTCTAGTTGCCTTGACATGCCCATGTGTCGTGTCACCATTTTCAAACTCCCATTGTTTTCGGCCTTCTGCTCCTTGGTCTGCTTTTTCTTTGGGAATGGGTTTCCTTTGGGAAATTCGGAAAGTTAATTCTTCTGCTTATTTTTTTGTGGTTGCCATCTTTATAGCTTTTAGTAACATTTTCAGAGTCTGTTTCCACATTTATCAATTCTTAACAGACTCTTAACCCCTGCAATGTAAAAGGAGAAAGTCAATTCATTTCGGTGTTTCCCCAATATTGTCATCATTTTCTATTTTTTCTAGTCTTTGTACAGAACTTATAACGGTTACCCTTATACCTGTGAAAATCTAAAATGTGGCCCTCTATACTTAAGCACTATTGAAAGTCTCCTAGTTGTAAGTTAAATGCATCAGGGCAATTACATTTTTTTCTACCTCTTGCCCTCTGTGATATGTATGCGTGTGTAACTTTGTGAAAGTTTTTATATGCAGAAATATACATCTTCTATTATATTCATAACTAAATATAACATTGACACTCTGCTTAGGGCTGGGTTTGCACTGGCCTGGCCTTAAGTTTCATGTTAGTGGCCTCCTCGCTCACAGCCAGGCCTTCCTCTCTCCCTGTGCTTCCTGGTTCCAAAGCCCTCAGTTCTGCTGCGTCTGTACCAGGGTGTGACAGCTCCCTTGCTGGACCTACTGCCCTAATCTCCTTTCAAAGCAGCCCCTCCATTAAAAAAAAAAAACTTTTTTGAGGTGTGATTCACATACTATATACACTTTATCTCGAGGAGATTTTGAGTGAGACCTGTTCGACATTTGGCATCCGAAACGATTTTGTTCCTTTTCCTTGAACTGAGATCGACTTCGATTGAGGAAGATCGATCGGATTGAGGAGATTCTTTGATGATTTCGTTCTTTTTCCTTTTTTCCTTTTCCTTTTTTCCTTTTTCCTTTTTCCTTTCCTTTTTTCCTGCCGCTGCCGCATGCCGCCGCACGCGTCGCCGCCTCTCTCTCCCTTTTTCTTTCTTTCTTCTTTTTCCTCCTCATCCTCCTCCTTCTTCTTCTTGACAGAGTCTCGCTCTGTCACCTAGGCTGCAGTGCAATGGCACAGTCTCAGCTCACTACAACCTCTGCTTCCCAGGTTCAAGCAATTATCCTGCCTCAGGCTCCCAAGTAGCTGGGATTACAGCTGCATGCCACCATATCCAGCTAAATTTTTTTTGTATTTTTAGTAGAGATGGGGTTTCACCATGTTGGCCAGGCTGGTCTCAAACTCCTGAACTCAAGTGATCTGCCTGCCTCAGTCTCCCAAAGTGCTGAGATTACAGGCGTGAGCCACTGCGCCCGGCCAGCATCACATTTTCAAGTTCATCCATGGCAGAGCCTGTCGGTACTTTTGTGAGTCAAGGTTGTCTAGAGAAGCAGAACAAATAGGGAATGTGTGCTTGTTTGTTTGTGTGTGATTTATCACAAGGTAGTAACTCATGCAATTGTGGAGGCTGAGAAGTTCCCCCTTCTGCCGCCTCCAAGCTGGAGACCCAGGAGAGCACCTTGGGGCCGTTTGGAGGTGGCTGGAAAGCTGATGCCACAGATTACACTCTGAGTCTGAGGACCAAGAACCAGAAGTGCCAAAGGCAGAAGATCGATGCCCCAGCTTAGGGGTCAGGCAGAGCTAACTGAACCAGCCCTCCCTGTTTTGTCTGACAGACCCTCCACAGATTGAATGGCACCCATCCACGGTGGGGGGGATCCATCTGCCTTCCCCAGTGCACCAGTTCAAACGCTAATCTCTCCTGCAAATGCCCTCACAGACACTCTTAGAATTACTGCTTATTTATCTATTTTTCTAACTTTTTGTTTTTGAGACAGAGTCTCACTTTGTCTCCAGGCTGGAGTGCAGTGGTGCGATATCGGCTCACTGCAACCTCTGTCTCCCAGGTTCAAGCCATTCTCCTGCCTCAGCCTCCTGAGTAGCTGGGACTACAGGCGCATACCACCACGCCCAGCTAATTTCTGTATTTTTAGTAGAGACGGGGTTTCACCATGTTGGCCAGGGTGGTCTTGAACACTTGACCTCGTGATCCACCCACCTCAGCCTCCCAAAGTGCTGGGATTACAGGCGTGAGACACTGCACCCAGCCTATCTTTTTAACTTTTAAGTTCAGAGGGACAAGTGCAGGTTGGTTACGTAGGTAAACTTGTGTCATGGGGATCTGTTGTACAGATTATTTCGTCACTCAAGCACTAAGCCTAGTACCCATTAGTGACTTTTCCTGATCTTCTCCCTCCTCCTACCCTCCACCCTCCAACAGGCCCTAGTGTCTATTGTTCCCTCTGTGTGTCCATGTGTTCTCGTCATTCAGCTCTCACATGTAAGTGAGAACAGAAACACGGCTTAACCAGATACCTGGGCATCCCTCAGCCCACTCAGCTTGAAACACAGAATTAGCCACCGCAGTAATGTATTCATTTTTTATTGTCAAATATTACTCTGTTGTGTGGATAGGCCTCACTATTTATCCATTCATCACTTGATGGGTGTTCGGGTTGCCTCTGCTCTTTGGCTACTACGAATAAAGCTGCTAGAAATATTCACGAATAAGGGTTAGTGTGGACGCAGGTTTACGTTTCTCCTGAGCATCTACCAAGAGGAGGAACCACCAGGCTACGGTAACTCTGTGTTAGGAAACTGCCAAACTGTTTTCCAGAGGCTCAGTACCATTTTATATTCCAAACAGGAACACATTCAGGGTCCAATTCCTTCACGTTTGTATCAACACTCATTATTGTCTGTGTTTTCATTTTGACCATCCTATGGAGTCTGAAATAATAACGCATTATGTTTCGACTTGTATTCCTCTAATTATTAAGATTTTGAGTAGCTTTTCATGTGCTTATTGGCCATTTTTACATCCTCTTTGGATAAATTAATTCAAATCCATGCTTGTTTGTGTTATCTGTCTTCTTCTTTCGAGTTATAAGAATTCTTTATCGGCCGGGCGCGGTGGCTCACGCCTGTAATCCCAGCACTTTGGGAGGCTGAGGCAGACGGATCACGAGGTCAGGAGATTGAGACCACCCTGGCTAACACGGTGAAACCCATCTCTACTAAAAATATGAAAAATTAGCCGGGCGTGGTGGCGGGTGCCTGTAGTCCCAGCTACTTGGGAGGCTGAGGCAGGAGAATGGCGGGAACCCGGGAGGCGGAGCTTGCAGTGAGCTGAGATTGTGCCACTGCACTCCAGCCTGGGCAATAGAGAAAGCCCACCACTCAAAAAAAAAAAAAAAAAAAGAAAAGAAAAAAAAATTTTTAATCTATTCTGAATATAAGTCTTTTATCGCACATATGAATTTCAAATATTTTCTCTGATGCTGTGGATTATCTCCGCATTTTTTATTGTGTTCTTGGAAGCACAAAAGTTGTTAACTTGGAAGCACAAAAGTTGTTAATTTTAATGACATCCAATTTATCTATTTTTTTTTTTTCCTCTTTGGAGGCTTGGGTGAGGTTTCTGTGAACCAACTGCACAACCCAAAGTCACAAAGCCTTACTTCTATATTTTCTTCTAAGAGTTCTACAATATAAGTTTTAGCACTTACGTTTAGGTCTATAATTTATTTATTTATTTTTTTAGATGGAGTTTCACTCTATTGCCCAGGCTGGAGTACAGTGGCCTGATCTCAGCTCACTGCAACCTCCACCTCCCAGGTTCAAGTGATTCTCATGCCTCAGCCTCCTGAGTAGCTGGGACTATAGGTGCGCACCACCATTCCTAGCTAATTTTTTTTATTTTTAGTAGAGTCAGGGTTTCACCATGTTGGCCAGGCTGGTCTCGAACTCCTTACCTCTGGTGATCCACCTGCCTTGGTCTCCCAAAGTGCTGGGATTACAGGCATGAGTCTCTATGCCCAACCATAGGTCTATAATTTATTTTGAGTTAATTTTTGTATATGGTGTGTGAGGTTGGGATTCAGCTTCATTCTTTTGCATGTGGATATCCAGTTGACCCAGAAAATTTTGTTGAAAAGATTAATCATTTCACATTGACTATGCTTGGCAACTTTGTTGAAAATCAATTGACCAAAAGTATAAGAATTTATTTTTGTACTGTCAAGTTTATTTAATTTATCTGCAGACAATGTCCTCATGCCAACACCTCACCATCTTGATTACTGTAGCTTTATAGTAAGTTTAAAATTGGAGAAGGTATCCTCTATTCTCAAAAATGTTTTGGCTAGCCTGTCAATATAAAATTTAGAATCAGCTTCTCCTATAAAATTCTCTTCAATAATTTCTTCCAATAATATTTTCTGGTTTCAGTGTTGAAGTCTTATAGTTCTTTTGTAAGCTTTCTTTATTTTTGATGCTATTGTAAATTTAATTGCTTTCCTCACTTTATTTTTGGATTGTTTATTGCTAATATTTAAACATACAATTGAGTTTTGTATATTAATCCTATATCCTGCAAACTTGCTGAACTCCCTTATAAATTGTAATAGGTGTTTAGTATATTATTTATAATTCGTACATACACAATTACACCATCTTCAAACAGAGATATGTTTACTTCTCCTTTCAAATTTGGATATCATTTACTTCTTAGTCTTGCCTAGTTTCTCTGGAGAGATCTTCCAGTACAACCCTGAATATACGCAAAGAGAGTGGACATCTTTGTTTTCTGTTCCTTATCATATAAAGAAAACATCCACTCATTCACCATTAAGTATGATCTTAACTGTGGTTTTCTCATAGAAGCCTTTTATCTAAGGTTGAGGGAGCTTCCTTCCAGTCCTTGCTTGTGGAGCCTTTATTTCTCCTTCATTTCTGAAGAATAGCTTTGCTCAATATCGAATCCTTGATTGACGGTCTTTTTCTTTCAGCCCTAGGAATATGTTGTCGTCACTGACTGTGGCCTCCATCGCTTCCGATGAGAAGTCAGCTGTACATCTTAGGCGGATTCTTCATACATGATGACTCATTCTTGCTGCTTTCAAAGTTCTCTGTTTGTCTCTCTTTCAACCGTTTGACTATGATGTGTCTAGGTGTAGATTTCTTTGAGTTCCTCCTACTTAGAGTTCATTGAGCTTTTGAATGCATAGACAAATCTTTTTTAAATTTAGGGAGTTTTGGCAGCTATTACTTTAAACACTTTTCTGTCCTACTCTCTGCTCCTTTGCCATGAAGCTTATCATGCATACACCAGTGTGTCTGCTGTTGTCGCATAGGTCTCTGAGGCTCTGTTCCTTTTTATCCATTCCTATTTCTTCCTGTTTCTCAGGTTGAGTAATAAAAAAGACCTATCTGTAAGTTCACTTACTCTTTTTTCTGTTAACTCAAACCCACTGTTAAGCTCCTCTAGTAAATGTTTTCTTTGAGTTATTGTCCTTTCAATGACAAACTCTTATCTGTCTCTCTTTTATAAATTATTTTCCTTTATTGATATTATCTATTGAGTGAAACATTGTTCTCATACCTTCCTTTACTTCTTTAGACATAATTTTGTTTAGTTCTTTGAAGATATTTGAATTGTCTTATTTAAAGTCTTTGCCTAATACATTCAACATCTGGATTCCTCAGGGACAGTTTCTATTTAATACTTTTATTATTGCATAGAAGCATTTTTTTTCTGTTTCTTTGCATGTCTCAAGTTATTGTTGAAAGACGGGCATTTTAAAAAATATTATTTGGCATGTCTGGAAATCAGATTTCCCCTCTTCCCTGGAGTTTGTTGTTATTATTTGTTGTTATTTCCAGCGGTGCTCCTTGTGTTTTCTCTGTTGTTTGTAGCCACTGAAGTGTCTGCTCAATTCGTTTAGAATTCAGTTACTGAGGCCAGCGCAGTGGCTCACACCTGTAATCCCAGCACTTTGGGAGGCCAAGGTGGGCAGATCATTTGAGGTCAGGAGTTCAAAACCAGCCTGGCCAATATAGTGAAACCCCGTCTCTACTAAAAATGCAAAAATTAACCGTGTGTGGTGGTGGGTGCCTGCAATCCCAGCTACTTGGGAGGCTGAGGCAGGAGAATTGCTAGAGCCCAGGAGACGGAGGTTGCAGTGAACAGAGATGGCACCATTGCACTCCAGCTTGGGGGACAGAGCAAGACTCTGTCTCAGAAAAAAAAAAAAAAAAAAATCAGTTACTGAGTGGACAGTCTGTCCTTAAATATCTTAACCATTTTCACATCTAGAAAACAAATGCGCAGCTCTCTGCCAGCGTTCATTTCATTTTACATAAACACGCTCTTTGGGGCTGAAGTAAATCTGACTGATTTGCCATGTGAAAATAAAATAAAAACCATTCTTGGAGTTATTTCTAAACAGAACTAACATCAAAATTATCTGAGTCATCAGAATCCTCTATTTTGAAAAAAAATCAGATTCATCAAATGACTCTTCTGTGAACAACTGTTCGAGAATGATACTAATGTCACACATAGGAATACTACATTTTCTAGGATTTGACATTTTCAGTGATCGAGAATTACACATTTCGTAAATGGAAATAACACTACTAAAAACAGAATGCATAAATAGAATGATGTACTTTGTTTCCATAGTCGATATACTACGGCAATGCAGACATAATAATGAAAGCAACATAGTTCGTGGCAAAGTTGTCTCGAGGTAAACGCTGCAGCCACAAGCACCACTGGTGAGTATTCTCAGTGCAGACAGGAAAGAGTTAAAGCAATAGGTCTTCCAGGCTTTGCTGAGCAGCTCTGTGTGTGATGGGATGTGACTTCAATACCTGTTCAGGCAGTTACAACTCTGCCTTAGCCTTCACTTCTTGCTTTTGGCCTGAACCTCTCTCCTTTGTGACTTGGCTCAGCTGTGACAAAGGGATGCGACCACTGCACACCCCACTGTGCCTCACCTGCACAGGTGCATGTCTGTGCCATTTGCCTGGGTGGCCCTCACTCTGCAATCCAGAGCAGCATGCAAGGACATTGTCCTGGCCAAGAGGTCATGGGTGGGACTCCTCTGAGCTCTTTGAGAGTTCAGTCCCTTTGCTGAGATCCATAACATTTGGTAGACATTTCTTGCTGCCTTCCACGCTTTGCCCAGATACCATTGTGTTGGACACTTTTCCTCACAATCCAAGGTTTATGGTTATGGCTGTCTCTGGTCTCATTGGATGTGCTTTTTTTCCTCTTTATGTTTTATTCCATTTGATGTTTGTATTTGGCTTTACTTGGAAATGGAATAGAAACCTCTCTGTTCCGTTGTGTTACAGGAGAAATGTACTCTGACCGCTATTTTAAAAGAAGAAGAAGAATTTTCCAATGATCAGCATGGCTGGCTTGGGGCGGGGAAGGACAGGATACAGAAGCAAAAGAGTTAGTCTGAAGTCAGGAAAATGGGTTCCACGCTTTTGTTCTGTGCTGACTCATCCAAGTATTGTGGACCGTATACTTGGCATCTTTACACTTGAGTTTCAACTCCAAGAAAGCAAGGATAAGAAAGCGTCAGGTTTCAACGAGAAAACACAATAAAGCCACTAGTGCAAAGCTCATCATACTGGGGCGCCTGGGTAAACTATGTCCCTTATGTTTAGCAACAACAAAAGACAGAGAAAGCGCCGCTCACTGGAGGACCGAGGGAGAGACACACAACACCCACGGGCCCCAGGCAGTTCTAGAATCCTGCTGGGTGGACGGCCATGGCTCCCGACCTGGGTGGGCAGCTCTGAGACGAGCCCCATCCTGTTCTGTGGCCGGAGCTGCCCTGTGGGTGATTGCTGGGCCCTGCTTCACTCCTAAGAATTTCCTCTTCTTCGCTTGTCCTCTCATACACACCCAGAGTCACAGGGGCTGGAAACTCTCCACACACTTCTCAGTGCAAGGTTGGACGCCAAGGGTTGTTGATGTTTAACGAATGCTTCTAAGACACACCTGTAGGCCCATATGCATTGCAGTGCTGTTAAAAATAACACACGCGGAAACAGCCTAAGTGTCTGCTGACGGATGAACTCAAACACTGTGTTATAGATGCACAACGGAGTGCTTTTCAGTCTTAAAAATAGAAGGAAAGGCCAGGCACAGTGGCTCACACCTGTAATCCCAGCACTTTGGGAGGCTGAGACGGGTGGATCACCTGAGGTCAGGAGTTCAAGACCAGCCTGACCAACAAGTGAAACCCTGTTTCTACTAAAAATATAAAAATTAGCCAAGCTCAGTGGCTCATGCCTGTAATCCCAGCACTCTGAGAGGCTGATGCAGGTGGATCACCTGAGGTCAGGAGTTCGAGACCTGCATGGACATCATGGTGAAACCCCATCTCTACTAAAAATACAAAAATTAGCAGTGTGTGGTGGCAGGTGCCTGTAATCCCAACTACTCAGGAGGCTGAGGCGGGAGAATCACTTGAACCTGGGAGGTGGAGGTTGAAGTGAGCTGAAATCATGCCACTGTACTCCAGCCTGGGTGACAGAGTGAAACTCTGTCTCAAGAAAAAGGAAGAAAGAAAGAAAAGGAAGGAAGGAAGGAAGGAAGGAGGGAGGGAGGGAGGGAGGGAAGGAAGGAAGGAAGGAAAGAAGAAAGAGAGAAGAAAGAAGAAAGAAAGAAAAAGAAGAGAGAAGGAGGGAGAGAGGGAGGGAGAGAGGGAGGGAGGGAGGAAGGAAGGAAAGAAGGAAGGAAGGAAGAAAAGAAAGAAGAAAGAAGAAAGAAAGAAAGAGAGGGAGGGAGGGAGAGAGGGAGGGAGAGAGGGAGGGAGGAAGGAAGGAAGAAAGAAAAAGAGAGAGAAGAAAGAAGAAAGAAAAAGAAAGAAAGGAAAGAAAGAGAAAGAAGAAAAGAGGAGAGAGGGAGGGAGGGAGGGAGAGAGGGAGGGAGGGAGGAAGGAAGGAAGGAAAGAAAATCTGCCATTTGCAACAACATAGGCGAACCTGGCGGACATTATGCTGAGTGAAATAAGCAGACACAGAAGACAAACATTGCACAGACTCTCTCAAAAGTACAGACGGAGGCAGAGATCCAGGTGATGCGGCCAGGAGCCCAGAAATGGCAGCAGGCACCGAGGCTGTGAGACGTGAGGGGCAGATTCTCCTGGAGCCCCCAGGAAGAGCCAGCCTTGCCGGTGGCTGGATTTCAGCCCCGTGGGACTAATTTTGGGTTTCTGTCTTCCAGAATTGCAAGAGAATATGTTTCGGAGGTTTTAAGCCACCACGTCTGGAGTAATTCGTTATAACAGCCAGAAACTGACCTCCCGGGCGTCAGGGTGCGATCCGGCTTCTCCTTCCCTCCCTTCCTTCCTTCGTCTTCTCCTGCCAAAGTCAATGCCATATGTACTTGTTTTGTTGTTGAGTTTCTGTTTCTCTTTTTCTTTATTTGTACAGCAGCCCTGAACTTCAAGGCCATAATCTCTATAGTCAGTCCGAGTAAGGACACGGATACACAGATCCATCGGCCGGTCCCAGGTTTGAAGAGCTTTAACACGCAAAGAACACACTTCCGACCATGTTGGATCACTGCAGGGGGATGTCGTCCACCCCTGGTTGGTCATCCCGAGGGCCACCCTCCTTCCCACGCAGCCCGGGCTCCTCGCCATCCCTGGAGTTCTCAGGGCTCGGCCAGCGGATGGAAAGAGACCGAGCTGAAAGCTCTTAGTGAGACTTAGGGGTCTGGGTTGGGGATGGCACTGACTTCTTGTTCGCATTCACCAGCCAAGTAAGATCTGCAAAGCAAGCTGAAACAAGTCAGCCCATGAAGGCCCAGGAGGAAAAAGGAAGGGCCGGTGGCGGAGGCCACCGAAAGGTTTGAGCAGGCTGAGTGACCAGGGCCTGGGCTTTGACCTCCCAGCTCACAGCTCTGTGAACTCATCTATTTCTGTTATTATGTATATTCATAATGAATACTTTAGTTCGGCACCTAATTTACAAAGGTCTTACTTCAGTGTCTCATTTGTTAATACAAATAATAAAAAGTAAATGCTGTTAAGGGCTTTGCAGGTTACAGAGCAACTGCGCCTCCGGGATCTCCTCTAAGCGTTCCTTTATCTGGCCTTATTAATTCCAGCACTTATGAGCCGGGGGACTTTGGAGAGTCACTTTCCGTCTCTGAGCTGTGTTTTCTATTAGCAAATGGGGATCAATACCTGCCAGCCTCTCCCAGGGCGGTGATGAGTTTCCCGCTGCCTGGGATGGGACACCTGAGAGAATTCAGACAACAGCGTGCTCTGCTCGGAGCTCCCCTCCGCTCCAGGGACGGCAGAGCTACCGCCATGCGGCAAGGGCCCAGCGGAAGGCAGGGACCAGCCTGGCCCCAGCAGGAGTGGCACAGCCCCCACAGGCCGGGCCTCCAGAGGCCCAGCCAGCGGGCCACCCTGCCCTGGGAGGCTCAGGTGCCTGGCAGGAGCAGGCCCGGCCTGTGAGCTCTCACCGCCTGTGTCTCAGCCTAGTGGGCGCCCCTCCCGCCCCCACCCCGAGGCTCCGGCTGCCGGCCGCTTTGGGTTTGTCCTGCCCGGCCACACAGGCATCGCGGGAGGCTGAGCAGCCACGGGCAGCTCTCATTCATACTCAGGGGGAGGAAGCCGGAGAGTGAAACATTTTCCCCAAAATGTAAATTGTGTTAAACAAAATCTATACCTCTAGAAGGACTTTGTAATAAGGCAATAAATCAAGTCGGGAAGCAGCACTCTGCCGGGGAACGAATGTCTTATTTACTGGGGAGGGAGAGGAATGCGGTGCAGTGTTCGGGTGGGGCAGCCTCTCCCAGACCCCCGCCCCGGCCCTGGAGGTCCCTGTCCGGAAGGCGCCTGCACGGCCCCGTCCCCAGGGCTCAGCGTGCCTCTCTAGAGGCCACCCCACTCATCCCCCTGCTCATTCACTCACCTGTTCATTCATTCACTCCCAGGTTACCTAGAGCTTATTACCAACCCTGCACAGCGCTCACTGCTGAGCCTGCAGTGACCAGCAAATAATAAGGGTTCACCCGTCAAAAGCTCTCGGAAGGGAGGCACACAGTGAGTGAGGGTTCGGTCCAGGCCGAAGCATTGAGCTGTGCAGGAGAAGACGACCTCTCTGTGCTGCTCTAAGGGGGCTGCTATCTGGTGGGGGAGGCAGGCAGAAGTCAGACAGTGACACCCAGGAAGCTCCTGGGCCCAGGAAACACAGCCCAAGGCAGGGTGGTCAGGGAGGCCTGCCTGGAGGTGGTGGCAGCCTAGCTGAGGATGAGGCCCTCCAGGGAAAAACTGGGGGAAGCAGAGACACAGAGGGGGCCCTACCATGGGAAGAAGGGCCCCCTGCCACACCTCTCCCAGCACTCAGGTACATGGTTGGAGTCCTTCAGAGGGTCTGGCTCCCCAGAGGACACCCAGAGTCTGGGCTGTGTCAGGCCTCTTGCAGCCAGTAGCGCCTCCGCTGTGCTGTGCTGTGCTGTGCCGGTCTAAGTAATTTCGGGCTTACTGTGTAGGTGGCACTAAGATTGGATCCCAAGTCAGAGATCCCCGCGGTGCAGTTTTTCCAGGGAAGATGAGAAAACTAGAGCACCACACGCGTGTCATGAGACTTTCCTCAGTTGGTCTGGCGTGCTCTGGTTTGCAAGGCCCTCATCTGTCTCTGGACTCCCAGTCGTGTGGCGTGTCCCTGTTACGTGTTTGACGGGTAGGGAAAGGGAAGTGCACGGCGGAGAAATGGCCCACCTGGTCTGCCCGCACCAGCTGTGCAACTCGGGCCAGGTACTCAGCCCTCTGGGCACCAGCTTCGGGCTCACACCCTGCAGACCGAGGCTTGAGTCAGGGCTCACAGTAGGAGCCAGGGAGGAAACCGTGCCAGGCCCATGCTCTGACGCCAGCCACACTGGAGGGGTGCTCTGGGTGTCCTGAGGTCTGGGCGTGACCCTGACACCCTTCCCAGGACCTGGACTCACTGCACAGTGCTCCTAGGTGGGAGTGGCCTAGGCATGAGGGTCCCTCCCCAGCAGGGCACAGTGTCCTGCCTGCCTCACATCTCATAGGTGTCTCGATGGCTTGAAAGAGGAGCTTGGGTCCTGCAGCCGTGCCCTGGATCCTGGTCTCTCTCCTTTGCTGCGGCGGGGAGGGGCGGGTCATGGGAATGATGGGGCTTTCTGGGCGTGTACTCACCCACCCGGGAGCCTGAGGTGGGAGAGGCCTGGGGAATCCATGCGGCAGCACTGACTCCTGGGGTCTGGGGGTGAACTGGTGGCTGGCCCTTCTTTAACGCAGGTGCAGCGCTCCTGGCACTGCCCACCACAGGCGATGGAGCCCTGCCGGGGACTTGCCGTCCTTTGGGGCTGGGGTCTTATTTTTCTCTGAACTGTCGTCAGGAGGGTTGGTCATCCCGCACCAGTGCTTTCCAGTCTGGAAAGAGGGAGAAAGAACTGCTCAGTGAGGGCTTTAAAAGTTGGGTTGGGAGGTTCCCCAGAGGGATTCTCTTCTCCCTGGACCACCACTGGGTTCTCCTGGGCACTGCAGGCCGGGCTGACTACTGGGGTCGGGATCCCGTCCTGACTGCAGGGTCAGGGCCATCGTGCAGGTGGCTTCGGGGGGCTGTTTGCGGCCATCCTGAGGGGCGTCCCACACCCTCCCAGGTTCCCCCCGCGCCCTCCCAGATTCCCCCCCGTGCCCTCCCAGGTTCCCCCCCCGGCCCTCCCAGGTTCCCCCCCCGTGCCCTCCCAGGTTCCCCCCACACCCTCCCAGGTTCCCATCCCTGTAAATCAGCAGCTTCTAGGGAAGTTCCCTTTATGGGACAGGACCCAGAAGGGTGTAGGGCACCTCTCAGGATGGCCTCTCTCCACCTCCAGAGCTGACATCAGCGGTGAGAGGCATCAGTTCCCCAAGGCCTCCTGCGAAAGGCAGGTTGGAGCTGGAGTTCTCTGTTTCCAGCCAGAGAGCACCAGCCTGGGAGAGGCAGGGTGAAGGGTCACAGGAGACAGAAAGAGGCTCCCAGAGGAGCAGGTGGGAGAAGCAGGTGCTGGGCTTGGAGTTTTACAGGAGACAGCTGGGCTGCAGTGGGCAATGTGGGGCCGATGTCCAGACGTCAGGCACCACAGAGCTGACCTTGGCAGCCTCGGAGAGACCCTGCCACGGCCTGGCCCACCCCGACTCAGACCCCAACCTCAGGACACTGTAGCACTCACTGGGCCACACCATCTCCCACAAGGCCCAGCTTCCAGGCCCTGCAGATCCCCAGGGGGTTGGCAGGGCCCTGCTCTGCCTTCTGCTCTGAAGTGCTGGACAAGCCAGGCCTGACTGCAGACAGGAGGCCCCAGACCCGACATGAAGAAAAGCCATTGGAAGTGCAGGGCCTGGGCCTGGGGCCTGGATCTCTGCTGTGGGCACACTTTGCCCTTTTCCCTCCGCATGCACGCAGCTCTACGTCTGAGATTTCAGAAGGGGGGCTCTCGTCTACGTCTGAAGCCGGGGAGCTCTCCCCGACAATCTGATCTCAGGGTTCACTCACTAGACGGTGACCTCCATCCAGCCTCCAGCCCTGCCTGTCGGGGCTAGACCATCACCCCCGCCACAAAGATTTCTGAAGACAGCGCAGGAGAGTCAGCGTCCTGTTGAATAGGTGCTGCTCATAAACACAGGGGGCCTTCCTGCAGGCTTGGGGGACCTCCCCTCCATCCCTTCTGGCCCTCATCACCAGGTCCCTCCCCTTAGCTTAGTCCAATTCCTGCCTCTTCCAGCCTCCTGGTTCATTAATTAGTTGCTAGAACGCCGGGTGGTGCACAATGTGCACAGTGATGAGAGCTGGGCGCACGGTCAGCACCCAGGACAGCAACTGCTGGCCCACGTTTATGGTCACACGGCACTGGGCTGTGGACGAGAAGACACACATGCTGGTGTTGACCTTCGAAGAGAGAGACTGGGGGCCCCCTGGAGATGGGTCTGGGGCCCAGGAGGTGTGTTCTGGAATCTTCTGTGAGGATCCAGCCCTGCCTATGTTGTGTGTGAAAGTAATTGCTTCCTCCTTCAGGCCTTGCTCAGGGCTCCACCGTGGGCAGCCTTCTCTCCCCGTCGGGCTGGGCTCTCACACAGCCTGCCCGGCTCTGCCCCACCCTCACACTTGAAGCTGTGAGTCAAGGCCCTCTCCCTAGGCGCCACGGGCACCGTGAGGGGGGCCCTTCACCAGCCTGGCACCGCAGCGTCCCCCGTGTGCAGCCTGGCGCTAGCACAGAGTAAGCCCTCGTCATATCTGTGATTGGACACAAGGATGAATGAGTGAATATCTGTGATTGGACACAAGGATGAATGAGTGAATATCTGTGATTGCACAAAGATGAATGAGTGAATACCTGTGATTGGACACAAGGATGAATGAGTGAATATCTGTGATTGGACAAAAGGATGAATGATTGAATATCTGTGATTGGACAAAAGGATGAATGAGTGAATACCTGTGATTGGACACAAGGATGAATGAGTGAATGAGTGAATAACAAGAGATGGTCGAGGTGATACCCGATAATGCTCCCAGTTTACAAACTCAATGGCTCCTAATCTTGCCAACTTGGGTCCAGGGCACTGTTCCGCCCGGTTTTTCTCACGGGTCAGAGAGGACACGGAGAGAGGCTCTAGTGGGGCCACAGCCTCCAGAATGTGTCCCCTCTATGTGAACTGCTGTGCTGGAAATCATACCATGACTCAGACAGCTGTCCCTGAAAATGCACCGATCTCTGGAAGCAGCATTCCTTAGAGCCGAGAGCAGTGTGTGTGCGGGACAAACGGAGCTTTCTGGGATCAAACTGAGCGCGGAATGAAGCCAGTGCAAGGCCCAGCCAGACAAAGTTCTCAGTAAACGTCTGTCACAGGGTAAACGGCACAGGGAGGTGAGAGGAGTGGACCAGTCCCTTCCAGCACAGAGGGTGCTGGTACCTGCGTTTGCAATGCCCATTCTCCGGGCAGGGAGAGAAGCATCCACCGCTTCCCCACACACTGTCCAGCAGGCAGGGCCCGTAGGCCTCCCCGGCTCAGCGGAGCAGCCTGGGGCTCCCGTCCACCAGGCCGGGAAACCATCCTTCCACAGGCTGTGGCCTGGTAGGAGGGGCCTGTTGGAGATTGAATGTGTTGCCCCCAAAAGAGGTGCTGAAGTTCTCATCCCCGGAACCTCAGGCTGACCTCATTTGGAAACAAGTTCTCTGTAGATGAATTAGTTAAGATGCAGTCATACTGGAATCCAGTGGGCCCTAAGGACACAGATATCATGTCCTTAGAAGAGGAGAGAGATAGAGACAGACGCCCGGGGAGGGCCGCACTGTAACCACAACGGAGGCAGAGACGAGGGACACCAAGGATGGCTGCCTCCAGGAGCATACAGCAGGCTGGACGGACTCTCCCGCAGAGCCCTCCAGAGGAACCTGCCTGCCGACACCTTTTCCCTGAGTTCCAGCCTCCAGAAATGCAAGACAACACATTTCTGTTGTTTCAAGCTACTGAGTTTGTGTTAACTTTCTCAGCATCCACGGAAGGCTGATCCCGGGCTGTTTCCTCCCCCGGAATCCCACGGCTCTTCCTAAAGTGTCCATTTTGGGCACTGCAGCCACCCAGATGCCAGTGGGAGGCTTCTCCAAGGGCCCTAACTGCACCCTGGGTGTGCCCCGTCCCCTTTGCCATCAGCCTGGGATGCTGCAGACGCCCTCGCCAGAGGTCAGCTGGGCCCCGGCTGGAGGGACACACTCAGAAGGAAACTCCATTCTCTGCTTTCAGAGCTGGGTCCCTCCTGAGCATCTGGACCAATCCGTCTTCCCACTTCCCTCCTCCAGCCCCATTTTAAATAGAATCCATCAGCAATCAGAGCGTGAGGCCATCAGCCCAGCTTAGAAGCACAGCCCGGACGCCAATGGAGGGTGTCTCCCACCGGAGTGAATAGCTGCCCGGCTGCTCCAAACAGCTCAGCTCCCCCCACGCTGTCCCCCTTGTTAATGGCCACGGGTGTCCCCAGAGCCGAGAAACTGGGGCAAGGAGTTGCTGTGAGTGGGAAGACGGGTCGCCAGGCTCCGCAGGGCAGAATACACTTCCCGCGTCTTGAGCAGATTCTACTCGAGGGCCAGAGCAGAAGGCACGGCAAGAGCTGAGAGAGAGGCTGCGTGTCCAGCAGGCACCCCTGCAGCTCCGGCAGGCAGAACCCAGCTGGCAGCTGGGAGGCCTCACACACACGCCTCCATGCACCCATCTGTGCCTGCCTTGTGCGGACATTGTGAGGATCAGGGAGCACGGGTGGAAGGACTCAGGCCAGCACCAGGTACCTCAGCTGGCGGTGGACTACGGAGCCCCAGGAGGCTCTGTCTCCAATGGGTGCCATTGCAGCTCAGACAGGCGGGACCCAGCTGGCGGCTGGCCACATAGCCCCGGCAGGCTGAGGAGGAGGCCCAGGGCTCCGTGTGGAGGGGGCAGGTCTGAGCAGGTGGAGCAGGGATAGGAGGCTGAGGGCTGCATCAGAATCTCGGGGATTTGGGGGCTTCCACTGCTCCTGCCGGTCCTGGGGGCTTGGATGGCGCCCAGAGCTGGGTCCTTCTCTAACTTCCCCGGTGACACTGCCTCATAACCGGCGCTGCGGCCAGAGGCTCCTGACCTGTGTCTGGATGCTCCGTCTGCCCTGTCTGCCCTGTATGAGGGGTGGTTGTCCCTAAGACCCTCCTGACAGCCCTCGGGCCGTGAGCGTCTGTGATGTACCTGGTGCTGGCCTAAGTCCTTCCACCCACGCTCCCTGTGATCCTCACAACGTCTGCACGAGGCAGGCGTCGATGGGCACACGGAGGTGCATGTGTGAGGCCTGCCAGAGGTGGGGATGGCATGGTCCTGGCCCAGGCAGGCTGACCCCAAGCCCACGTGCCCCAACACTGAGTATCTCTGCCTCCGGATCCTTGCCCAGCACTGAGGCCTGCCCAAGGTAGCCGGCCCTGCCCAAACAGACCTGTCTGGCTCTGAACTTTGGGCTGTGCTGGCTGCCCCTGCTAGCCGAGTGCTGGAGGCGGCGTGGTCTCCAGGTATTCCCTGTGGGAGTCTCTGGGCACCCTTGGTGTGGCAGCTCTGAGCCTCTGTGTGAGCTCAGGCAAGATTCTGCAGCCCAGGCTCTGTATCCCAAGCTTTACCCCCAGTCCCGACCTGGCTGCCATGAGGTGGGGTGGGAATACGGAGTGAGGGAGACTTGGGCATAAGGATCGATGGTGTCACAGGAGACAACAGGACAGGCAGACAAGACGGACCCACGGAGCTTGGGGCCTGGGGAGAGGACATCTCTGTTCCAGGGAAAAGTGGGTGTCTGGTCCCTCTTCAGGCTCTCTTGGAAGTGTGGGCACCAGGCTTTGCAGAGGCCCCACCAACCCCTTGTCCCCATGGTGCAAACCTCCTCTGTGGGGGCTTGGGCTGGCGGCACAGGCATGGAATCTGTGCAGTGCTCAGAAGCCCCCACACTTGGTCTGAGGCTCGCTGTCCTTGACTTGCAATTTAGTTTTTTTGAGACGGAGTCTTGCTCTGTCACCCAGGCTGGAGTGCAAATGGCACGATCTCAGCTCACTGCAACCTGCGCCTCCTGAGTTCAAGAGTTTCTCCTGCCTCAGCCTCCCGAGTAGCTGGAATTACATACTGGGCTAATTTTTGTATTTTTAATGGAGACGGGGTTTCACCATGTTGGCCAGGCTGGTCTTGAACTCCTGACTGCAAGTTATCCGCCCACCTTGGCCTCCCAAAGTGCTGGGATTACATGCATGAGCCACCGCACCCGCCTGTCCTGCAATTTTTTTTTTTTTTTTTTTTTTGAGATGGAGTCTCGTTCAGTTGCCCAGACTGGAGTGCAATGGCATGATCTTGGCTCACTGCAACCTCTGCCTCCTGGATTCAAGCGATTCTTCCGCCTCAGCCTCCTGAGTAGCTGGGACTGCAGGTGCCTGCCACCACACCCAGCTAATTTTTGTACTTTTAGTAGAGACAGGGTTTCGTCTGACCTCAGATGATCCGCCCGCCTTGGCCTCCCAAAGTGCTGGGATTACAGGACAGGCGTGAGCCACTGTGCCTGGTCTGTCCTGCAATTCTTAATATTTAACAATGATTGAGGTTCGATGGGACAAAGGAGCGGGCAGAGGAAACCCATGAAATACACATGTCCGGGCCCCTCAGTGCTTCATTTGCAGACAGAGTTTGTGATGCCTCCTGAGTGCAGACGTCTCGTAGGCCTACAATGGGTGGGGGTTCCATGGGGCTGCACGTCAATGGAACGTGAGCTCATTAGGGCCACCAAAGACCATGCTTTACAATCAAACCAGAAGCCACTTCAAACTCAGAACAGAAAGAAGCCCATGTTCCAACAAGCATAAATGGCACAGGGACCTGATGGCACCGTTTTTTACTCCTGATACTGTGTTTATGATAAGAAGTGAAATAAAAACAGTCGAGTTTGTTCTGTGCGAGGTCTCTAGTGCTTTGATGAGAACAAAATGCACACACACGCACGCGCCCTGAAACATGAATTGTACAACTGCAGTGATTAGGCCCAAGAACGAAGTGGTCTTACCTCTGCGAGTGCAACTGGTGTGTGCGGTGGGGGGACAAGGGTAAAATTTACGCTATTAAAGGTTTTAGACTGGGCGCAGTGGCTCAAGCTTGTAATCCCAGCACTTTGGCAGGCGGGCGGATCACCTGAGGTCAGGAGTTCGAGACCAGCCTGGCCAACATCGGGAAACTCCATCTCTACTAAAAATACTACTACTAATAATAATAAAATAGCCAGGCTTGGTGGTGGGCACTTGTAATCCCAGCTACTCAGGAGGCTGAGGCAGGAGAATCACTTGAGCCCGGCAGGCGGAGGTTGCAGTGAGCTGATACTGTGCCATTGCACTCCAGCCTGGGCAACAATAGCGAAACTCTATCTTAAAAAATATATATATATTCCAACAGAATGTCTAACGGGTGAAGAGGAAGAACTGAGAGGAGGACAAAGGACTTGCCCAGGAGCATATTTCAGCTGAACTGTGGAGAGCTCTGACCCCTGCACTTCCCTCCTAGGAGTCAGCACCCCTGTCCTAAGGGGGAAATGAAAGTCACGCATCCTGTTCTTTGTGTAGCCCCCTCACCAGGCTCCCCACCATGGCCATCTCCCTCAAAGGGGAAAAGTCTGGAGGTGGGTAGACCAGCTGGACAAGTGTTGGCAAAGGCCTGGGAAGAGATGGTGTCCCAGATTATGACCAGGACCTCAGGGTGAGGACGGAGATATCGTGCCCCTCTGAAGGATGTTTAGAAACTGTCCTCTGCTCCGATCTGTCACCGGGAGAGGACACTGGGTTGCATTAACACTTTATTGCTGAAGACTTTGCTTTCAGTAGATGGATAAAAAGGAAGAGAAAGGTCTTTAGCAGCCAAGGAAGGTGTGATTGGCCAACGCAGGAACATATCAATATCCCAACAATATTAAGCTCCTGTTTCTCAAACTGTAGGTGAGATAATGGGCAGAAATGAGAAGCACTATCAGGCATCTCCAGTGGGCACGTTGGTGCATGGAGCATCAATCCACAATGCCCGTGGATGTCCCCTGGCAGGGAAATTAAATAATGCTGAGTGACAGCTGACACACTTATTGCCTGGAGGGAGCCCACCTTCCAAAGACAGGAATTTAAAGTCTGCAGCTGGGGGATGAGCCGATTTATAGCCCATCACTCAGGGTTTTGACACACAACTTTGCACCTGCTATTCTGCTAATGAGGGATCGCACTCAAATCCTGAGAGCATGTCTCCCTAAAGAGAACCTTACACGTCTTGGCAAAATGAAGATGACTTTGATAGGGACACAAAGCGAATGCTTAATGACTTTCTAACCTTTTATGACTTTTGTGGGTGGAACTGCCAGACATTTGATCATTGCATTGACCTGCAGAGATGAGGAGCAGGGAGAGCTGCCGGGTAGGAGTTGATCTGCTTGACCTTTCGACAGCTCAAAATAATGCCTGGAGCCTCAGCACAGATCCCAAGCCCAGGCCTCATGATACTGGCGCTACATACCCAGGACCCTGTTGCCACTGGTGGGACCCGCAACAAAGAGTGGGCCCTAAATCACAATGAATGCGAAGGGCGACAGCACCTGACGCTGTACCTCGCTAGGGTGTGCGTTCCTCCTCCAGCCTCTCCTCCCTCTCCAGCCTCACCCCCACTGCAGCTCACCTCCTCCAGCCTCACCCTACTCCAGCCTCACTCCCTCCTCCAGACTCACCCTCACTGCAGCCTCACTCCTTCCTCCAGACTTCACTTACCTGCTCACTCCTCCTCCAGCTGCCTTTCTCAATTCCCCCACTGCAGTCTACTGCTCTCCAGCTCACCCCCTTACTGCAGCTCTTTACTGCTCTCCTCTAGCCTTCTCTTTACTCTCTAGATTAGAAGTTTTACTTTTTGTCGAAGTTACTTTTATTTATTAGTTTTATTTCTTTTTATTTTATTTTGATTTAGTTTTATTTCTTCTTCTAGTTTTATTTTCCTTTTTAGGGTTTTATTTTTCATCTTTACTTTATCGGTTTTATTTTCCAGAGGTTTTATTTCCTTTATGATGAAGTTTTATTTTTCTTTTCTGTTTTATTTCTTCTTCTAGTTTTATTTTTCTTTAGTTTTCGACATTTTTCTTTAGGTTATTTCTTTGACGGTTTTATTTCGGATTTAGTTTTATGACATTTTTATTTTATTCTTTCTTTTTCCAGAGCGACTTTTTCCATTAGTTTTACTCGACGAGGTTTTATTTTTCGATGATGATTTGTTTTTACTTTTTCTAGTTTTATTTCTTTTCCTTTTAGCGTTTTCATTTTTCTTTTCCGATAGGTTTTATTTCTTCTTCGAGCCTGAGATTTTTCTTCTAGTTTTATTTTTCTTTTCTTCTAGTTTTATTTTTCAGAGATTTTAGTTTTATTTTCCTTTAGTTTTATCTCTTTTTCTATGGTTTTATTTTTCGCCGATGATTTTTAGGATTAGGTTTTATTTTTCCTTTTTCTGTTTTTATCTTTTCCAGGTTTTTGCGATTTTTCTTCTGGTTTTTATTTTCTTCTTTTTCATGGCGATTCGACGAGTTTTATTTTTCCGAACGATGACATTTTTCCTTTTTCTTCGAGCGATTTTTCCTTTATTTATCTTTTCTTTACGGATGCCGAGAGTTTTTACTTTGTCGAAGCTTTATCTTTTCCGCCGAGCATTTTTCTTCATAGTTTTATTTTTCCAGTTTTATTTTTCTTTTCCATTTGCTTCTCACTTCTCCTGCACTCCTCGCTTCTCCTCTAGCCTCTCACTGGCCCAGCCTCACCTCAAGCCCCAACCCTCCAGGCTATTGAGAGGGAGACATGGGCATGAGTGACCTGGGGCTGCCATAACAAAACCACACCATCCAGGCAGCTTAAACGCGGAAATTTTTTGTCTTGGTTCTGGAGGCTGAACCAGATTACTATGCGTACGTGGGGCTGTTTCCTTGTATAGGCTGTGAGTGACACCTGTTCAGCACCTTTCAGGCCTGCGGCCCCAGGTCTCCTTGGCTTGTAGATGGCTGTCTTCTCCCTGTGTCTCTTCTCATCACTGTCCCTCCATGCATGTCTACCAGTTTTAATGAGGATAACAGTCAAACTGGCTTAGGACCCACCTGCTGACCTCATCCAAACCTGATCACCTGCAAAGATGCTCCTCCCCAATGAGGTCACACTCACAGGTCCTGGGGTTCTGCCTTTAGCATCTTTGGGGAGACACAATGAAAACCACAACACGGGAGGCTTTCTCGGTGGGGCCTTCCTCAGGGACCTCTTCCTCTTGAGGTTTTTTGGCATCTTGGTCATGAAAGCCATCGCCAGCGCTGGAAAGACGCTTCCAGATTACATTCCTCTATGTGTTGGCACCAAGCTCACCACTTCGAGGGAATTGTAGGTTTGGTTCCCGACACTCAGCATTTACAGATTGTAGACGCAACAGACCTCAAAAATGCAGACGCCCACGTAGCACAAAAGTAATGGTGGAGGACCCCACTCCTGCTTCGACTAATTAGTAAACTCTGGGGTTGGGGGTGGGAGCAGAGGCGCCTCCTGGAGGCACACAGGACAGTGGAGGGCTGAGTCATGATTTCCATCCCCTGGCCTGGGGCTGAAATAGGTCCCCCAAGGCCTCATGCAGTTCTGGGCACTGAGCTCAGCTGACCACGGCTCCCTCGAGACTCAGAAGATGGGGTGTGCAGCGACGCAGCACTGTGGTCAAAGCTTTGCTTCCTGAGTCTGCACTGACCTCCTGTCCGTGGGTCCCGATGTCACGGCTCTGCCTGGCTCCACACTGCAGGTCCCTGGGAGGGGCCTCTCCAGGCAGATGCCCTACTGGGAACCTTGGCTTATCTCTGGGAGACACTGTCAGGCCAATGATGCAAGAGCAGAGACTGTGGGGTGAAGTGTCATCTGTAAAAAAGTCTCAACCAGGACCCCAGGAATTCCGATACTCGCAAGCTTTGCAGAGGAGGTGGGCAATTGCCAGCCTAAGCCTCTCCCCTGAGCCCCGAGCAGGGGTGATGCCCGTGAGGAGCAGATGCGAAGGGCACGGGTGTCAGTGAGCTGCCTCTGGCACGGGCATCGTCTGCGGCCTCTGCAACCTGTGCTGGCTCCTCTGCGACCATCCGCGGAGAGTCTTGCCCTCCCCTGCGGGTGCCTTTCTGGCCATTTGTCAGTGTGGCCATCAGTGACCATCTCCAATGCGAGAGTTAAATCACCGCGGATTGCCACAGTGGCCGTTGCGGAGGCATTAGACTACACTTATGGGCTTGTTTTAGGAAATGGTTCATTGGAAAAATATTTTCTGCTCAGCTGAAAGTTTTACTGCAGGGAACACAGCACATGAATTTAAAACACAAATTCAGGGTATTCATGTGTAAAGTCTGACCTTTCCTTGAAATGCATTTCACAGGAACATCCTGTAACTGGTCCTCCCAGGGAGCGTCAAGAGCAGGTTCTCAGGGTGACAGTGCTAATGTTGGGGCCATTGCTCCATGCCGGCTGCCTATGCCCATGACTGTTGCCTGGAAATTTGCTGGAAAATGGAATTCTGCATTGTAGTGGGTGGAATAATGTCCCCCACAAGACGCACACACACCTGGAACCTGCGAATGGGACCCTAGTTGTAAATACTGACTTTGCGGATGTCACTGAAGGAACTTGAGGTCATTCTGGACTTAGGATAGGCCCTAAATCCAGTGACAGGTGTCCTTATGAGACAGAAGAAGGCGAGGTACAGTGGCTCCTGCCTGTCATCCCAGCACTTTGGGAGGCTGAGGCTGGAGGATCATTTGAACCCAGGGGTTCAAGACCAGCCTGGGCAACATAGGGAGACCCTGTATCTACAAAAAAAAAAAATTACAGAAAACAAATATAGCCGGGCACGGCGATGCATGCCTGTGTTCCCAGCTACTCGGGAGGTGGGAGGTTCAACCACTTGGGCCCAAAAGGTGAAGATTTAGTGAGCCGTGATTGCACCACTGCACTCTAGCCTCAGCAACAGGGTAAGACCTTGTGGGAAAAAAATAAAAGGAAGAAAGAAAGAAGAAAAAGAGAGACACAGAAAAGGTCATGGCAAGACAAAGGCAGAGATTGGAGTTGGAGGGATGTGGCCACAAGCCAAGCAATACTGGGCATCACCCGAAGCTGGGAGAGGCAGGAAGGATCCTCCCTTAGAGACATCGTAGGAGGGCTGCTCCAGTGGGCTGATGACAGGTGGCTTGTGCAGTGAGGCATCCTCCGCAAGGACTGGCAAAGGAGAAGCTGCGAAAAGATCAGCTGTCCAGCAGCAACTGAAGGCTCCTACTGGGCGCTGGGCTCTGCCTTGGTGGCAGGGGCACGGCCTCCCCGGGCTGGCTTGTTCCTGCATTTTGGGGACCCCTTGTCTATCTGCAGGCTGAGTCTGCACATGAGCTATATGGGGCTCCTCTTGGGGCTGAGGCTTTGAGGAGCTATATGGAACCAACCTTACGGGATGCAGAGATCATGTGGAACAGGGGAGGGAGAGGCATGTCATGGGTCCTGGGGTGGGGTGGGCTGCCCTTCAGGGCATCTCTTGACTTCTGGGCCATGGGCAGCAGCATTGTGGAGCCCAGCCTTCTGCTGCCTGCCCAGTGCATGGGATGCATTTCATACTGGACCTCAGGAAGCTACAAGGGCCTAGGAGGACAGCCCAGTGCTAGCTCCAGCTTCATTTCATCTTGAAGACAAAGCTGAGCCCCATGGCATGGTCTGGTACAGCCCAGGATGAGGCCACACTGGCCGAGCGGTGCACAAGATGAGATGAGAGGGCACCTGGCCCAGCCCCCACCCGGGAAGCAGGCAGAAGAGCACCGGCCTGCAGGATAGGAGGCGCGGGGAGACGGAGGCGTCATGACCCAGGCACCCGGCTTGGGAGGGGGCTCGGAAGCCAAGGTTCAAATACCCAGAGGCCAGCCTCTACTCATGCCGGTGGGAAGTGCGTCACTCCAAGCCAGGTTTCCTCTTCTGCAGAGGAGCCCATGGAGAGCATCGCCCTCCCCTCCCACCAGGAATCACATCTCACGGATGGCGGATCAGAAGCATTTCTTGCGATACAGATGGAATATGAGGTGCAGAGCGGAGCTTCAAGCAAAAACCGAGCGAAACACCAGCCAACACACACAGAAGCCAGCACCACGTCAGACCCCACAACCAGGCTCAGAATAGCAAGGCCCACCAGCTGTAGCTAACGGGGGGGCCTTCCAGGGCCAAGGCTGCCCCAGCCCTGGACCCCTTGCACTGGACACGTGGCTGTCCTGACCCACAACAGCTCCTGAGGCTGCTAGAGATCAAGTCTCAAGGACAGAAAGGTCGTGTTGGGGAGCCGGGGCCTCTTCTCCCCTTCTGCTCAGGCATTGCCCCCACCCTCTCAAGGAGCCTCCAGGGCCATTTAGAGCGGTGGCTGGGAAGCCACGTGGCTGCTCCGTTTAATGTGGGGAGGAGGGTTCTGCTCCTGTGTGGCAGAGCACACGGGCCTAGGCCCCCAAGGTCGGGTGTTGAGCTCCAGGCTCTGCCATCTGTAAATAAACCTGGACGGCATGTTCACTGATCTCATCTGTGAAATGGGTGTGATAAATAACAGCAGCACCCACTCCACCCTCCATCAAAAGACAAAAGGGGAACTTTGTAAACTCTCAGTCTGAGGACAGATGATGGTCAGAGTTCCTTCCTCCTCCCTTTCTTAGCCAAGCCTGTGTCACAGAGGAGCATGTCCACCCCATAATAATATAGTCAGGGCTACATGTCCATGAGAACGTCCCAGCAGCAGCCCAGGGTGAGCTCGCCAGCAGAGTTACACCCAGGCTTCGGTAGTTTGTACTCGCAACCTCTTATAATCAACACAAGAATCCTAGAACAGCGCTAGCATTTCCCCCATGTTACAGAGGAGGAAACTGAGGCCCAGAGAGTTTAAGCAACTCCTGTAAGATGGGACAGTGGCATTCCCAAGCCTAAATCTGTGACCCCTCCCTGGTAAATCTGTGACCCCTCCATGGGCAGCAGCTCCACGCGGGGAGGGAGCCGACATCCTCATCACTGGGTGCAACATGCCTTCCTTCCATTATGTTCAAACTTTCACAGTGAATAGATGAGATTTTCTAAGCAGCACGATGCCCCTGAGAAGACCATTTGGTTGTCTACGATAAGAAATCATTTTGGATAAAAAGTGACTGCCTCAGATCTGCAAGCCGCAAATGGAATTAGACATTTTGCTTTTGGGTCTGAACCTCTGCAAATAAGAAACGTCATCTGAAGACAGAGGGGCTCTGGGGTCACCCGTCATCCACACAGGAAGAAGTTAGGTTTCCGCCGGAGGTGCCGAGCGGAGCAGGTCCCGGTCAACGGGGCGCGTCACCGCTAGCAAGGTCCCGGCACGCCAGCGGGCACATTTCCGAGCAGAGATTCTCAGAATCCTGTTTGGGTTGCTTTACTCTATTTTTGCTTCTAAGTAATTAGATAAACAGATGGACCCTCCAATGCCCAGAGCATTTCCAGAGAGGATCAGCTTCATCTTCCCAATCAATTAAAAAAAAAAAAAGACGAAGGCTGGAAAGTTTACTAGCTGTGTTTTAAGAAAAGATAGCTCCAGTGCTCTCTCTGCCCCCGCGTTCCCCAAGGAACTTCTGTAATGCTGTGGCTTCCAGAGTATGAGGTACTTTCTCATCCTTCCATGAAGACGCTGTGGGAATGTGGCACCTTTAGCCCTGTTTGGGCTACACTGGCACAGCTTTCTCCTTGTGCACACGTGGCTCAGAGGGGCCGCCATCCAGACACGCAGCCAGCCCTGGAAGCTGAGGTTTCCCCTAACTCCTCACAGCCCTCTGCTTCCCTCCCACCATGCTGGGCCCATCAGGTCGCCCTGCCCCTGGGCCTCCTGTCCTCATCCCCCAAGCTGGGCCCTGGCCAGAGCGGCCTGAGGAAGATGAAATTTTGATTCACAAGGTCTGTTCTTTGCTGCTTGGCAAAATGGAAAAATAAAGCACCTGTGAGAACAGCATGGTGGCCTCCCGGGGGGCCAGGACTCCCTGTTTCCTTAGCAATCTCAGAGACCTGGAGACTGGCCAAGCCCACGTGCGGACAAACCCCAGCAGGACTTTCCCTCTTCGGCTCCTCTCGGCTGACTTTTAAGCCGGCCCCATGGGGTGTGGTGTTCCTTGTCACAAGCTGTGGAATTCAGCGTTTCCCCACTGTCACCACAGCCTAATACTTGTCTTGTTACTTTCTTGGGCTAAGGGTTCTGACCACCACACATCTTCGAAATGAATGTGAATGATGTTCCAATTTAATCTCGCAGCATCGGGAGGGCTCCAGGCTGCAGGTGGGTCTCCTGGGACCATTTAAAACGATTACGTATGAGCACAGTGCTGAGAGAAGAGCCCCAGAAACAGTTACTCATCAAGACACACGGCCACCGGGGCTCGGGAAATGACCTGGCTTCGTAAAAACAGCCATGCTCGTTCCTTCACACACTCACGGAGGCGGCCATGGCGCCAAGCCCTCCCAGGAGCTTCTTTCGCTCTGTCGCTTTCGGTTTTGAACACAGTACACAACACCTACGATGTTAAGATCTACAAAAAGCAGGTTTCTCCTCCATCCTCACGCAGGGAAGCAGCATTAGAAGAGTGTGTGGGCCACATGTGTGAGTATCTGCCCGTGCCTGCCGAGATACAGGGCTGGGACACCCACCCCGGCTGCAGCTGAGCAGAGGCTGCTCATGGACAAGGAGGCAGGACTGTGTGACCATCTGCCCCTCTGTGCCCCACAACAGCACCTCTCAGTGGGATGCCGAGGCAGCCCCAGTGCCAGGGTGTGCAGGCAAGGCCAGCCAGACCTGGATCCTCACAGTGACTTGAGAATTGCCCCCCTCACCTTGGTGACAGCAAGTCTGGCCTGCCCAGGGACATGCAGAAGGAAACCCACAGGTGAGGCTCCGGGTCACCTGCTGAGATCCCTGGGAGCGTCCCAGTTGCCTTCCCGTGAGATGCCCTCACTGCCCACCTGCCCGCAGAAGCCAAGCTGAGGTTCGTGGGAGCAAGCTCCTGCTTCCATTCCTATCATGACGCCTCAATGCCTTCCTAACTCCAGTACAGCCGGCCCCGCGGCTCGCCTTCACCTTCATGCAGCTCCACACCTGCGGACACAGCCCAGCCCCAGGCCCCGACGAGAACGAGAAGGGGACGGACAGGCAGCTGTGCACCACCCGTGATCCTGGGGCCAGGTGTGCACCCCAGAGACTCCTCCCGGACAGGGTCAGCCTAACCCAGCTCCCAGAAGGCCCGGATGTTGCAGGGGCACGACCACACACACACACCTGGCACATGCACACCGCCAATCATGCACACACACTTTGCAACCTGACCATCGTGCCACAGGCACATCCACCACACACATCACATACTGTCCATTCCACCACTGAATCCCTTCTCCACTGTCCATCTTTGTCCATTCCATTCCTCCATCAGTTCCTCCACCTAGACCCTTCGGTTTTCCTGTCCTGTTTCGTCCATTCCACTGGCCACTTCATGGCCATCCCTCCTTTGACTGCTGTCTACACAGCCTCCAATACCACTGTGGGCTGGCCTGGACGTCCCGAGGACACACATCCTTCAGTGTTGGGCCCCAGGCCACCGTGAGGGTCCTTGTGGAGGGAGTGACTTGCCCCACGGCTGGACCCTTGGCACGGAAGGCTTTGGTGGAAGCCCCTGCTCCTGGCTCCTGAGTGACGGCATCCGAGGCTCACCTCCAGCCAGCCCCATGCGAGGAGCATCACCACGGTGCCTGGCCTCCTCCTGAGCCTCAGGAGTTCCCACACAGGGTCCCCAAGAAGCAGCCGTGCCATGAGATCCAGAAAGCGGGAACCACAGGGACAGGCCTGGGCAGAGACCATCGACTCCAGGCAGAGGCCATCCATCCTCCTCCCGCTCCCGGGACCTGGCCGAGGTGCTCCAGCCCTCCTGGGCCCACAGCAGCCTTCAGACCCGACTCAGCTGCGTACTGTCCTTGCACCACGGTGACTGTGCCTCGGTCTCTCCTCCATGACCCCCGACATACCCCGCACTGCAGCCACCACATTCACCCCATGTGCACACTTGGGTCCCGAAAAGACTGCGGGCTTCTCAAAGTGCCCTGCAGAAGTCACTGGGGAGCCTCCAGTCCCGACAGGGCCTGGCCCGGGCTGGGTTCTAGAGAGGCACCTCTGAGTTGGCTCCCGCCCTGCACGCATTCCTCCACATAAGATGGCATTGGGGCCTGTGCTTTACCTCCTCTGCCAGAAAGAAAAGCCGTTCAGGGCCAGAACTTGGCCCTCCAGGTCCAAGGCTGGCCTTAGCACTGGGAGGGATGGGGCAGGTGGCCCTGGGGTCCAGGCAGGGGCTCTTTCGTCATTTCTGGGGGACCACAGCCTGACCCTCCCTGTTGGAACCCCACAGAACTTGAGATCATTCCCAATGCTCTCCACTCCCACCACCACCCCCAACGATCTCTTCCCACACCACAGTTTTTAAACACTTTTTCGACACTTGCTACAAAGGGAGAGATTGACTGATTCATTAGGAATCTCTTCCAACCTTTGTCTATTGCAGGAACGTGCTACCTGTGACCCTTGGAGAATGAAGCCTTGCTGTGGTGTGCTGTTTGCATGCTGTTTGCGTGCCAGGTGTCTGTGTTAGACAGAGAGGGACCTGTGCAATGGGACATGGGTTTTAGGTTTGGGCACACACGTGTCAATAATCCACAATGGATTGATGCTGCCATTCACAAAGATGAACTAAGGTCATTATCTACCCTATTAAGGTATTTGCAACACATGCCTTCCAAGGAGAATGTGGCTCCTCCCACTGTCCCATTGTCCAGGTCAGGGTGATCTGAGTGTTAGAATCCCAGGGCCAAGGGGAGTCCAGGACTGGCCTCCCTCCTCTGGCTGCTGGGCAGGCTGATGGAGCCAGACTGATTCACAGAAGATTTGGAAAAGATGAGAGTCCTTAGCTGCTTTCTGGTCTTTGCAGTAAAAACCCAACCTGTAGGCTTTCTGCAGACTTCTCCACACTGACCAGGAGGAGGTCATGGTCAAGGTCACGTGTCAGGAGAAGCCTCTTAAAAGAAAATTGGAAGGGTAGGTTTTCACAAATATCTTCTGGTGAAGGCAGATGCTACAAGTCTCTTTGAAAATGAAGACTTCCTGGGAATTATAGGAAAAGATATGAAAGATACTAGTAGATTAACTTACAATATAGAAGCCTGGAAAAGCCATTGAAACCCACGGGTATGGGCACGAGGAAATATAGGACAATGAGGTGAAATGAGCTGAGATGATATAGCAACTATAAGAGGCAGAAAAGAAAAACCACGCATGCCATCAGCACTGCCATTCCCAGTTTTGACAAGAGAAATACGCTTCCTTCATGGGATATTGTGTTTTCAGTGAGTCTAGTAATGAAATTTTTAAAAACCCAGTGACGATCCGAATTTTAGCTAGGAAGCCTGTTATTAAAATTGATAACACCAACCTAATGCATTCTAAGTTCTGGGTACAGGAGATGATAAATCTTGAACATTTGCATTGTATAAAAATGTTTTAGTAGATGGTTTTGTAGTCAGGAAGATTAGCTGACTCTTTGATTGGCTGCTACAGTGCAGGAGAATAAAGATAAATGCTGTATAATGCGTATGTACCTCAAGGGGAGTGTTTGAAATGATAAACGGCTTCCTTGTACTGCTCACAAGCATTTACTTCTAATCATTGCATCCCATTTACTATTTGGAACCTGAAGTACCTGCAGGAGAGCAGAAGGCAGGCCCAGGAGCGCAGCCATGGGCATCTGTCTCTTACCATCTCCTCTGGTCACAGGAGACAGGGTTGAGGGTGAGGGCTGGTGGGGGGTTTCCATCCTGGGACTTTTCACAGTCCATGCTTGGGATGTTCACGCCCCTGAACCCACTCACCTGTCTCTTCTCAGGCCTCCTGTCCCTGGGACCTGGAGCCCCAAACCCCTCCCTGCAGACCTGACTGATGTGCATGACATCCTCCTGGCTATGATGTAAGTGAAAAACCCTGAAGTCCCCACTTCCTTAAGTGGTTGTAATTTCTCCCCTTGAACAGACTTTGTTTTCATTGTTGTCCTTGTTGTTTCCCCCAGTCATTGTCACTGGGCCATAAATGTGGATGACATGGCACTCAATGACTAATGTCTGAAATTTAAAGGTGAAAGCCTGGGGTGAGGAGGGAGTTTCCCTTTGTCCAGGTCACAGGCAGTGCTGGGGATAGAGGTAAGGGCATCCTCAAAGCTGTAAGGGCATCCTTGCTCTCAGTTTACACCGTGGAGGATGGGCACCTGCATGCACCTTGCCCCTCAGGCACCTCCCTCACCTCCCCCTAGCACTGGCCCTGACACAAGATTGCAGGGGATCCCTGTCTTCCTAGCATCAGCCAGGCTGGGAGGCACTCATTTCCCATCCTGGCAGCCACTGCTCACACACTTCTGGGGTTCACCTTTTACAATCTCATTTAATTATGCAGTGTTCAGTGGAAACTTGTTAAATCTCTCTTTCCCACCCACCAACTCAACTGTGAATTCCTGGTAGCACAGTCTCTGTTCTTATGCTGTGACCTCAGCACCCAGCTCAGAGGCTGAGCTCAGAGAGTTGGGAGTGACTACTAAGTGAGGCATTTCTTTTTCAAAGTGATAAAAATATTCTGGAATTAATGATAATCGTCACACAATACTGTGAATATGCTAAAAATTGTTGAATTATGTATTTTTAAACTGGTGAATTTTATGCTATGTACATTATATCTCAACTTCAATAAAAGAATGTTGTATTAGTTTGTTCTCACACTGCTATAAAGATATACCTGAGACTAGGTAATTTATAAAGAAAAGAGGTTTAATTGGCTCATAGATCTGTGGGCCATACAGCCTTCTGCTTCTGGGGAGGCCTCAGGAAACTTACAGTCACGGCAGAAGGTGAAGGGGAAGCAGGCACATCTTCGCATGGCCAGCAGGAGAGAGAGAGGGAAGGAGGAAATGCTACATACTTTTAAACAACAAGATCTCATGAGATCTCTATCAGGAGACCAGCATGGGGGAGGTCCACTCCCATGATTCAATCACCTCCCACCAGGCCCCTCCTCCAACACTGGGAATTACAATTCAACATTAGATTTGGGTGGGATCACAGAGTCAAACCATATCAAATGTGGAGACATCTGCTCCAGATCATATGGGATAGCCCCACTTCTCCCTGCTCTTTCTTCTCTGCTAAGCATAGCTATAAATTCTAGAAATCATACAAGAGACAAGTAAGACAACCCTGGAAGATGGTAAGAAGAGGCAAGCTGGTTTGGCCCTTCAAGGCTGAAGGAACAGCACAGCATCAGGGTTTCTCATGTTCCCCCTAACCAAGAGAAGGAAACCAAGACCCAGAGATTCATAACCCTCACTTAGCCCCTCACTTAGCAACACAGGGTGGCCAACCTAGGCCCTTTCCCCCTTTGGACTCTGCAGAAGTACCTCTGACAACACCAGGCAAGGCTGACACCACCTGTAAGGGGATTGATTTTGGTCCCTGAAGGAAACAGGCAACAGCGTGGATGGAGGAGGCACTTCCTTTCCTTGCTGGGTCTGAGATCCCGTATTCCACTGAAAGACAGAGATAAATCAGCAAAGCTGGCAGAGGAGACCCAGCTGTGAGGAAGGCCCTAGCTGGGCAGCTTCTTTCTTCCCACATGCCCAAGACTCCCCTCCCCACACTGAGACTAAGGCAAGAACAGTACTAGTGGGGGTGCCTCACCACAACTTCACCACTGGTAGACACTCAGGGGCCCAGGGAAACTCCTTCTTGCCTCTAAGGTGACAGCAGCAAGAACCAATGTGAGCCTCACTGGAACCAGATAAAGCAAGAACACCAAAAGAACATGGCTGGTAGTCTGACAATTAAACTGTGATTGGAATTACACCACAAGAAAGTTGGCCAGGACCTGCATACAAAGCATAAACAGGTGACTGCCTGCTAATGTAAAAAATTTAAGTGGAACCCAGAGTCTCCTCTCAGTACAGAAAAAATGTCAGGAATACAGTGGAAAATCACCCATCCTACTAATAACCAAGACAATCTCAATTTGAATGAGAAAAGACAGCAATTCCAAGATGAATCAGATGTTGGAGTTGTCTGACAAGGATTTTAAAGCAGGCATAAAAAAATGCTTCAACATTCTATCACAAATTCTGTTGAAAGAAATAAAAAAAGGAAAAATATCAGCAAAGAAATAGAAGTTATAAAAAAGAACCAAAGAAGAAATTAAACTGAAAATGTAGAAAACAAACGGAAATACATGCCGGATGGGCTTAGTAATAGAGTAACAGAGTAGAGATAACAGAGAACAAAAGCAATGATGCTGAGGACATAACAATAGAATTCCCCTAATCTGAACAAGGGAGAAAATAGACTGTAAATGGAAGTGGACACAGCCTCTGTGATCTGTGGGAAAGCAGCAACAGAGCCAGATGGGTCTCATCACAATCCCAGAGGAAAGGAGAAAGAGAGTGGGGCTAAAAGAGCATTTGAAGAAATTATGGTTGAAAGCTTCCAAAATCTGGCAAAAGATACAAACGTGTAGATCCAAGAATGTGAGTCAAAGCAGAAACAGACTAAACCAAAAGAAATTCATACCAAGAGACATCATAAGTAAAATTCTGAAAACTAGAGAAAAAAATTTAAATCAGCCAGAGAGAAGTGACACATCACCCATAGGAGAACACCAGTTTGAATGACAATTTACTCATCTGTCACCATGGAGACCGGAAGAAAATGGCACAACATTTTTCAATTGCTGAAATAATTGTTAAACTGTGAATTCTGTATCTGGCAAAACTATCCTTCAGGAATGAAGTACAAATGGAAATGTTATCAAATGAAGAAAAGCTAAGAGAATCTGTCACTAACTAGATCTACCCTTAAAGCTTGGCCAAGTAAGTACTTCAGACAGAAAGGAAATGATAAATAAAGGAATCTTAGGCATCAGGAAGGACTAAGGAACAAGGGAAAGAGCAAAAATATGGGTAGAGACAATAGACTTTCATTTTCCTGATTAATTTCACAAATCACATTTGTTGATTAAAACAACAATAATACCCTCTACTACCCAAGATAAGGATATTTTAAATGAGGAAGACAAAAGGAACTAAATAGAAGTAAGGTTTTCATACTTCACTTGACATGGTAAAATGCTGAAACCAGAGGACCGTTAATAGTCACAGATACTTATTAAAATACCCAGAGCAACTACTGCAAAAACAATACCAAAAGATATAGTAAAAGCACTATATGTAAGTCAAGAAAAAATCCTAAAATATGATAAAGTAGCTCAGAGGAATGCAAGAAAAGGGAAATAAAAATCTGACAAAAAGAAACAAATAGAAAAATAACAAAATGGAAGGCAAATACCAACCTATCAATAATCACCTGAAATGTAGATGGTTTAAATACATAAACCCAACAAGAAAACATGCAGAGATTTGCGGAGTGGATGTGGATGGATACACACACACACACACACACATACACACACACACACTCCAACCATATGCTGCTTACAAGAAACTCATTTTATAATCAGTTGTATAAATCAACTGAAAGTAAAAGGATAGAAAAAGATACGACACACACTATACAGACATTAATACAAAATTAAAAAGTAATGGCTATATTAATATCTGATAAAATATACTCAATGCCAAGACAATCACTAGAGACAGTGAGAGACCTTATACAATGATAAAGGATCAATCTCTTATAAGACATGGTAATCCTAAATGTGTGCACAACCAGATAAGAAAGTCTCAAAATACATAAAACAAAAACTGATCGAGCTTAAAAGGGAAAAGATAAATTCATAAATATAGTTAGAGGTCTTTAATATTGTCCTCAGCAATTGAGAGAGCTGTATGAAAATCAACAAGGTTATAGAAGAGCTGAAATATATAATCAAAACGCAGGATCTAATTGACATACATAGAACACTACACAATGACTACAGAATATGCATTATTTTTCAAGTGCTCAAGGAATATGCGCCAAGATAGGGCATATCTTGGGTCATAAACCTCAAAAAATTTAAAAGTATTAATATCATACACACTGTGTTCTCTGACCATGAAGGAGTCAAACTAGAAATAACAAAAATACTGTAAACACATGGAAATTAAACAACACATTTCTAAATAATTCATAGTTTAAAGAGGAAGTCTCAAATGTTTTATATACATGTATATATAATATATATTTTATATACATGTATATGTATATAAAATGTTTTATATGTTTTATATACATGTATATTAAATATATATAAATATTTTATATACATGTATATATAATTTATATATATACATGTATATATAATGTATATATAAATAATATTTTATATACATGTATATATAAATATTTCAAAACAAAATACAATATCAAAATTTGTGGAATGCTACTGATTTAGTGCTGAGAATGATATTTATAATACTAAATGCTTACGTAAGAAATGATGAAAGCTCTCAAATCTGTAATCTAAATTTCCACCTCAAGGGCCTAGGAAAAATAAAAAAGAGCAAAATAAACCCAAAACAAGCAGAAGGGAAGAAAGAATAAAGTAAAGAGCAAAAATCAGTGACATTGAAAACAGAAAAAACATCAGACAAAATCTATGAAACAAAAAGCTGTTTCTTTAAAAAAGTCAATTGATAATGTTCTATTAAAACTGAAGAAAAAGGAGTGAAGAAAATATTACTAATGTAAGTGCAATGAGCATATCACCACAGATTCTGTAGCTTTTAAAAATGTAATACAGAAATACTACAAACAACTTTATTCTCATATAATGGACAATGTGGAAGACTAAGTTTTAAAAACTTTAACCTACCAAAACTCAATCAGATGAACTAGATAGTCGAACTAGTCCTATAATCATTAAATAAATTGAGTTTGTAACAGGAAATCTTCAAAAACAAACTATCCAGGCTTAAACAGTTTCACAGGAGAATTTTACCAAGCACTTGAAAAATTAATGCTAATTTTACACAATATCTTCCAGAAAATAGACAAGGAGGGTATACTTCCCAAAACAATATGAGGTCAGAATTACGTTCTTACCTTCCCCCTCCAAAAAAGAAAAAAAGAAAGAAAAAGAAAACCATTGGGCAATATCTCTTATAAACATAGATGTAAAATACTCAAAACAGCAACTTGAATTTAAAAACATATAAACATAATTATACATTATGACCAAGTAGAATTTATTCCAGGTATGAGACATCTGAAAATCAATCGATATAATCCAACATATTAAAAAGCTGTTGAAAAAGACCATGTGATTAAATCAATTGATGCAGAAAAGGCATTTGACAAAATACAATACCCATCTGTAAGAAAAACTCTCAGCAAGTTAGGAATAGTGAGAGAGATTACTTCTTGATAAAAAGCATGTACAAAAAGCTGATAGCTAGTGTTGTATTCAGTGGTGAAAGATGGAATGTGTTTTCCCTAAGATGGAGAACAAAGCAAAGATGCCCACTCTCACTATTTTTTATTTTATTTTTTTGAAGTGGAGTCTTGCTCTGTTGCCCAGGCTGGAGTGCAGTGGCCCAACCTTGGCTCACTGCAAGCTCTGCCTCCCAGGTTCAAGTGACTCTCCTGCCACAGCCTCCCAAGTATCTGGCACTCTCACCACTTCTCTTCAACATAGTATTGAAAGTTCTAACCACTGAAATAAGGCAAGAAAAAGAAAGAAAACAAATACAGATTGGAAAGAAAGAAATAAAAGTATATCTACTTACAGATGATATGATTGTCTCTAAATATTAAATCCCAAGAAATTCTCACATAAATTCCTAGAGCTAATGAGTTTGTCAAGGTGGTAGGATACAAGATCAACACAAAAAGTATTTGCGTATAGGATCTATATGCTGAAAATTCTATAAAAGTGCTGATGAAAGTATTCAAAGAAAGCCTAAATAAATGAAGAGATATACTATATGCATGAATTGGAATACTTCCTATAGTAAATATGTTAATTCCCATGAGCCCCCAGTTGATCTTTAGGTTTAATTCAATTCCTATCAAAATTCCAGTAAAGTGCCTTTTGTACATAGACAGTTATTCTTAAATTTATATGGAAAGGCTCAGGCCCTAGAATAGCTAAGACAATATTGACAAAGACTAACAGAAGCAATATTATGGCTTACTGTATAGCTTCAGTAAATAAAACTATGAAATTAGCAACATACAGATCTACAGAATAAAAAAAGGAACGAAGAAAGAGACCCATATGAGTATGCTGGGATGATTTTTGACCAACGTACAAGAGAAATTCAGTTGAGGAAGGATAGTCTTTCCACCAATGGTTCTTGAGTAAATGCACATCTTAAGCAAAAATAACAAATCTCCACTTAAAACTCAAACCTTCCAAAATTAACTCAAAATGGATTAGAGGTTTAAGTGTAAGTGGTCAAAGTATAACTCTCCCAGAAAATTTGGAAAAAAAAAAAAGGTAGAAAATCTTCAGGATCTATATCTAGGCAATGTTCTTGGACTTGACATTAAAAGCACGATCCAAAAGGAAACAATTGGTAAATTGGACCTCATGAGAATTAAAGTTTTTTCTTTGTGAGAATCTATGTGAGGAAGATGAAAAGATGAGCTACGAACTACAAGCTACATGGAGAAAATATTTGCAAACCACCTATGTGACAAAAACCTAGTATCTAGAATATGTAAGGAACTCTCAAAATCGAACATAAGCAACAGATGATTCCATTAGAAAATGGGCACCAGACATGAACAAAAGTTGCACTGAAAAGCACTTGCAGATGGTAAATAAGCATTGATGAAAAGATGTTCAATATCATTAGCCATGAAGGAAATGCAAATTACAACCACAGTGAGCTATCACTTTACGCCTACCAGAATGGCTCAATTAACAAAGTCCTGACCCCACGGCGGGTGATCGCTCATGCATGGCTGGTGTGATGTTTTCTGAAACACTAAATATGCAATGACCAAACACCCCAGCAATTAGACCTGTAAGCATGTGGCATATAGAAATGTACACTCAATAGGCACGGCCGCTTTGTTTATAACAACCAAACAGTGGGCACAACCCAGGTGCCCTTCAGTGGGGGTAATGATTAAACCAACTGCAGTACATCCATATCATGAAAAACCACTTAGCAATAAAAAAGAAATCATGTCCGCACAGGTTGAGGCATGCCTTTTCCCTGCACTCTGGGACGGGGTGGGGGGGTCCATATAACCGACTTGCTGGTCCTGCATAGTTTGTATGAGACCTGGTGTGGAGGGAACCGTTCTAGGTTGCAGCCACGGACAGGTCTCAGCTCTGAACGCTGCCAGAACATCTGCACAGAGAGAGGGATGCCCATGCCTTGGCAATGGCCCACCTCGCGACTGGCTCCCAGTGGCCGCTCTTAGGATGTACCCATATGACAGCCTCCTCCAAGGGGTGCGGGTAAACTGCTGGAACCTGACTAAAGTCATCTGCGTCCTGACTTCCCAGAGGCAACTTGGAGCTGTGTGCACCTGAGAGGTGCCCTGTAAGGCAGGCATCCTTCTCTTGTAACCTGATGTGGATTTCCTGCCACCTGGACATTCCCAAAGGGGCCTGCTCCAAACGTGCCCACTGTTTACGGTCCCTTGATTGATCCATATGGAAAAGGCTCAGCTACCTGTAGAAGAGGCTGGTGGCCAGGGCTTGTGGGTGACACACGTCCAAACTGCCTGTAGCTCAGCCGTGGACTGCACTGTCCTGATCCCCATCCTCTCTGTATGGTGTCGGTGTCTAGTTGCACAGCAATCGCTGAGTATTACAGTTGGGTGCCTTTGCTAGACCCACGAGTGTAAGGTCCTAGCAGTATCTGCAGGGTCCCCTCATATATGGTAGTTGGCTTAGTAAGTGGCTCCACTGCCATATCGGCCCCCTTCTCTTGTTCAAAGTGGATGGGTCTGAGCACCTCCCGTAGTGGTAAACTTAAAGCACTAGTGGACAAGACACCCCTCTGTTGTTGACAAATGTGTGCCGTCTCTCTAGGGTGTGTGATTGTGTCACCATGAAGGTCGGCTTGGCTAGGAGGCCTCCCATCCACTCTTTTATGGGTAGGCAGTCTTCACTGTGAAGTAGCTTTCTGGAGATAGCCTCCACTTTGCTGCAGTGCCTGATACATGCCCAGTACCTGTTTCTCCAGGATGGGGTCATGGGATCCTGCCCCTGTCCATAATTGAGATCAAAACCCTGCAGGTACCGTTCGGGTTGGTTACTTTGATCATAAACCCCAACTCATCCCCATGACATCTCTAGCAGCTTCTAATACAAAAGGGTGCTATGGCCGTGGGGCCCTGAGTGCTTGGGCTCATCTCACGAACATTCTCGATTTGTCAGACACCTCTCACTCCATGTGCGCTCACACCCATTTTATTTTTCTTTATTAGGGTGTATAATGGGTAGAGGGTTTGGGCCATATGAAGAATCAGTATTCTCCAGCAGCCCAGTAAACCTAGGGAAACCTGGAGTTGCTTTGCTGTCTGAGGAACAGGTCACTGTGCTACCTTATTGATAACAGCTCTGGGTCTGTTTTGCATCTTACCTGAACAGGTAACTCTCAGGAGTTTGACAGCTATGCCAGGCCCCTATATCTTTTTGGGATTTACTTCCCATCTCCTGTCCTTTAGGCCATCCAAGAGGGTTGCTAGGGTAGTCTCTGAATCTGTAAGATACCTGAAGTTAGCATGTTATCATTTATCTGGTGAAACCAGGAGATTTACGCCTGCAAAGAGTCTAGACAGATCCTGCACAACCAGACGGTGACTGATGGGGCTGTGTGGGTTCCTTGTGGTAGCACCTGGAAGGTCCATTGTTGGTCCTCCTGAGTGAAGGCAAACTGGTCCTGTCCATCTTCTGCTAAAGGATACTGGAAAATGCAATAGCCAAGTCAATCACAGCATGGACACTTCCCAGATTAAAGACTTCTTGTCCTAGCAGTTGAGGATATTGGGCACAGCTGCATGTAAGGTGGCGTCACCTTGTTCAGCACATGGTAGTCCATATTCCTTCTCCAGGAGCCATCTGGCTTCTTTACAGGCCACCCAGGGCTGTTGTGGGGGCTGTGGGAGGCCTGTTTGTACTTTATGTAATTCCTGAATTGTTTGGGTAGTCTCAGAGTGTCCCCCAGCAGGAGTATTGTCTCACATTCACTGTCTGCCTGAGCTGGAGCAAGTGTACAGCCACCCATGTGGTGCATCCTCTTTTTGTTTCTTGATTATTTTCTGGACTTGGTCCTTGTTTTTATCCAGCTCACCGAGGTCTGCCAAAGATTATAACCCTTCTTAAATTGGAAATTACCCAGACATTCAATGAGTACCTAAAATAATTTTAAGATTTTAAGCTATATAATCAGTCAAGAGAAAGAAAGAAAGGGCGTCCGAATCAGGAAAGGGGAAGTCAAACTGTCATTATGATCATATACATAAAAAACTCTAAAGACTCATCCAAAAAGCTCCTAGAACTGGCCAATGAATTCAGTAAAGTTGCAGGATACAAAATTAATGCACACAAATCAGTAGCACTGCTATACACCAACAGCAACAAGTTGAGAATCAAGTCAAGAATTCAAACCTTTTTACAATAACTGGAAAAAAATAAAATATTTAGGAATATACCTAACCAAGGAGGTGAAAGACCTCTGTAAGGAAAACTACAAAACACCATTGAAAGAAATCACAGATGACACATACAAATCCCATGCTCATGAATGGGTAGAATATTGTGAAAATGACCACACTGCCAAAAGCAGTCTACAAACTCAATGCAATTCCCTTTAAAATACCAGCATCGTTCTTCACTGAGCTAGAAAAAAACAATCTTTAAATTCATATGGGACCAAAAAAGAGCACACATAGCCAAAGCAAGACTAAGCAAAAAGAACAAATCTGGAGTCATCACATTACCTGACTTCAAACTATACTATAAGGCTACAGTCACCTAAGCAGCATGGTACTGGTATAAAAATAGGCACACAGACAAATGGAACAGAACAGAGAACCCAGAAATAAGGCCAAATACTTACAGCCAATTGATCTTTGACAAAGCAAATAAAAACACAAAGTGGGGAAAGGACACCTTGTTCAACAAATGGTGCTGGGATAATTGGCAAGCCACACGCAGAAGAGTGAAATTTGATCCTCATCTCTCACCTTATACAAAAATCAACTCAAGATGGATCAAAAACTTAAATCTAAACCTGAAACCATAAAAATCCTAGAAGATAGTATCAGAAAAACTCTTTTAGAACTGGCTTAGGCAAAGACTTCATGACCAAGAACCCAAAAGCAAATACAACAAAAACAGAGATAAATAGATGGGGCTTAATTAAACCAAAAAGCTTCTGCACAGCAAAATAAATAATCAACAGAGTAAACAGACAACCCATAGCGTGGGAGAAATTCTTCACATACTGTTCATCCAACAGAGAACTAATATCCAGAATCTACAAGAAACTCAAACCAATCAGCATGAAAAAAAAAAAAAAATCTCATCAAAAAGTAGGCTAAGGACATGAATAGACAATTCTCAAAAGAAGATATACAAATGGCCAACAAACGTATGAAAAAATGTTCAATATCACTAATTATCAGGGAAACACAAATCAAAACCACAATGCAATACCACCTCACTCCTGTAAGAATGGCCATAATCAAAAAATCAAAAAGCAAAACAGATGTTGGCATGGATGTGGTGAAAGAGGAACACTTTTACACAGCTGGTGGGAATGCAAACTAGTACAATCACTGTGGAAAACAGTGTGGAGATTCCTTGAAAAACTAAAAGTAGGTCTACCATTTGATTCAGCAATCCCACTACTGGGCATTTACCCAGAGGATAAGAAGTCATACTTGCACACACATGTTTATAGCAACACAATTCACAATTGCAAAAATATGGAACCAGCCCAAATGCCCATCCATCAACAAGTGTATAAAGAAAACGTGTGTGTGTGTGTATATATATATATACATATCATGGTGTGTGTGTGTGTGTGTATATATATATATATGGCACATGGGTCCCTGAGCAGTTCCATGTCACCAGCATCCGGGAATCTTGTGGATCCCGCTGTGCCTCCACTCTCCTGCCCTCCACCCCAGCCCTGTAAGCTCCTGAGCTGGGATGCTCCTTCCTGCCTAAAACATTTGGAAGATTTTTGCAGTTGAAAACGTGCTGCAAGGAAAATCATGTACTCATTGCACACAAACAACCACGGGGATTCTCCCCTACAGAAAAGTAAATTAAAACTTGACAGTCAAATAATTCTCATCTCAAGGAAAAAAAACCACTCCGAGGGGCACACAGGTGAGCCGCCGGCCTGGCTGGGAGGAAGACGCGGTTTTAGGGGAGTTGCTTCGATCGAGTTCGCAGGGAGGCTTTGGTGACCTGCCTCTGAACGCAGGAGTTCCTTTGAGCTGTTTTGGGCTCAAGGGCTTTATGTTACTGTTCACTGCATGCTATGGAGGCTGTTGGTTTGTTGGGGATGACAGTGTTACCTGACAACCCAGGTGCCTCTGCTCCTTCACTAACTCCTTCTTGAAACCAACAGTAGCTGCTCTGAGGCAGCACTTGCTCTAGGTCTGGGAGTCGGGGAGGACATGCGGGGAGCCACACGTGGGCAGATGAGAGCCGCCAGGAGAGTGCAGCCCAGGGAGGGGAGGACAGACAGGTGAGGGGGCTCGGGGAGGGGAGGGGAAGGTGAGGGGACTCGGGAAGGTGAGGGGCAGGTGAGGGGACACTGTCCAGGTCAGGGTGCAGGCCACACGCTGCAGGCCTCCTGCCCAGAACCCAGGGCCTGCCCTCATCCCACTCCTCCAGGGCTGGGAGCCTGACCCTGAGTCGCTTCACCCCCATCACCTTGACCCCTGACCCAGCGCTTTCTGGGTCCCTCCTGAGCTTCTGGCTGAGGCCCCTGTCCAGGGCTCCACTGCTCCTCCCAACAGCTCCTTCACAGAGCCGTGGGTCTCAGAATGACCCTCACTGTATACACAGCGCCAGGGCCTCATTTTGTCTTGTTGCATAATTCCACCTGCAGGGGCCCCACCCCAGCAAGGTCTTGCAGCCCGAGGCTCCAGTGGCTGAGCGGCCCCCTTCCAGCTTCCCTGCTGAGGATACGCCCCCTCTTGCCGCAGCCCAGAGACAAAGGGGCCTCTGTGTGTGGCACTTGCTGTCAGGCATATTCTAAGCCCCAGGCAAGCATCCTGAATACGTGGCCAGTGGTATGCTATAAAGACACATGCACACATATGTTTATTGTGGCACTATTCACAATAGCGAAGGCTTGGAACCAACCCAAATGTCCATCGGTGACAGACTGGATTAAGAAAATGTGGCACATATACACCATGGAATACTATGCAGCCATAAAAAAGGATGACTTCGTGTCCTTTGTAGGGACATGGATGAAGCTGGAAACCATCATTCTCAGCAAACTATGGCAAGGACAGAAAACCAAACACCGCATGTTCTCACTCATAGGTGGGAATTGTACAATGAGAACACTTGGACACAGGAAGGGGAACATCACACACCGGGGCCTGTGGTAGGCGGCGGGGGGGAGGGAGGAGGGATAGCATTAGGAGATATACCTAATGTAAATGACGAGTTAATGGGTGCAGCACACCAACATGGCACATGTATACATATGTAACAAACCTGCACGTGGTGCACATGTACCCTAGAACTTAAAGTATAATTTTTTAAAAAAAGACAGAAGAAAGAAAGAAAGAAAAAAAACAAGATAAGCGTTCAGGGCCTTTCACACCCCATCAGAAACAAAATGTCCCAGGCCACCTGCAGCCCATGAGGGGCCTACCAAGAGAGGTCCTGGCACCTTGGTCCAGCCAGGGGCTGTGCAGAAGCTGCTGGAAACCCCCCTGCTCTGTCACTGGTGCAGAGACTGGTCACCCTCTGCAGAACTATGTTCTGGGGAACCCCCCAGGTGGAAGCCTGCGAGAGCCAATGTCAGGCAGCCTCCGTGATCTGGGTCCCAGCCCCTCACCACGTGTCCCCCCCTACCTTCCAGGCTCCACGTCTGTACCAAGGTCAGCTCCTCGGTCCAGCTCGCCCAAGCAGTGCACGCAGGGATAGCCCTATTGCCAAGGCAACACTGTCCCTCCTGGAATGCACCCCAGGCTCTGCAGGCAGCCGGCAGCACTCACTTCCTCCTTCTCATCCGAAAGTGAGACACTTCTTCCTCTGCCCCACTCAGACCATCTGTCTCTTTCTCTGGGCAACGTCAGAGCCTGCCCTGGATCAACACAGAGGCTGTGCGTGTCTGTGCCCCCAGCCCAGCACCCAGGCCCGGACTCCGCATCTGAATGTTCCCTCCACCTCCAGCAAGGTGCGCCCCTCAACCCCGGCCGCCCAAGATGAGCCCCCAGGTGAAGGACGTCTACGGCTTCCGGACCTGGGCTCTGACAGCTTTTCCTCCCAAGCTGCTCAGTGAACTTGATGGCACGTAATTTACCCCTAATATCCTACAAGCTAAATCTCATTATTGTCTTTACAAGAGCCAATATGTACACATTGATAGCCATGCCTATTACATCTTAGCGTTCAGACTAAATGTCTGAAACATATTTTGAGAGAAAGCATAAAATTGCTTATTTTATTGAGCTAACCAATTAGAACAAGTCAGACCCGTGGAGGAAGACGCAGCACTGAGGGGCTCTGTCAAACCTTCCTTTCATCCCCGGAGGTCCTCACGCTCGCAGAATTGGCAGATTGTCAACATTTGAGATGCTTCTTCATCTTCAGGAAATTCAAATTTCATTTTCCCCAGTAGGTCAATTTCCCACGATTAGAAAAGAGTGAGGACAATTATTTTAAATCCTTTTCCCCGCCCTTCCATGGGGACAGTAGAAAGAACATTTCTCGAAGCACATGGATATTTTCCCTCCCTAAACATTAAAAGAAGAAGAAGAAGAAAAAGAAACAGGAAAAGACTGGAGTTTCTGCCATTTTGGCAAGACTGCAATCTCATTCTTAAGCCCTCTGAGAATTAACATTCAGGCTGCAACCTCCAGAGCTAAGAGCCTCCACGTGCCTCAACCTAGGAAAACCAGGCCCACTTGCAAACCCTCCTGGGAGCCTCCCAATTGCTGGTTTTTATAATTAGGAAAATAATTAGGACAATTTGGAAAAAAGAGTACACAACATGATGAGTTAGAAGCTGCCGCAGGGAGACCGTATACGTTGCGGTTCCAGCAGTGTGTTCCTGGGGAGAGGGGCAGCTCTGGGAGAGGCGGGGGGAGGAGTCCCCGTTTCCCTCCTCACCCCACATCAGACTTCTCCGGAAAACTCCAAACCAGAGCAGGTGACGGGCGTTTAGCTGGGAGATCCAGCACAGGTGCCTGGGACGAGGCTCCGGAAGTGAGAATCCGAGTGGCAGTGAGGTCCTCTCCTGCGTCCGCTGGGTCAGGGGAGTCTCTGGGAAGATGGCGAGGGCGATCTGGAGAAGGCTGAGCCGAAGGGAAACTCCAAGGCAATCAAGTGGGACCCCGGAGTCTGGGGGACGTTGGAGGTCTTGCTGGGGGTCCTGAGTGTCAGGTGGCTCGGATGGTGCCTGACGGGGCCAGCCCTTCTGGTGGGTGGCCTCATCTGGCCCCTTCGTTTCACCTCCTGCCAGAGGCAGGTGTCACTCTGTCCTACAGATGCTGAAACGCTGGCCTGGGGGCTGAGTGGCTTTGTTCAAGCACATACACCCAGGGCAGGGAAGAAGCTGGCACTCCAGCCTGTGACAAGGCCTTCTTTCACATGGCAGATCAGGTGCCTTTCTCTGCTCCATGATCTGTGTGCCCGGTTCCCTCCAGCAGGGAGTCTTGACACGGTGGCAGCCCGGGAGCCTCCCACATGCTCCAGAGCTGCCTCCCCTGTGTGGCGATGGAGTCTTCCTCTCCAGCCACAGCCCATCCTCTCTTGGTGCAGAAATGTTCATCCTCTGCTAAATCACATCTACGAATGGGACACCGTGGAGCCTGCTGGAGCACCGGGCAGCCCCCAGGGACCCGTGAAGGTGGGCGCAGGTCACAGCCACCTTCAGCACTGGAGGTGGGTGCGGTGAGAATGTGTTCTAGTGCTGGAGAGACCTTGGGTCCAACACGAGACACAGACCCAGGACTCAGAGACAGCGGGAGGCAGGGAGGTGAGTGGCAGCCCCTGCCCTTCCACCATGGATATCAGCGTCTGCTCCCTCCTGCTTTTCTTTAATGCAGGCATTTACAAGGAAGAGCTTAGTGAAGTTTCACTTACGTTTGCAAATCAAGCAAGGCTGAGGTCACTCATGAGGTCTGCCTGGTTTTGTCCACTAAAGGTTCTTCAGGCCTGGTCCCCGTTTTAATCCACTTGAATCACTCTTAACACCCATGACGCCCAATGGGAAAATGCAGCAGAGAAACCCCCCCATACCATGGCAAGGATCTGTTAGCTGCCCGTGCAGGATATGAGAGAAGATGCGTGACATCCTTTTTGGGAAAAAGAAAGTACAAACCACCACTGAAGGATGATGAGAAGCTTTAAGGACAGAAAGCATGAAAGTGGAGCCATGACACATAAAAAAATCAAGCAGGAGAGGGGCACATCCCAGAGCCCAGGGGAAGAACGGGCCAGGCTGTAGTAAATGGTGCCGGGACCACTGGTTTTCAAATAGAAAAAAAGTCAGGTTGATCTCTAGCTTACATCAAATAGGAAAGTAAATCCCAAGTGAGCTGAAGACTAGTTTTTTAAAAGTAAAATTTTAAGACACTTAGAAGAAAATATGGGATTATGTCTTTATGACCTTGAGTTAGAAAAGATGTGTTAAATAAGACTCAAAAACTCAAGTTATGAAGGAGATGATTGATTAATTCAACCACATTAAATTTTAAATTTCTGTGAAATAAAAGCCATCATAAAAGCTGAAAAGATGAGCTGAAGACCTGCAGAGGATCTTGCAATGCGTGGATGGATAATGCTGTGATATTCAGGATATATTTTAAAACCCTCACAAGGAAGTCTAATAAAGACAAGCAACTTAACAAAACTCTGTACAAAGGATATGAACAAACATTTCACAGAAAGGGGCAAAAGTCATGCCCAATGGCAGGTAAACAATTCTGAACATAATGGCAATCAGAAAAAATAAACATTCAGGCAGTATCATACACAATCACATGCATCCAGTTATCAAAATCTTCAACAGCTGACCACAGCAGGGCTGATGAGGATGGACACTGTGGGGACACAGGGGATCACCACGGGGATCCTGCTGGGGGACAGGGACCAGGAAGTCAACCATTCACAAGAACTCCTGCAAATAAAGCATGTATCCTGTAACTCAGGAATCTTTCTCCTAGCCTTAAACCTAGGGAAGGTTTTGGGCAGGCACAGACAGAAAAAGCCAGAAAGAATGTCAAATGAGCATGCTTTTAATGACACAGAACATGGCCTAAATGTTCATCAGTATAAATTGAGAATATTACTAGTGAAAATGATTTAGGAAGAGCTGAGTCTATTAACGTGGATAAGTTTCAAAAGCCATGTTGAATGAGAAGGCACAGAATGATTTGTCCTACAAAACACGACTTTATAAAGTATAAAATGTACAAGATGGTATTAAGTGCTGTGCGGGGACATGTGCCCACATGGAAGGCTGATATGAAAGGTGGGAATGGTTGATGGATGCCTGAGTTGGGAGAGCAGCCACTGCTGTTAGGAGTAGCCTCAGTGGCATGGCACAGAAGGAGCTTATGTAAAAGCAAGTAAAACAAAATGGGAAATGACTTCATTCTCATAAAATTATGAGGTCTAGGCTGGGCATGGTGGCTCATGCCTGTAATCCTAGCACTTTGGGAGGCTGAGGTGGGTGGATCACCTGAGGTCAGGAGTTCAAGACCAGCCTGACCAATGTGGCAAACCCCATCTCTACTAAAAATACAAAAATTAGCCAGGTATGGTGGCACATGCCTGTAATCCCAGCTACTCAGGAGGCTGCGGTGTGGAGAATTGCTTGAACCCAGGAGGTGGAGGTTGCAGTGAGCTGAGATTGCTGCACTCCAGCATGGGCAACAAGAGTAAAACTCAGTCTCAAAAAAAAAAAAAAAAAAAAAAAAGAGGTCTAAACACCAAAAACCCTGGGCTGGTGTGTGGCTCTGTGGTGATGTGAGAACTGTGGGCTTCGCCACTCTCTGATGCTTTCCCATGCCCCATCCTTTCCGAACAGCTGCTTTTCTCAAGGCTACCTCCTGTTCCAGAGTGGCTGCTGGTATTCCTGCAATCTCATCTCTATTCCAGGCCAATAGCTGAAGGAAGTGGAAGAGGATGAAAGGATGCTCCTTTCCCTTTGAGGAGCATTCCCCAAAATCCCCACAGGGTGGCTTATGTCTCCATCTCTCAAGGCCAAACCTGGCTGCAAGGGTGGTCAAGCCAATGCTCTGTGAGGGGACTGTGCTTTTGCTCAGAGTAAACCCCGGGTTTTGTTGATGAAGAGGAAGAGGTAATGGGTTGGGCAGAAGCCAGGCCCTGCCCCATGGTTACCTGTGGGGAGGAGAGCATCTGGAATGCTGGAGGGGTGGGAGGGTTTTCACTTGTATATAAGTTTATTTTTTAAAAACAAATCTGAAACAAATATGGACAATATTGAAATTTATTAAAAATAGTAAGTGAAGAGTGTACACTGTTCTCTATTTTTTGTGTTTGAAATAGTTCACAAGAAACAATGAAATAGAAAATGCATATACATTGATTTTATTAATGATATGCAACGATCCATTAATTTTTAACAATAGCAAATACCAACTAAATGTTAAAATTCACTCTCCCTGGAAAAAAACCAAGACTGTACTTTTTTAAAAAAAGGGAAATCCTCTCCCAGCTCTGCAATGTACTGAACAATTTGTTTAGCTTCATTCTCAACCAAACGTGTCTTTCCCTCTTTCTCCTGGTTTCTTACGACCCTTTTCTTGGGCTTTTCCCAGTGGAAAGTGACTTTCTCCTGTCCTGATCATCGGACAATACAGCTTCAATCTCAGGTTGTCCATGGACCTCTGGACACAGGCCTCCCTGGCTCTTTGCAGCTGTGCCTGCTGGGCGCCTACTAACCGTTAAACAGCAGGACTAGCTTTTACGTACCTGCCGCCAGGCGTCCACCTGAGCACCTGGGACCTGACACCCTTGCCCTTTAAACTGCCGTCATCTCTGGTCACAAGCATCGTTTGTCCTTCCCACGGCAGCCCACCCCAGGCCAATCATGGAGCAGGTCCTCGTCAAGCCTGGCTAAGACCTGAGGCTCACGCTGGAGCACCTGTCTCCGCTGGAGAGAGTATGACAGGGGGGTAGCATAAATCACGGAGTGTAAGGAGCGTGTCTCCACGGAGCTTGTCGAGTAAGGAAGAGACAACTCATGTTGAACGTGTTAACGTTTTGATGCGATGATCATTTGGAAACTATTTAGTGGCACGAGAACATAAGCACGCCTCCACTCCCGTCCTGCCCTACCTCCCGGTGCCCGCGTCTATTTCATCTCTCGCTGTGCATCCATTATTTGTCTCTTTATCGACCATATTTCCTCCAGATCTGCTGAGTGGCCGTTCGTTATGCATTTCTGCCAAAGAGGCTCTTGATTTCTGACTCTTCAAATAATTTCCAAATGTGTTACCGAAAACCAACTGCCTGAAGCCTGAGCCTCTGCAAGGAGGGGTTTATTTCGGGCAGAGGGAGGGTGTGGGAGTGGCCCTGACTGGTCCTGACTCCCACCCCTGCCATCTGGGAGGCTGACTGGCCAAGTTACGTGCACTCTGGCCCCAACTCTGCCCCATTGCCCCACGTACCTGGTACCCTTTGCAGAAGTGAAGGCGCCTCCCTGGGGCTGTGAGTGCTATAGGAAAAAAAAAAAAAAAAAACATTCCCGAGGTTTCTGCACTAAGGCAGGGAAGGGGAGGGCAGGACACTCTTGAGCTGTCTGTCCCTGACTGCCACTTCACGGCTTGTCATCCTGGCCTAGCCTCAGGAAAGGGATCCCACAGCCGAGAATTTAGGAAATCAGCAGCTGGCTGTAAATAAGCTGGCGATAAACAAGGCGACCTGCTGAATTAACATGCAAAGCGTTTCTCCCAGCTCCCCGATAACCACTGAAAGGTAAAATCGCCAGTCTTTCCATGAAAGAAATTAGCATTAATAAGATGAAACCGTATTTGGGATAACTGACAATTTGATGAATGTGCTGAGAGGATTGGACGTGATGCATTTGATGGATAATATTTTGGGTTGCCTCGGGTTGCATTTAATTGTTCCTTCTTCGTTCTCAGCTTTAGTTAAGTGAAATAGAAAACCCCGGTGATGCTGGAATTTATCTTTCAGGAGGCAGATGCACGGCTTAATTATCAATCCGGGCTGACAGCCTCTCCGTCTGTGCACAGGGCAGTGGGGGACGTGGACCGAGCTCTCTGCCTCTCATTTTTCTCCGCCCCTCTGAATGGCATGTGCTGCCTGAAGGCGGATGTGCTGTCTCCCAGTTGGGCCTCCCTTCCCTCGCCCCGCTGCTGAGGTCGGTCGAGGCCTCCACGGAGAGGGAGGGATGAGGTCCCAGGTCCACGTGCACCTGCTCACTCTCGGCGGGTGTCCGATTTCCCTTCACAGGAAAAGCCCGCGGGTCAGCTGGTGGATTAACTCTGGCAGAGAGGACCCCTGAGTTGAGATTCCAGAACTCTGTCCTCAGATACGATTTGGGGTCAAGCTGGTGGTCTAAACCCTCTTCCAGACGTCTTCTGAGGCTGGTTTCTTCTTTCCCTGTGGGGATGCAAATGCCCCCAGAGGTGGGCTACACCAGGCTGTACCCTGTAGGAGCCGTATCCCCCACCTGATTAACCCTTCCAAACCTTCTTTCCCCCGATGTTCTCACAGGGAGGCTTCTGGGACCCTGCTCTCCATGCTGTTGGGACCACCTGTAGCTGCCTCCGACTCACAGCCCTCCTGGTCTGCTTCCTTGTCTTTGCCTCCAGGCTGAGATCACTGACAGCATGGCTGTGCCCACACAAAGCTCGCTGTGCTCGTTAGAGCAACGTCTCCCTCACTCGCTTCTGTCCCCAGCGCCCCGCTGAGGCCCGACCTGTAGAAGTCACTTAATAAATGTGCATTAAATGCAGTGGAAGCATCCATTTCTTCATCTTTGTCCCCGCCCGAATGTTCAACTATTTGAAGGAAAGGACCTGTCTGCCCTCTCTGTGTCCTCAGCACTGGACACGGGCCCAGCCCAGCCTCATGGCTCCTTGGATGCTCGAAAGAGACGGGTGACGGCTGCTTGGGCAAATGAGCCAAGTCTCCCATGGGCAGACTCTGCCAGGAATAAGGGTCACCTGGAGGGAAAGGCTGACCTGTGCCAAGACAGATGCCAGGCCAAGGGGCACCAAGGCACCTGCCTTGCCCTGTAAACACGGCATAGGAATGAGCCCTCATAGGAGAGAAGAGGGTCTGGGAGCTGGAGGCCAGGGGCCTGGGGACCGAGCCTGCAAATAATCCACTGAAGAGTCTTGAAATGCTGGAGGGTGGAAATCAAGATCTGAATGTTTGCAAAGGAATGCTTGGATCTTGGATGGAAAGACATAATAAAAGTAACGGCAAAACTGCAATTTACTTTTGCACTATCCTATGAAAACATATCAACTCTCCACAAATTAACAGCAAACTCTGCAGTAATTCCAAACAGAATTCCAACATCTGTGCATGTATGTGTGTTTGATTTAGCTAAAATTATCTTAAATTCATGTAACAAAATACATGTCTAAAGTAATCAAGAAATCTATGAAAAAGAAAATTGAGATGGATCTTGCCTTAGAGAAATTCCAGCTGTTGTAATCAAAACAATTGCAGAGGAATGGATGGAACTGCCCTAAACAGAGAGGCCAGAAGAGACCCAGCAGGCGTGGAAACTGAGTATATGAAAACCGAGGTGCTTTGACTCTGTGGGGAAAAAAAAAGATGCTTTTCATAGTCATCTCAGCTGACCATAGCACCTAGCCAGGTAGAAGCAAAGAAAATGGGACTTCTGGGCTGAGCGCCGTGGCTCACGCCTATAATCCCAGCACTTTGGGAGGCCGAGGCGGGTGAATCACAAGGTCAGGCGTTCGAGACCAGCCTGGCCAACACAGTGAAATCCTGTCTCTACTAAAAATACAAAAAATTAGCTGGGTGTAGTGGCAGGTGCCTGTAATCCCAGCCACTTGGGAGGCTGAGGCAGGAGAATCACTGGAACCCGGGAGGTGGAGGTTGCAGTGAGCCAAAATTGCACCACTGCCCTCCAGCCTGGGTGACAGAGCAAGACTCCATCTCAAAAAGAAAGAAAAAAGGAAGGAAGGAAGGAGAGAAAGAAGGAAGGAAGGAAGAGAGAGAAAGAAAGAGAAAGAGAGAGGAAAGAAAGAAAGAAGAAAGAGAGAAAGAGAAAGAAAGAAAGAAAGAAAGAAAGAAAGAAAGAAAGAAAGAAAGAAAGAAAGAAAGAAAGAAAGAAAGAAAGAAAGGAAGGAAAGGAAGGAAGGAAGGAAGGAAGGAAGGAAGGAAAGAAAGAAAGAAAGAAAGAAAGAAAGAAAGAAAGAAAGAAAGAAAGAAAGAAAGAAAGAAAGAAAGAAAGGTGGTAGGAAGAAAGGAAGGAAGGAAGGAAGGAGAAAGAAAGAGAAAGAAAGAAAAAGAAAATGGGACTTCTGGTCATGTCATACTCAGAATAAACAGATACATCAAATGTTAACTATCACAAGGTAGGAAAAGAACAAAATATTAGAAGAAAATGAATATGCACATAGCCTGTGGTTTGCACAAATGTTTTAAACCAATATTTGCTACTAGGAAGCTATTAATAAAAAATATATACACAGAGAAGCATATGTAACTACTTTTAAACTAACATCCATCAAAAAAGGCCAGAAGCAGAGTCAAAAGCAAAAATGATAGGAAAGCATTTCACAACGTACGGTGCAATTACAGGGTTAACAGCCACTCCGTACAAGGAGTTTATACAAATTGATTTTTTAGACAGACAAATAACTTGAAAAGTAGGCAAAACATAAGGATAGGCACTTACTAGAAAATTACCAAACGGCCAAAAATTGTATAAAAAGTTACAGACAGTTACATGTAGACAGAAAATGCAAATTATTTTAATAAGGAAATACCAATTTTCACCTCTCAGACAGAGAAATATAAAGGTAACACTTTTTCCTGGAGATATGAAGGAAAGAACATTCTTTTATTATTGCTGGAAATGTGAATTATAAGTGCTTTTTTGGAAAGCCATTTGGAAAGAGAGATTTGAATTAAAACTGCAGTCATCCTTCGGTATCCATGGGGGTCCTGGTTTTAGGACCCCTGCTGTTGCCAACATCCAAGGATGCCCCAAGTGGCCGTTACAGAATGGTGTGATATTTGCATGTCACCCAGGCACAGCCTCCTGTGAGTGTCAAGTCCTCTCCAGCTTACTCACAGGACCTGATATGACAGAAACGCTATGGAAATTGTTGTTAGACTTTATTACTTGTATTACTTTTTATTGCCATATTATTAATTTTTATTGATTTTTTTTCCTGAATATTTTTTACCTGAGGTTGGTTGAATCACGGACGCAGAAGCCAGAGATTCAAAGGGTGAACGGTACCCAGCACACTGGTCCGGCCTTCCCCTCCTGAGTCTCCATCCCTCAGAAACCAGCGCAGCCCTGCAGGAGGCTGGGGCCGGGAGGATCGTCTTGGAGGCACAGTTCGCGGAGGCAGGAAAACTCCCCAGCCCGGAGCGTTCCCGGCCGTGGAGAGAGGATGTCAGGGACCTCGCGGCCACCTGGGAGCAAGCGGGGTTACACTGTGCTGTTGGGTAAAAAGAGAGAGACTCAGAAAAGTGCACACAAGACTCTAGCTTTATTACGCAATTATAAACAGACCCAAACCATAGTATGTACTTACAACAAAAATATTGCACAATTAGGTGCAATAAAGGCTAGACTGTGGGATTTTATCCCATTCAGTGTGTGTCTGTGGTGTGTGTGATGGTGTGTGTTTGTGGTGTGTGTGTCGATGTGGGGTGTGCATGTGTGTGTATGGTGTGGTGTGTGTGTATGGTGTATTGTGTGTGTGATGTGTGGTGTGTGTGTGTGTTGGGGGTAGTGTGTTGTGTGTGATGTGTATGTGATGTGTGGTGTGTGTGTTTTGTGTGTGGTGTGGTGTGTGTGGTATATTTTGTGTGTGATGTGTGGTGTATGTGTTTTGTGTGTGGTGTGTGGTGTATGTGTGTGGTTTATTTTGTGTATGGTGTGTGTGGGGTGCAGTTTGTGTGCAATATACGGTGTGTGTGTTTTAGTGTTATTTGTGGTGTGTGTAGTGTGTGATGTGGAGTGTGTTTTGTTTGTGATCTGTGTGGTGTATTTTGTGTGTGGTGTGTGTGGAGTGTGTGTTTTGTGTGGTGTGTGTGATGTGTGGATGGTGTGGCATGTGTGATATGTGTGTGATGTGTGGTGTGTGTGGTGTTGAGTATAGTGTGTGGAGGTATATTTTGTACGTGATATGTGGTGTGGTGTGTGTGAAGTATGTGTGATGGGCAGTGTGTGTGTGTGGTGTGGGGTGTTTTTCTGTGGTGTGTTGTGTGTGGTGTATTTTGTATGTGATATGGGGTATGTGTGTGCTGTATTTTATGTGTGATGTGTGGTGTGTGTTTTGTGTGTGGTGTGTGTGATGTGTGTGTTATGTGTGGTGCGTATGGTGTGTGTGTGTTGTTTGTGGGTGATGTGGGGTATGTGTTTTGTTTGTGGTGTGTGAGGTGTGTGGTGTATTTTTTGCGTGACATGGTGTGTGTGTGTGTGTGGTGTTGTATGTGGTGTGTGTGTGATGGGGTGTGTGTTGCGTGCTTTGTATTTTGTGTGTGAGGTAGTGTGTGTGTGGTGATGTGTGTGCTGTGTGTTGTATTTTGTGTGTGATGTTGGATGTGTGTGGTGTGTTTGTGAGAATGTGTACCACACCACGCTCACCCAGGTGCAGGCTGCATCCAGCTGGGGGTGTTACCTCTGGCGCCATCTGCTCTTCCCTCCCTTCCTCCCTCCATGCCCCCTGGCTGTGCCACTTGGCATCCTGGATCATCTTACTGGGCTGGGCCTCCCACCTGGGTCTTTAGTCCACAGCACAAGGACCCCTGCTATGTGTGGGGCCTGCACTCAGGTGGGAAGGCAGGGTGAGGGAGGCTCAGAGACAGTCTGGAAGTGGCCATAGTCTTGGGCCGATTCAGTAGAGGGTGAAGGATTAGGATGGAGGGACCTGAGCATGGGTGCTCCCAGTGCCCTGGGTGGGCTGAGGGCAGAATGCTGTGCCCACAGCCTCAGTTCCCTGGTATGGCCATGTGGAGGGAGGTGGCCAGGGCTGGGCCTGCTCTGGTTTCAGTAACTCCCTAGCCTGAACACTTTTGGACACCAGCCCGTCCCCTGCCCTCATCCTCATCCTCTCTGAGTGTGCCTGACCCCGTCTAAATCCTCCTGCACACGCTTCAGACCCCAGTGCATAGGTGGCAAAGGGTAGGCTTCTGGAAGCCAGGGCAATTACAAGTCCCCAGGCTGCTGGGAGGTCAGAAGCCAGCGTAAACCACGGCCCAGGTCAGGAACTGAGAATACCTCTCATGGGTCCTGGGGATGCAGGACGAGGTGGCGCGTTTCCAGTCATCCATCTTTGCAGAGCTCCCGGCATGGCGTGACAAAGTTGGGGTCCGGGTGCTGGGGGAAGCATGCAGGTCTGACACCCCACTTCCTGCCTCCCATCTGGGATACCAATGTTCGCTTTCAGAGTGTTTGGAAGCTGGAGTGTCTGTGGTTGGAGTTGGAGCTGACCTGGGTCAAATCTGGCCTCCTACAGACACCAGAGGAGCTGTGAGCCTGCCCAGTCCCGGCACCTTTTAGGGTCTCCCACAAATGAGGTCCAGTGAGTAAAATGCCGGGACGTCCGTAGAAACCATTGATCTTCTCCAGTATCCCTAGGAGGCTTTTTGTTTCACTTGTTTTAGAAAAGTCATCCCCATTTTTATTTTATTTTATTTTTTTTGAGACGGAGTCTCACTCTGTCGCCCAGGCTGGAGTGCAGTGGCCGGAACTCAGCTCACTGCAAGCTCCGCCTCCCGGGTTCACGCCATTCTCCTGCCTCAGCCTCCCGAGTAGCTGGGACTACAGGCGCCCGCCACCTCGCCCGGCTAATTTTTTTTGTATTTTTAGTAGAGACGGGGTTTCACCGGGTTAGCCAGGATGGTCTCGATCTCCTGACCTCGTGATCCGCCCGTCTTGGCCTCCCAAAGTGCTGGGATTACAGGCGTGAGCCACCGCGCCCGGCCACCAAGTCATCCCCATTTTTAAAGGAGGGAAACATGGTCAGGTTGAGTGGGTGGACTGTGACAATGTCCCCCTTTGCCAGCTCTCTTCTTTCTTCCCCGATGACAATGTGCTCACTCTCTGCAGAGGTTTGCAAGCCATCTCAGGCTCTGACAGTGACATGGGTGTGCAGATTGGGGCAGGGCAGTGGGCAGGGGAGGGCAAGGCTAGGGCAGGTCACTGAGGGCTAAGCGGGAGCACAGGGATGGCACTGGGATGAATGTCCAGGGCACTGAGAGCAGGATGGTACATGACTTGGAAGGTCCTCCTGACCATTTGTCCATGATTAACTGCTGGGTCCAAGCCCAGGAAGGCCCCCCCAAGGTCCCTGCCCCTGGCCTGAGACCGGCTGCATCTGTTCCATCTTCAGGGAGGCACAGGAGCTGTGCTGTTGCTCTGCACAGCCTGGCGCCTGCTGTGCCTCACAGGCTGCTCTGTAGCCATGTCTCATTTGGAAGCTCCACCATAAAATGTGCCCTATGCCCTGGGGTAGGGGATCACATACATCACCTGACGCAAGGCGGGGAGATGCAGAGTGGCAGTACCCATGCCTGTGAGGTCCCCAGGGATGCACATGCCCAGTCCCAGAACATCCATATGGCTCTCTGCTTTCCCTGTCCTCTGCTGTGTTCTCACTCTGCAGACACAGACCTGCAGCACCCAGCACTCAGCCAAAAGGCTGCAGCTGGTCATCCTGATTCCAAGGCTAGGTGAACCTGCCTGAGACACGTACCCTCTCTGAACTTGCAATTCTGTGCCATGACAAATACCCCAAATAATCCCAAGTGCCTGAGGAGGTTGACTGAGTGTGTATATATTCAGTAGAGAGCTGCCCCAATGTTATTTATGGGGTACTATTGTTCCACCAAGCAACTGTTAATATGGGATTTGTGAGAGTTAAAGAAGGTAAAAAATATAAAACCCAAAACCAGTTCTCAGGAAATGTTATCATTACCATCATCATCATCACCATCACCCCATCAACATTACTATCACTATCAGCAGCATCAGCACCTTAATCACCATCACCACCATCATTACCATCACCATCATCATTTTCACCACCATCACCACCGTCACCATCACCATCACCACCATTTTCATCGCCATCACCATCACTATCAACATTATCATCACCGTCATCACTACCTTCACCATTACCATCACTATGAACATCATCATCACCTTCATCACCATCACCACCATCATCATTGACATCGCCATCACCATCATCACCACTATCATTGCCATCACCACCATTGTCATTGCCATCACCATCACCATCATTATCAACACTATCCTCACCATCAGCATCACCATCACCATTGCCATCACTATCAACATCATCATCATCACTGTCATCGTCATCACTGTCATCCCTGTGATGGTTAATATTCAGTGTTAATTTGATTGGACTGAAGGAAGCAAAGTATTGTTCCTGAGTGTGTCTGTGAGGGTGCTGCCAAAAGAGATTAACATTTGAGTTAGTGGACTAAGAGAGGCGGACCCACCCTCAATCTGGGTGGCCACCAACTAATCAGCTGCCAGAGAAGCTAGAATAAAGCAGGCAGAAAAAGATAGAGCAGACTTGCTGAGTCTTCCAGCCTGCATATTTCTCCCATGCTGGATGTTTCCTGCCCTCAAACATCAAACTCCAAGTTCTTCAGCTTTTGGACTCTTGGACTTAAACTAGTGGTTTGCCAGAGGCTCTTGGGCCTTTGGCCACAGACTGAAGGCTGCACAGTTGGTTTTCCCACTTTTGAGGTTTTGGGACTCAGACTGTCTTCCTTGCTCCTCAGCTTGCAGATGGCTTATTGTGGGACCTCACCTTGTGATTGTGTGTAAGTCAATACTCCTTAACAAAATCCCCTTCATATATACATCTATCCTATTAGTTCCGTCCCTCTAGAGAACCCTGACTACCACAATCTCTACTCTTATCCCCATCTCATCCTTGATTACGCATTACGACATTATCTCTCGATTATTTATTATTCTTTATATTACTTTATTATCTGGTCTTTATCTCTCGACATTTACTACTTTAAAAGATTTTTTACTTTATTATTTACTTTAATATTACTTTACATTTATTTATGATGATTACGATATTTATTATTTATTTATCTTTAACGATTACGATGATTATTTTTGCGACATTTGACATTATTTATTACTTTATTTATTTCATTATTACTCTTTATTATTAATGATTATTCCGGATTCTTTATCCCGGATTACTTTATTTCATTTATCATTTTAATCTATTTACTTAATTACTTTATTATTACTTCGAGATGATTACGATTACTTCGACATTATTTATTTATTACTTTCATTATTTTACTTTATTATCTCGATCTTTATTCTGGATTTTATTTATTTAATCTTATTTACGATTACGATTTTACGATTACGATGATTAGCATTAATTTATTATTTATTACTACTTTACTATAATTTTATTATTTATGATTACGATTACGCATTTATTACTTTCGACGGACTTTATTATTAATTTATCTTCGATCTCTTATTCCTGGATTACTTATGATTTTACTTTATTACTAATGACATTACTTAATTTATTATTACATTTATTACTACGATTACTTTACTACTTACTAGTAATTTACGATTACTTTATTTATATTATTTATTACGACAGATTATTATTTTTTTAATTTTGCCATTACTTATTATCTCATTCTTTATTCTGACATGAGTGATTTTACTTATTACTTACGATTATTACGAGATGACATTATTTTATTAATGACACATTTTAGTGACGAGACGACACATTTATATTTATTATTTATTTATTAGATTATTATTTTTTATTATTATTTATTATCTCGACTTGTCTCTTTACATTTATCATTTATTTACGAGATTATTGCATTTATGTAATTTTTAATATGTAGCCTAGGATCTCATCATGGGTTAGTTACACAATCAGAATTTGATTACAGGTGTCTCCCACACCTAATAGTTGCCAAGACTGGCCCACCTTCGACCCTCCCTGTGCTCATGTAGACAGAAAGCTTCATGCACACACTCCTCTGGAGACATGCCCTCTGGAGGCTTCGATGGCCCAGACTCACACAGAATCCCAGTTAAGGGGATCTCTGGCCCCAAAGGACAAGTTCTCCCATTGCTTTCCAGAGAGTCCCAAGAGAGAAACATATGTAACAGGCGGCCCATCTATGACATCTCAAGGTAGCACATATTTCAAATACTCAATGCAGATGGGTCTTCTTGTGTATTTAGACATTTCTCTTAAACATAGAAAACCTGGGCTGGGCATGGTGGCTCAAATCTGTAATCCTAGCACTTTGGGAGGCAGAGGTGGGTGGATCACCTGAGGTCAGGAGTTCGAGACCAGCCTGGCCAACATGGTGAAAACCCATCTCTACTAAAATCACAAAAATTAGCCAAGCATGGTGGTGCCCACCTGTAATCCCAGCTACTTGGGAGGATAAGGCAGGAGAATCTCTTGAACCTGGGAAGTGGAAGTTGCAATGAGCTGAGATTGTGCCACTGTACTCCAGCCTGGGCAACAGAGTGAGACTTTGTCTCAAAAAAAAAAAAAAAAAGAAAAAGAAACCTGGTAACTTGGTGAAATATTAAATTTTATTCCCCATTTGTAGAAGTGATGTATATAAGTCAAATAAACAACAATCCAACATCTCTTGTAAGCCTCAGGCCCATTGCTAAGGTTTTGGTTATTTACTTCTAGCCATTTTTTTTTTCTTTGTAATGCCCATGTCTCTGGATTCTGAGCTGAAGCCACAGGTGGTGTCCACTCAGATAGATATGACCTTGCCACTGCTTCTGACCTTGAAATGGCATAAAACTGTCACCACGCACAGCACTTGAAGGTCAGCACTGCCATCCGCCATTTTTTTAAATATTCTTTGTGTTCATTATTTCATTTCCTCCCTCACTCAGCAGATGAGCACTGGGCACCCGCTGCATGCCAGATTATTTTCCGCATGTGACAGCCTCAGAGAAGCAACCCAGCCTGTCCTGTCCTTCCCTGCCTGTGGGGGTGACTGTCATAGTCTCCAGTAGTCAATGGCCAAATGCAGGTTTAGAAGAGAGGGTCATATAAAGTCCAGAGAGACCCACAGGCCTTTGGGGAAGGCAGGGAGCTGTGCCCAGGTCCACATCTGGCCAGGAGGGAAGGACGGCTGTGTGGTCCCTCTGCGAGACACTCTGGGTCAGCAGGGGCTCGAGGACCACAGCTGAGTTCTGCTCTTGCCCTGGGGACTCAGGGGACCTGCTTCTCACCCAGCCGCAGCTGTTTATAGCCACCGCTTTGTCCCCTGAATGTGATCTCCCCAGGGCCCCCCAGAGTCCACCAAGCATTGCTCAGTGTCCCTCCAGGGCGGGGTGGGGGTGCTGCTCCTGGTTCCCTGACTCTGTGGCCAACTGTGACAGTCATTCTCTGCTCCTCAGCCAAGCTCAGGCAGAGCCCTGAGTGTCCCTGCTGTCTGCTCACATCTGCTTCATGTGCTTGACACTGCTTCCTTCTCCCGCTGCCTCGGTTGTATTGACTGGGGCGGGGGAGCAGCCCCGAGGCCCCCTCCTGCCTCACTGCACTCTCCTTCCAGACCCAGCTACAGTGTGATGCTGCCTGCTCCCCTGCAGAACTTGCCGGCTCCCAAGGCTGAGGGTGCTGTCAGGTGTGTCTCTGTGGCCCCAAACCCGGTCCACAGTACATGTGACTCATTAAGGGACCATGTGGGTGCCACTCTTGGGGGGATCACAGCACCACTGTGACCTCTGTCCTCTGCAATTGGGGGACATCCTCAGCTCTGGCCAGTGAGGTCCATTGCCCTGGTGCGGTTGTGAGCTTCGGGGCAGAGACGATCCCAGGAGTGGGTTCCCTGCAGCTCCGGCCACCTCGCTCTTTCACCCAGGCAGCCCCCCACTCTCAGGGTCGCAGGGGCCTCCTTTCAACAGCAACCTTGATGTGGAGAGAAAGCAAGACCAAAGGGCAGGATTACAAGGAAAGAGGAGAGACTCCAAAGCAGGGGCGCTGAGGAAGAGGCCTGAGGAAGGACTCGGGAAGAGGGGCCGGGTAGAGCAGCCTGGAGAGGTCAGGAGAGCAGAGACCTGGGCCATCAGGACAGGAAGGAGCCACTCTCCAGTGGGGTCACCTCCGGCTGCTCCCAGGCCCAGGGGAGGCCCAGAGACAGCCTTGCTGGAGGGCAGCGGGCAGTGTTCTCACAGATAGACCCCTCCTTGGACTCGGCGGCCCTGCCCCTCCTCCAGGTCAGCCCAGGCCCTCACCAGCCAAGTGACAGCCACACGTCCCGGAGCAAGCCTGAGTCCCTCAGTGGCCCCCATCCTGGGCTAAAGCCCTCCCTGAGTTTCACTCCCACCCGTGGGGACCCACCCTTCATGGCTGAGACCCTCGGTTATCAGAGCCACAGAGAAGCCCCGTGGGATGGCATGGTGTAGGAGCTCTAAGTGCCTTTTAATTTTACAACCTCTTCTGAAAGATGTCTCCGATTCTGTGGGCCCTCATGCGGGCTTCTGCGGGAAGCAGCTGCACTTTGGGTTAATGGACTCGAATGGTTTGTGTCTGAAACCTTTGATGTTGACCCTTCACTGCAAATGAGTGTTAAAGAAGGACTTTAATAACTTGCTCCGAAGCTCAGAAGTGTTCACGATAACACCATTAATCCCTGTTTTCCATAGTTGGCAGAAAGCTCTAAGTACCTTTAATACTTTCTACATCTGACAGTTTTAATTATTTCCCCTGCACCATTATTGATCCAGCGAGTCAACCTGTGACTTTGAAGGCCTTTGTCAATACCCATTGCCAATACCAGAACCAATCACTCCTTGGCCGCGACAGGGATCCAGGGGTGGGGTGCGCGGCCCTTGCTCCCTTCACAGCCCCCACCCGAGAGCTGCCCTCTGCCTCCCTCTGCAGCAGGGATCCCTGTTTGTGGCCGCATTTCCACAGCAGCTCCCCACGAGGGAGGTCCTGGACTGCAATAGGGGCCCCTTTGACACACAACAGGGTCTGTGACTTCAACATCCGAACTCTCTGGGGATGGGGGAGACTCCAGTGGAACAAGGAAAGCTCATTCTGGCCAGGCAGTCTCCCTCCAGGAACCCTCGGGTCTGAGTGAGAGAGAAGGGTACTGTGCTTACAGGCGGCCGCTGAGGCAGAGCTGGGTGCTGACTTCATTCCTTTTGGATAAACACCTGAAAGTGGAGTTGCTGGATCATACGGCAGTTCTGCTTTTAATTCTTTGAGGGACCTCCGTACTGTTTCCCATAAAGACTTTGCTTATCGACACTCCCATCCACTGCCCATAACGGCTCCCCTTTCTCCACATCCACTCCAGCATTCATTAATTTTTGTCTTTCTGATCATTGCGGTTCCAATTGAGGTGAGATGGTGCCTCAAGGTGCTGGTTCTGATTTGCATTTCCCTGATGATCAGTGATGCTGAGCACTATTTCATGTACATTCCCATGTTATCTGAAACGTTATTCACAGTAGCAAGACATAGAATCAACCTAAGTGTCCATCAATGGACAAATGGATAAAGAAAATGGTGATAGATGATAGCTAGATAGATGATAGACGATAGATAGCTGATAGATAGATATATAGATGATAGAGAGATAGATGATAGATATATGATAGATAAACAGAGATGACAGATAGATAGATAGATAGATAGATAGATAGATAGATAGATAGATAGATAGATAGACAATGGAATATTATTCAGCCATAAACAAAGAATAGAATCCTGTCATTTGTGGCAACATGTACGGAACTGGAGGTCATGATGTTAAGTGAAATAAGCCAGGCACAGAAAGACAAATGTCAAATGTTCTCACACATATGTGGGAGCTAAAAAAGCTGATCTCGTAGAAATAGAGAGAAGAATGATGGTTGTCAGAGGCTAGGAAAGGGAGGGGCGGGGAGGTTGTCAATGGGCACAGCCACAGATGGGAGGAATAAGTCCTGCTGTTCTGGAGCACCGTAGAGCGACCGCAGTGAACGATATTGTAGTGTTTCCTGGAAAATACTCACTAGGAGAGAGGAATCTGCAAGTTCTCATTACAAATACATGATAAATGCTGAAGGTGATGGATTTGCTAGGTGCCCTGATTTGATCCATATACAAGGTATGCATCAAAATATCTCACTGCACGCCCTAAAGATGGACAGTCGTTATCTATTAAAAACACAATTTTAAACAATTTTTTAAAGGCAGAGAGAATGACAACACCAGCATTCTTGGTGAAAGTCAGCTCCTCCCTGCTGTTTCTGCCCATGGAGTCCCCTCTCTATTTCCGTTTTTCATCTCCTCCCTGCCCCATCCTCCTCTTTCCCCTCCTTCTCTCCCTCTTCCCCTCCTTCCCTCCCTCCTCCCCCTCCTCTTCCCAGGATAACCTTCTCATGTCCCCTCCCTATTCTCTCCTCCTGCTCCTCCTTCTTCTTCTACTTCAACACATCCTTTATATCTCCACACCAGTTACGATTTTCTCCCTAATTCTTCACCCCATCCACTTTGTATTTTTCAAAATATGAGTAAAACATCAAGCAATCCCAAATACAGCCTGAAAAGTGAAACTCACCCCAGCCTTGCACACTTTGCTCCCTCGTCCCAGAGGGAAGCAGACGCTCGGATGCGGACGCGTGTGCTGCAGCCCTGTGTGCGTGTGGGTGGAACACGCACAGGTGGACGGATTTAGGAACGCAAGTGACATCAGCCTGCCTTGGTGTTCCCTTCGTTTCGTTCTGTTGCTTCCCCACTGATGAACCCCGAAGTGTTTCCCATCATTTTGCGCACACAAGTGTGGGTCTCCCTCATTTTTCCAAAGTGATCACTGGAGCACAGACAATGGAAGTGTGAAGTTGGGAGCAGTCTGGTCAAATGTTCTCCACGATGGTCCTGGGCACCTGACTCCCCGCGCCACACCAGCACGAGGCAACGCCAGGCTTGCCTTTCTGCTGCTCAGTTCAGCCGAGCGTGCTTGCTCCATGCCTGCATTCCCATTTTTCCGGTTCCCGGTGGGGTAATTAACTTCTCTTTATTGGCCATTTTTTTAATGAATTACCTATTCATGTTCTTTCCCTTTTTCCTACGGTTGCCTTTTTCTTTGTTGTTGAGTGTATCTTCTTAAACACTGTGAAAACAACTTTGTACACACCCTGCAAATATTTTTTCAACTGTTTCTATTCACATTGCGTATGGTGCCATTTTTACCAGATATTTTAACTTCCAGGCTAACAAATCTGTCCGTCTTCACAACACCTAAATTCTGTATGTTGCTTAGAAGGTGCATGCGTTTTCTTATGTCTCGCATTAGTCATCTGTCTTTATTTTCCCCGATAGACTGTAATGCTCTCAAAACAATTTATTAAAACTATCATCTCAATGTTACTTGGCAGCACAATCTTTAGCACATGCCAGATTCCCAGGTATTCTTGGGTCTGCAGCTATTGTTCATTTTTCTATTAATCTTTCTATTTACCCTGTGCCAGTACTTTTTTTTGATTACATTATTGCACAGTTTTACTTGGTATCTCGTTGGAAGCCTCTCTCTCTATTGTTCTTTATCTAAATTTTCATGGTTAGGCTTGCCAGTTTTCTACTTCAAATAGGCTTTAATATTAAATTTTGCAAACATAAAATTGGGATTTTGATTGAAATTGCATTGAATTTATAGAGTAATTTGTGAAGAATTTGTATCCTTCCAGGGTTAAATCTTCCACACAAAAGCATGGTCTATCTTGCCATTTAGATAGTCATCCTTTATGTCTTTTCCATAATGTTTATTATTTTCTTATATTAAATATACACATTGCATTTCTTATATACTTTTTTCAGTTTATGCGTTTTCCACTGCCAATATGATGTAATAGATATATTAAATTTTCCACCTCGTTATTGTAGGGTATAGGTTGATACAGCTATAGGTTGAAGTATTTTGGTCTGCACCTAGCCACCTTTTGTACCCTTGAAATAGTTTTAATACTTTCCATGTCATTCCATCAGCTTTTTCAGATGCAATCGTTCCGTCTGCAAATAATTATATGTGTTTGCAAAGCTTCTTCCTTTCAATGCCTGCATTTCATTTGTCTTCTATTATTGCACTAAAAACCCCTCCGTATGTAAGTAGCAATGACTACGAACCTTGTTTTCTGTTCATTCATTCCACAATTACTTCAGGAGCACGGATTGTCTGCCTGTTCGCATTCCAGATCCTGGGGAGATCATGTAAACAACGTCACTCCACACTTAGATTCTGAGGGTGACAGATCATAAAGAGATGGGCACTATGCACACTGTGGTGAGAACACTCAAAATGTTATGATTTTTTTCAAGCAGCATAAGAAGAGATTAACAGTAAGTTATCTATTTTAGACACTGGAAATACTATTCATTTTCAATATTAATTAGGGTGTTTACTTCAGGTTTGTGTTAGCAAGCCAAAGAAGATTCTTTGTATTATTGGTTTATTTAAAAGTTTTTAAAATTAGGCCTGGTGCAGTGGCTCACGCCTGTAATCCCAGCACTTTGGGAGGCTGAGGCTGGTGGATCACCTGAGGTCAGGAGTTCGAGACCAACCTGGTCAACATGGTGAAACCCAGTCTCTACCAAAAATACAAAAAAAATTAGCCAGGTGTGGTGGAAGGTGCCTGTAATCCCAGCTACTAGGGAGACTGAGGCAGGAGAATCACTTGAACCCGGGAGGCAGAGGTTGCAGTGAGCCGAGATCATGCCACTGCACTACAGCCTAGGTGACAAGAGTAAAATTCCGTCACACACAAACAAACAGACAAAAAAAACCTTATAAAATTAGAAATGGGCATTCAATCTATAGAATGCATTTTGCATTTGTCAATGATAACACGTTTTATTTCCTCTGTAATCAGTTGATGCATGTGAATAGATTTCCTAACATTGAGATACTATTGGGTTTTTGATAATAAGGTCTTTTTTGGTTGTGATGTACTAATTTTTTAAGTGCTTTTTGAAACAACTTTCCATCTTTTATGGTAGCTCTAGAAGGTTTTGTCTGTGAAATGAGAGGTTTGTTAGAACATGCTTGCCATCTGGGTCTGGTGTTATGCAAGGTTGATCATTGATGGTTTTTATTTTTTCTTTGGCAATCATCCTCTTATAGTTACGATTACTCTCCTTCAGACAACTTTTCTCATTTTCATTTTCTGAAGTACATATTGTTCATTTAGTTTTTAGATTTTACCATTATATATTTTATATTTTTATAAAGATTATCTCTCTTTTATATTGAACAAGTTTGTTATTAGCATTTCAAAGAAGGATATTTGGTTTTTAATCAAGCCAACTCTTGATTTATTTTTACAGTTTTATTGAAATACAATTGATATACAATAAACTGCTGTATTTAAATTATACAATTTGAGGAGTTTTGACATATGCGTAAACCTGTGTGCCCATCACCACAATCAAGAAGTCAACATGTACCAGGCACTGTGGCTCATGTGTGTAATTCTAGAACTTTGGGAGGCAAGGGCAGGAGGATCACTTGTGTCCAGGAGTTCCAGCTGTAATAGCACCACTGTACTTTGACCTGGATAGTAGAGTGAGACCCTGTCTTGAGGAAGAAGAGGAAGAGGAAAAAGAAGAGGAAGAAGAAGAAGAAGGAGGAGGAGGAGGAAGGGAATAAGATGAAAGGATGAAGGAAGAAGAACAAGAGGAAGGAGAAGTAGAGGAAGAAGAAGAGGAGGTAGAAGAAGAAGGAGGAGGACGAGGAGAAGAAGAAGAAGCAGGAAGTCATCAACAAGTTAACATCCATCAGAACTCGAAGTCTCCTTATGCCGCTGTGTACCCCACCCTTTCCTGCCATCTTTACCCCCAGGAAATAATCTGCTTTTTGTCACTATAGGTTTGTATGATAAGTCTGCAACCATATATAAATGAAATCATAGATTATTTTCTTCCTGTTTTCTTTATTTAGCATGACTGCTTTGATGCATCTGTGTTGTAGAGTGCATGGATAATTTGTTTCTTTTCATTGCTAAAAAGTATTTAATTCAATGGATACATAATGATTTGTTTATCCATTCACTGAGGAAGGGCATTCGCAATGTTTCCGGTTTTGCCTCTCTCATGTAAAGCTGCTATGAACATTTACATATAAGTCTTTGTGTGAACATGTCCTTCAATTTATCTTGGGTAAATATCTAGGAGTAATATGGCTGCATCATATAGTAGGTATATAATTAAGTTTCCAAGAAACTGACATACTATTTTCCAATGGGGTTGTACAATTTTGCATTCCCACCAGTGGTGGATGAATGTACCAGTTGTTCCATATCCTTGCCAACACTTGATATGGTCAGCCTTTTAAATGTTAACCTTTCTAGTGGGTGTGTAGCAGTGTGTCATGGTGGTTTTAATTTACATTTCTTTATTGACTAATGATGTTTAGCTTCTTTTGAAGTGCATAATTACCATTTGTTTATCTTCTTTAATAAAATGTCTGCTAATTATTTCGTTCATTTATTTTAGTTGCATTGTTTGCATTATTGAGTGGTAGAAGTCTTTTGTATATAATTCAAGTCCTTTGTTACCTACATAAATTTGAAATATTTTTTCTCAGTCTGTGGCTTGCCTTTTCATTTTCATAGTATTGTTATTCAAAGAGCAAACTAAACTTTTGATGGAGTCAAATTTACTGCTATTTTATTTAATAATGTGTCTTATGGTATTGCATTTAATAAACACTTGACTAACTCAAAGTTATTAAGATTTGTCTTCAAATGTTGTATAGTTTTTATACCTTCACACTTAGATCTATTATGGGTGATAAGGTGGGTGCCTATTTCTTGCATGTGTATGGCCAGTTGTTCCAGCATCAATTTTTGATGACTCTTCTTACCCTAAAGACCTACCTTGGCACCTATGCCGAAAATGAGTTGGGCCCAAGTGGGTCTGTTTCTGGACTCTCGTGTACCTTTGATTTTTATTCTGAACTTTGTTCCAGTAGACCCTTCTCTGGAATGCTGCAGCTTCATAGTCAATCCTGAAATTAGGTAGTATAAATCCTCTAATTTTGTTTCTTTTTCAAAATTATCTTGACTATTTCCTTGCCTTTCCATGTAAACTTCAGAATCAGCCAGGCAATTTCTCAAACTATGGTGATGTTTACTGAGACGGTGTAGACCGGGTAGATCGTTTTGGTGAACAGTTGTCTTAACAATAATGAGTCTTCTGAGGCTTGGACACAATGTATCTCTCTATTTGTAACTTCCAAAAGTTCAGCACACTTTGTCATTTCCACATACTTTTTGTGCATCGTTTATCAAATGTGTCCTTAGTACTTAATATGTTTAATGCTATTTTAAATGTTATTGTTTTTCCATGTTAATTTCTGAGTCCCCATTGTTAACATATAGAAACACATTTGATACAATATACAATAATGTAATTGTTAACATATAGAAATGCAATACATTGGCATTCGATCCAGCAATTTGTTAAATCCACTTAGTAATTCTCATGTTTTTATAGATTCTTTAGGAATTTCCCATGTAGGTTATCATGTAGCCTGAGAATAACATCGTTTACTTACTCTTTTCCAATCTACATGCCTTTTTTTCCTTTTCTTGCCAGATTGAACTGGCTAGAACTTCAAGTACAACGTTAAAAAGACGTGGTGAAACCAGATGTCTTTGCTTGCTCCCAATCACAAGGAAAAAACATTTTGGTATTTCATCATTAAATGTGATGTTAGCTGGCTTTTACTGTGCATGCTCTTTATAAATTTGGAGAAGTTTCATACTATTTCTAGTTTGTTTAGAGTCTTTTTTTGTGAATGAATGTTGGATTTTGTTAAGTGAATTTACTGCATCTTCTGAAAAGATCATATTTTCCTTTATTTTTTAGCCGGCTCATATGATGAACTATAGTGATTGCTTTTCAAATGTTGAGGCAATCTTGTAGTCTTGAGATAAGTTCTACTAAAGTTGTGGGTTATTCTTTCTCTGCTCTCTCAACTGTATTTCTTCCTTCCCCATAAGAAAATGTCACACACATACACACACACAACAAAAAACACAAAAAACCCCATGGTGTATTAGTCTGTTTTCATGCTGCTGATAAAGGCATACCTGAGACTGGGTAGTTTCATAAAGAAAAAGAGGTTTAATGGACTCACAGTTCCACGTGGCCAGGGAGGCCTCAGTCATGGCCGAAGGTGAAAGGCACATCTTACACGGCAGCAGGCAAGAGAGACAATGAGAACCAGGCAAAAAGGCAAACCCCCTTATAAAACTTATCTCCCACAGGGTCCCTCCTACAACACGTGGGAATTATGGGAGCTACGTTCGGGTGGGGACACAGTCAAACCATATCACCTGGTTTTCCTTTCCATTTTAAAAATATGAGTGTGTGTGTGTGTAGCCATTTTCTCTTTCTGATACTGGTAATTTATATTTTTTTCTTTGTTTGGTAGTCTGGCTGGAAACAAGAGTTTTACTGAAATTTTCCAAGAACCCAAGATACCATGTAAGTTGTGTATTTCGCTGACTACGGTTTGGTTTGTCCCCACCAGAACTCACACTGAAATTTATTTATCAATGTGGCGCTGTTGGGAGGCAGAACTTAGCAGAAGGTGTTTGAGTCCTAGAGTGCATCCCTCACAGAAAGATAATGCCCTCCTGTGAGGGCGAGTGAGCTCTCTCTGGACTGAATTGGTTCCTGAGAGAGTGGGCTGTTAAGAGGAGTCTGGATTGGTTCCTGAGAGAGTGGGCTGTTAAGAGGAGTCTGGATTCCCTGGTTTTGCTCTCTTGCTTCCTGTCTTGCATGGGGTCTCTTTGCACACATTGACTCCCCTTCTGCTTTCTGCCAGAGTAGAAGCAGCCTGAGCCCCTCCCCAGATGCAGATGCCCAACCTTGAACTTTACAGCCACTAGAATCTTGAACCAAATAAATCTCTTTTCTTTATAAACTACCCAGTCTCAGGTATTCTCTTACAGCAACACTAAATGGATGAATACACCACTCATAAGTACTTACCCCAAATGAACTAAAGCATATGTCTGAAGACACATATGCAAAGGTTCGTAGCAACTTTATCTATTATAGCCAAATCCAGAAAAAGCCCAGATTTCTTCAATACGTGAATGTTTAAGCAAACTGTAGTACATCTCATACCATGAAGTCTGCTCAGTAATTAAAAATGAACAACTATTGATACATGTAACAACCTGAACAAATCACCAGAAAATTATCCAGAGTGAAAAAAGTCTAATCACACAAGATTGCACATTGTGCGGTTGCATTTACATATCAGTTTTGAAAAGACAGAAGGAAGGAAGTGAAGAGCCCATTCGTGGTTGCCAATAGCTAGACAGAGATTTGGGGAGAGAGGGAAGTGGGCATTCCGATAACAGGCCAATACAAGACATCTTTATAATGATGGAAATATTCAGTATCTGGCCTGTATCAAAGTCAGTATCCAGGTGGTAATAATGTACTCTTGCTTTGCAAAATGTTACCACAGGGGGAAACTTCCTAAGGACTAAATGGGGGCTCCATTATTTTACACAACTGCATGTGAATCTACAATTATTTCAAATAAAAATTTCAATTTAAAATGTCATTCAACTTCCCTTTACCTCCATAATATTTTATTGCTAGTTATCCAGATAAACTTTATATTCAACTCTTTTAACTCTAGCAACAATAACAACAACAACAACAACAACAAAATGTGGCTAGAAAACCACAGTCAGTTAAATCATTATTCCTCTTTATAAAATGCATTCTTTTTCTCTGCCTACATACAAGATATTTTTGGTCTTGTCATATTATCCCACAAGTTCTTGGGATTTGCCTATATTTTCCAATCTTTTTATCTTTCTGATGTTCAGAATAAATAATTTCCATTGATATGTTTTTAAGTCAATTTCTCTTTCTACTGTCACCTCTATTGTAGTATGGACTCCATTCTGTGGACTTTTTCTAAAAATCGGTTATTGAAGACCTTAGTTCTAAAATTTATGCTTGATTCTTCTTTAGATATTCTATTTCTTTGCTGATACATGAACTTTCTATTTGTTTCAAGAGTGTTCACCTTACTTCTTAAAGCATGATTATAAAGGCTGCTTTGAAGTCTTTGTCTTACAATTCCAACAACTGGTTCTTGGGCTTAGTTTCTGCTCAATTTTTTCCTTATTAGGTAAGCTGGTTTGTTTTATTTTCCTGGTGCTTTGTATGCTACAGGATTTTTGGATTGTATTACGGACATTTTCAACATTACCTTATGAGACTCTGGGCTTTTTACGGCCTAAGAAGAATGGTGATTTTTTTTTCATTTGTTTTTTAATGAGAAACCAATGAGATTATGTTCAAGCCTTAAGTTTCAATCTGCCTTCCATGGACTGTAGTTCTAACATCAGTTTAGCTTTGAGTTTTTGTATGCTGTTCAGATCAATCCCACACGCATGCCCAGTATGGGGCCTGGGCAGTGGTTTGCCTCACTCATCACTCTGTTCTCAAAGACTATGGTTTGCTTTTCAGGTCAGACCTGCACATGCACAGCTTAGAGGTGAGGTTCAGATTTTATGCACAACCAACTTTATGTGCTCACCCTCTCACTCTGCCTTCTCTCCATCATCTCACTAACACCTTCCAACTCTCTGCAGGTTCCCTTCCTGGTCCCGGACATAGAGTCAGGACTTCAGCATCCTGGCTGCACCATGCACTTGCTGTGACTACTTCTTCATCTGTGCCAAAGCACCAGGAGGATGGAAAAGGAAAAAAACAGTGGGGAGTCAGCAAGTGCTCATGGTTGAGGGACTCAGCTCCTCCAACCAGAGAGAAAAGCCCAAAGCCCTCTCTCAGGGTCACAGGTGCCTGATGGACTGCCTTCCATCTCCATGCTGTCACAGTCTCCGCCACTGCATGGCGCCATGGCTGCACATTAAGATGAGGAAGAAAGACAAAGAGTGGGGTTTCCTCCCACACTGTCTGATACTCAGATGTCCCCTTTCCCACTCCTCAGAGCAGAAGGTGACAGCTCCTTTTGGAGTTTCTTCTCTTTGTAATCAGTTTGCATTTACAGTCATGGACCCCCTTTGCCTTGAAGCCAGGTGATACTAGAAGAAAAAAAAAAGATAAACTCTCTAGCAGTTTGGTAGAACATTGAATTCTGGCCTTTTTCACCAGTCCATGTGCTACCGTCTACTTTTCAGACTCTCTGATACTACTCTGAGCACTCAAGATGTGCCGTTGTGGGAGACACAGGTGCAGCACGTTCTCTCCATCTTGCCTGGAACCCTGTCCAGAGAGGTGCAGGTTAAATTTCCATTTCTGTTCTCATAAGAATGGTTGAATATTATTTCTCATTTTTGGTGGTTATTTGCATTTATCTTCTGTGTTCATAGCTCCAGATCATTTTTCTAAGTGTATTCAATCTTTTTCTTCATTATTTACAAAGAATTTCAGCATATTAAGGACAATTAATCATAATCTATAGTAAGTCATATATATGCCCAGTTCATTATGCATCATTTTACTTTACTTATGGTATTTTTGCCCTGCAAAGGTGTTTTCATTTTTTAGATAATCCTCCACGTTTCAGCCAAACTCATCATGTTTTTCCAGTACTTATTGTTTGGGGTTGTTTTTTACATTTATCAAATTGGAATTTATCCTTATATATGGTGTGGGAAGTGGCCCTAATATTATCTTTTCATATGATTACCGAGTTACTGAGTACTGTTCATAAAATATTTCTTCTGCTATTAGAAATGTTGTCCTTTATTGCATACTAATCTTTTATATGTAATTGTGTCTATTTCTGGATTCTCTATTTTCTGCCATCAGTCTCTCTTTTCACGTACTGACACCTTACTGTTATAATTATAGAGGACTTATGTGATTTTTAAAATATGTGACAAGTTAGCCTTCCATTCACTGCACCTTTATTTAAAGCTTTTCTCTAGCTACCTTGCTTGTTTTTCTAATGAACTTTGTCATCAGTTTGCCTGCCTCTATAAATAACAACAATAAGAATATGAAAGACCAAAAACAGAGACAATTTTATGGGAACTTAAGAAAAAACTGGTATATATGTATTTGAGATTTTTTTTAATCCCAAGATAATATATCTCTTATTTTAGTTTATTTGGGGGATTTAAAAATTATTTTAAAAGTATAATTCATGTTAAACGAACTGATTTAGTCTAGCTTACAGTGGCAGTGGCTGGAGAAACAAGATAGCCCAGCCCCTGGTGAGATACTTCTTGCTCTTAGCAGAGAAGTGGCACAAAACATAGACCTGCTGTCACACAGACCTTCTTTGAATCTCTGGCTTGCTGCCCACCAGCTGTGCTGCTCTGGGCAAGTTTCTTAAGCTCTCTGTGCCCCGAGGCCCCATCCAGAGAGCAGGGCTCACATGCCTCGTGTTTTCATTGTCATGCTCCAGTCGTGAGCCTTTTAAACTTCCATTTTCAAAGCAGATACACATTTTGGGAAGAACAGTCAAGAGGTGGAGTTCTTTTCCTTCACAGCAGAAAATGTATTCTACCTCCACAACAAACGTTAGAAAGAATAGACACAATTTTAAGTTGGAATTTGATGTTCTATTATTTAGAGGCTTATTTCTATTATTAGAGGCATTTACATAATTGGATTCTTATCTGGAGGAAAAGGAAGCTTCCAAAACTTTTGAGGTTTGCTTACCATTAATAAACACTTTCCTTTCCCGGTATTTCCAGTAATGACTTCACCAAAGTATGGCCCAGAAAGATATTACAACCTATTTCTCCTGTCATTTCCATCTGTTCATTCCCAGATGGTTCCCCTACATGCAGTTCAGAATGGAAAAGTACCGAAATAATTCTGGGCTTTATTTAGAATACTTTTAAAATATTTTCATTAACGATAACTTAATGGAAAACCCTGTACATTTTCATTCGGTGAGTATCTATCAATTGGCAGCATGGCATATATTCCTGGGCCAGGTGCAGGGGAGGGGGTCCTTGTCTTTTTTTTTTTTGAGACGGAGTCTTGCTTTGTCGCCCAGGCTGGAGTGCAGTGGCGCGCTCTCGGCTCACTGCAAGCTCAGCCTCCTGGGCTCATGCCATTCTCCTGCCTCAGCCTCCGAGTAGCTGGGACTACAGGCGACCGCCACCACGCCCGGCTAATTTCTTGTATTTTTAGTAGAAACGGGGTTTCACCGTGTTAGCCAGGAGGATGGTCTCGATCTTCTGACCTCGTGATCCGCCCTCCTCGGCCTCCCAAAGTGTTGGGATAACAGGCGTGAGCCACCACGCCCGGCTCCTTGTCTTAAAGTGAATGCAAAGTCTTCCTGCTGGCCTCTGGAGGCTCACATTTTGGTGGTTAAGACAGAGCTGTTTCATAACCATGTGGCTGGGTACTTGTCTGTTATTTTTTTTCAATCTGTTATTTTTTTTCAATCATTCACTTGCTATTCTTTCATTGTGTCCTGTGTTAGCTGCACACATTTGTGGGAGGCCATGCAGGCCAGGGCGCCTGTGCCCAGCATTCAGGTTCGGCTGTGTTTAAGACGGTCACCTTCACAGGTGTTCACAGCAGATCTGTGAGCGGAGATGATAATGCCTTGTGAGGGCTCCCGGGGGCTTGCCTGGGGGAGCGGGCGGGGTGAGGCGAGTCTGTGAGTGTGAGGAGGGCCTCATTAAACAGCTGACACACGGGCCTCAGGGCCAGCTCTGCCGTTCAGACCAACATGAGTGCTGGGCTGTGCTTGATCCGTCTTCCACATCCATTGACTCATCGCCAACAAACAGCTGCAGGGGGCACCTTGTCCCAGTCCTTGTGCAGACCTGAGGAGGGGCAGGACACCAGTACCCCATGCACCTGATGACAAGGGACAAAGGCCATGCCGTCGGGTGTTGGTCTGCAGGAGCTCGGCAGAGGCAGGACACTCTGGCAGACACGGTGGAGAGGGTGGCAGACAGGGGAGCCTTGGCCCCGCCGGCTTTGCCCCTCCTGGCCTTCGATGTCTGGCAGAGCGTCCGGCTGAGATGAACTCCCAGCTTCTCTCCATGAAAGCTCTTTGAGGCATTCTGTGAATAGTCACATATGCATAAACATTGGAGATGTAATAATTGCTTTGAAATAGGGATGCTTCATCAACATTTCAGCCAAAATATGGAGAGATGCATTTGGACTTGCATCAGGCAGGTGCGCCTTGGGATGGGAGCACAAATACCTGCCACTGCAGGCAGCTCTTCTGCTCCCTTATCCACCATGGAGGGCACTGTAGCCCTCGGGGAAGGCACTGGCTCTGCCACCCTGTGGGCCTGGGATTGGGTGCCAGCTCCACTCCTTCCCTGCAAATGACCAGACCTCACAGCCCATGTCCTAGTTAAGAAAAAGGCCAAAGGTCAATCATAGCTCAAGTCCTTGAGTTGGGAAAATTCAATGAACAGATATGAGAAGACCAGAACCCTTGCAGAGGAGAGGCCACCGCTGGCTCTGTTGAAAGCTGTCGATCAACCAGCCTCCAGCCCTGTTTGACACCATCTGGGAACTCTGACACTTGAGACTCAAGAAGGCTGTGAGGTGTGTGTGAGTGGGCAGTGTGCAAGTGTGTTCGTGCCTGCATGTGTGTGTGTGTGCTCGTGTGAGTGGGCAGTGTGCATGTGTGTTCATGCCTGCATGTGTGTGTGTGTGCTCGTGTGAGTGGGCAGTGTGCATGTGTGTTCATGCCTGCATGTGTGTGTGTGTGCTCGTGTGAGTGGGCAGTGTGCAAGTGTGTTCGTGCCTGCATGTGTGTGTGTGTGCTCGTGTGAGTGGGCAGTGTGCATGTGTGTTCGTGCCTGCATGTGTGTGTGTGTGCTTGTGGGAGTGGGCAGTGTGCAAGTGTGTTCATGCCTGCATGTGTGTGTGTGTGCTCGTGTGAGTGGGCAGTGTGCATGTGTGTTCATGCCTGCATGTGTGTGTGTGTTTGTGTGAATGGCAGTGTGCATGTGTGTTCATGCCTGCTTGTGTGTGTGTGCTCATGCATGTGTGTTGCAGGTGCGTGTCTGTGTGTGCCTATACACATGTGCACGCTTGTGTATGTGTATGTAGTTATGGTGCTGTGTGGGTGGGGACAGACAGAGTATTCTTTTGATGTCTTTAAGCTGAGAGGTGATGGGATTTGAGACCTGGCTCTCCCTCGGCCCCGGGAGCCCGCTCAGCCCACGTGTATCCACCAGGCCCCCTGTGCGTCTGCTGCAGTACTGATGTGGCCTCGTCAGGCACTTTACCTGATGTCAAAACTCAGAAATGTCACTTCTCATTGTTAGAAAATGAAGATCAGCTCAGAAGAAGCTCTCCAACCTATGGAATACTCTGGGGAGGATGAGCCAACAGCATCTTTAATGGGCGTAATGGAATCTGGAGCTCTTTGGAAAGAAATGGGAAGAAATGAGGGGCATTTGCTGAGCGTAGCTGCATCTCCCTGTCCCAGGATATCCTGGCTGCAGCTAACAGCAGAACATGTCTGCAACTAGAAATGCCAGACCAGAAGTGCAGGCGGGAGGAGAGCAGCAGACGCCTGTCCTGGAACAACTTCCAGCAGAGGTAGTGCAGTTTCCACGCTGGAAGCAAGTGTGTGTGCGTGTGCGTGTGTGTGTGTGCTTGCATGAATGTGTGCATGTGTGTGTGTGCGTTCATGTGTGCATGTGATTATGTGCATGGGTGTGCGTGTGTGTGTGCATGTGATTGTGTGTCAGTGTGTGTGTGCATGTGTGCGTGTGTGTGTCTATGTGTGATTTTGTGAGAGTGTGTGTGTGCAGGAGAGAGAGAGAGAGAGGCCTGCCACGTTTTCGTTTTGTCTCAGCGAGGTGCACGTCCTGGCCTATGAATCCTGTGCAGACCCACCAGTCGGATTTGAAGTTCCACAGGCAGGTGTCCTCTGCACTGCCTGAGCTGGGGGCTGTGCTCACCCACCTGAGCGATAACAGAGAAGGACCCACGACCCCTGTGCCCATGTCACCCCTGCTCCAGGGCTGGCTGCATGGTGCCTGCTCCTCTGGGAGGCTATTCTCTTGCTAGGAGAAGGTCCAAGTACAAACACAACCAACCCCGGCCGCCACGCCCTCCAGTCACTTGCTGGCCTCTGTTCAAGTTCCCAGTTGTGCGGGAGGGACAGAGAGCTGCCTTTCTGTGAAAATGGCCCACGGCCGCCTGTAGGGTCCTGGCTCTTTCCGTCGTGGTTGGAAGGGACATGACCACGGCAGGAAGTCGTTCAGCACCATCCCTGCAGTGGAGAAGCCAGGCCAGGCAGCTGGGGTTCCAGGAGCCCAGCAGCCCAGGAGGCCACACCGGGGTCAAGGGCAGCTTGGCCACTGGGCAGTGTGGGGAGCCAGGCAGGGCCTTCCTGTCCACCTCTGTCATCTGCAAAGCAGACAGCAGTGGGGCAGGGATGACCCCTGTACATCAACCATGAGGGGTCTGTGAGTGCAGCATGAATGTCCTCAAATCCTAGAACCCTAGATAGAGCAGATGGGGTGTGGGCAGCTCTCATCCTTCTCTTAGGAGTCCCCCAGCAAAACCACAGAGGACCTCTGGCCAACGCATCCCCTCTGACTCCTGCGTCTCAGTAAGGAGGGCTGGGAGGGGAGCCAGCCTTCCCCAAAAGGGGAGAGAGGCCTTGCAGCCCAGAGGACAGCCGCTCCTTCCTCGGGGCCCCTGTGGCCCGGCCGACCTCAGCCTCAGGACGCAGTGTCCTCTCTGCTGCTCCGGGTGGTTGTGGCAACTGTCTTCAGGGTCTGGATTTCTGCAGAGCTCCCACATTCCTGGATGCGAGAGGCCGGCAGATGTGCTGGGGAAGCAGGAGCCCAGGAGAGCCAGAGTGACAGCATTTTAAAATCAGCTCCACCTTTAAACTAGCAAGGCACATTCCTTGCCGGTCACCAGCCATGGTCCTAAGATGTCTACAGCGAAGGAAGCAGCTTGCTGATGGCTGTAAGGACAAACTACTCTACCAACAGAAAGTCCAGATGTCCAACACCCGTAACAATATCCGCTTTCAAGATACAGTTATGCTTTGATGTACTTACACACTAGAATGTCAAGGAAAGTTTTCTTTAAATCAATACAATAATACCTTTTGTCACGCTGTCTGCCCATGTGCCCACAGGCACAGCTTAGTTTAATCTTTACATAGACAAGACCCCTAGGAAAAAAAAAAACCAAAAAACTTAAAACAGAGATGGGGCATTCTTCCGCCGGCTGTCTTAGCACACCCTCCTCTGAAGTGGAGCAGCTTTCAGGAAACGCTCTCCTCTCACTGCACTCTGCAACTTGCCTTGAATTTCTTCCTACGCAAGATCCAAGACCCTCTCTTGGGGCCTGGATCAAGATCCCTTTTCTGCCAGCAGGTGCCACTTGCCTTGTGCCTGGCATAAACCCCGCAAATGGTGGCTGCAAGTTTAAATAAATGCCTCCTGTCATCCGGAAATGCCTCCTCCTTCTGGGGCTGTGGTCCTCTCTGGTGCTTTTATGGCAGCGTCCCCAACCTCTTTGGCTCCAGGGATCAGCTTCCTGGAAGACAAATTTTCCACGGATGGAAGTAGGAGGGATGATGGTTCCAGGATGAAGCTGTTCCACCTCAGACTCAGATCATCAGACGTTACATTCTCATAAGGAGCACACAACTTAGATCCTTTTTATTTTCTTCATTCTTTTTGAGATGGAGTTTTGCTTTTCTGGTCCAGGCTGGAGTGCGATGGTGCGATCTCGGCCCACTGCAAACTCTGCCTTCCGGGCTCAAGCGATTCTCCTGCCTCAGTCCCCTGAGTAGCTGGGATTACAGGCACGTGCCATCACGCCTGGCTAATTTTTGTATTTTTAGTAGAGATGGGGTTTTGCCATGTGGGCCAGGCTGGTCTCGAACTCCTGACCTCAGGTCATCTGCTCGCTTCGGCCTCCCAGAGTGCTGGGATGACAGGCGAGAGCCACTGCACCCGGCCAGGTCCTTCGCATGTGTAATTCACTGTGGGGTTCCTGAGTGCTGGGATGACAGGCGAGAGCCACCGCCCGGCCAGGTCCTTCGCATGTGTAATTCACTGTGGGGTTCCTGAGTGCTGGGATGACAGGCGAGAGCCACCGCACCCAGCCAGGTCCTTCGCATGTGTAATTCACTGTAGGGTTCTTGAGTGCTGGGATGACAGGCGAGAGCCACCGCCCGGCCAGGTCCTTCGCATGTGTAATTCACTGTGGGGTTTCTGAGTGCTGGGATGACAGGCGAGAGCCACCCCCCGGCCAGGTCCTTCGCATGTGTAATTCACTGTGGGGTTCCCGCTCCTGTGAGAATCTAACGCCGAGGCTCATCTGACAGGAGGCCGCGCTCAGGCAGTAATAGTTGCCTGCTACTCACCTCCCACGATATGGCTGGTACCGACCGTGGCCCGGGGGTTGGGAACCCCTGGTTTGTAGGATCCAGGAGAAGGGAGGCTCCCAGGAAAAGGAAGCTTCAGCCCTGGGCAGATGACCCGGGACCTGAGTTGGGGGACAGGCTGCCAGGCCCTATGTCTGCAGCGATCAGCCCCTTCTGGGCTGTAGGATGCGCCTGGCAGAGATGGACGACCCTTGGACAGGACCCAGGTTATGCTGTGCCCATGAGTTTCCCAGGGATGCCACGACCAAGTACAACAGACTGGGGTGGGCACAGGCAGGTGTGAAATCCATTCTCTCCCTGTCCTGGGGCCTGAAGCCTGAGACCAGGGGGAGCTGCGCTCCCTGCAGGGGCTCCAGGTAGGATCCTTCCTGCCCCCTCGCTCTTCTGGCGTTGGCTGTGACCCTTGGCACCAACGTCTCTACCTCCATCTTCACTGTCCCTCACCTGCCTTCCCCGTGTCTTCTCTGTGTGCACACCACTTCTAAAGACACCAGTCGTTGGATTTAGGGGACATCTGAATAATCCAGGATGATCTCATCTCAAGATCCATAACTTGATTACATCTGCAGAGACCCTTGTTCCAAGGAAGGCACAGTCCCAGGTTCACAGTGAGCCTGTTCTAGAGGCCCCCATTCAGCCCATTACACAACTTGTGGGCTGTGCTAGGAGTGAGTCAGGTCTGCCTTCCCAGTCACCCCTGCTTCCTTCTCTGGAAATGGGCATGAACTGTGTGCCAGGCCAGCTTGCAGGCTTGCAGGAGGGTGGGTGGATTCGCGTCTGGTTGCCAGCAGCCCCCAGCAAAAGGGACTGGTGAATTCCTGACCTGTGGGTCATTTCCAGACGCTTTGGTACGCCATCCTGTGTACCCCGTCCTGCTTGGAATGTCCCTTGTCCCCAGCAAGATTTGGGGTTCAGTTAGGAGGGACATTTGTGCTAGGAGTGTTGCTGGCTCCTCAGGATAGGCTCCTGGGCATAAAAAGGAGAGCACTGCCAGCTGGGCCCCCTTGTTCCCCGCCACAGAGAGTCAGCTGGGCCACCTTGTTCCCCGCTACAGAGAGCCAGCTGGGCCGCCTTGCTCCCCACCACAGACAATCAGCTGGGCCACCTTGTTCCTTGCCACAAAGAGTCAGCTGGGCCGCCTCGTTCCCCACTACAGAGTCAGCTGGGCCTGGCACCTGGAAGGAGGGCTTTGAACAAGTGCATGTGCCCCGAGACTTGCCTAAATTGAGGTACTGAAATGGCTCCTCCCTCCCAGGACCCAGAGTGAGGCCCATTCAGGCCTTTCCTGAAAAGAACAGTCACCCCTGTGACCCAGGTCTGCTGCCTGTCCACGCCGTGAGTTAGGTTGGAAAGAAGGAAGGAAGAAATGACTCAAACTAAGTATGCAACATTAGCATAAGATGCTTTGCATATTTTACAATCTTGTTTTGAAAGAACGATTTCAAGCGCGTCTCTAATTTACTGTCTGAAAGCGTCCCAAGCGCGGCCGGCCGACTCTGGCTGCAGAACGTTTTATTGCTTCTTGCTCTGGCCGCTGTCCTGGGATTCCTACAATTGCATTATGTACTAAGAATGTCGTTTCTGCACCAGTAAGCTTATCGCTCTTTTCTGACTGGGGTAGTCTGGAGGTTTGAGAGCTCCCAGCCCAGGCCAAGGAGGATCTAGTGGCTCAGCGTAGAGAGGGGTCAGAGCTCAAGACCTCTGCCTGGCATGGGCCTCAGTGCACTGTGCACGGGGACCTCCTTGTTGGAGTGTGGACTTAGAAAGGCTCTCCCTCCCCGAATGCTCAGACTAGCGTCTCATAAACTGGGTTAGCATGAAGTCGGGGAATGGGAGATCATTTTCAGTCTCTCCTCAAAGACCCAAAGGAGACCGTACTCATCTGGGTGCACACCCTGGCATAACTGGCTTGGCACATCCCCATCGGAGTCCGGAGTCCAGCCATACCCGGGCATAACCAGCTTGGCAGGTTCCCATCAGAGTCTGCAGTCAGGAGTCCAGGCCTGCCACCAGGGCAGGAGGCAGTGGGAGTTGACCAGTTGGGAGTTGCTCACTCACCTGGGGTCCTGGGACCCTGAGGCTGGGCTGCTTTTCCCAGCCTTTGGGAGTCTTTTACCCTTGTGGAGGAGCTTCCGGATTCCAAAGGCTTTGGCGAATGTCATCTTCCTGTGGCTGCGTCTGCAACTGAGCTCAGAAATTGTTAGGGAGGCTTCTTAGAATCTCTCAGTGAATTCTACAGGCTCTGAAGGGCAGCCTTCAGCATGAGGGCCTCTGCTGGCAGACGGTGGGGTGCAGGACGGTGCGCAGGGGACAGCCGAGTCCTCCCAGAGGACAGCCTGAGTTGGTCAGGCTGGAGTTGCCCAGATAGGGAGAGGCGGCGGGGCTGCTGCTGTCTTCCACCTTGCCCCGAGGGCTGAACAATGGGCATGTTCTACGATGAGGAGGATGCTCTGCAGGGACTCGGCACAGGGGGACGTGTTGTGTCAATCCCGGCCGATTGTTGGCACCCGCTCGGCTGTGTCCTGCCGGGTCGCTGAGGCTCTTACTTGTGTCCTTCTCTGAGCTCCTCAGAGGACGGGGAAGTACACAGGGCTCAGAGACCCAGACACAGCTGGGGGCGTTGGCTTTCTCGGAGCGCCCTTCCTCCCCCGGGGCCTGCCATGCTGGAGCACAAAGAGGTGCTCCCACTGCCTCTCACTGGACAGTCACAGAGAAGCCCTTTGCTATGGAACCGCCAGCCTATTAGCTGTACACACTGCAGACCCGGAGCATGTAGGGTGTGCACACAAACATGCACACGCACACTTGCACACGAGTCAAGAGGGAAAGGGTCCGAAGCAGGTTGTCCGAAATGCGGGTGGATGTTCGTGGAAGAACAAACACACAGCTCTAGACATGCCGGGCCCTAATTGCCTAAGAGAGGGCGGGTGCCGGCCCGGGGAGCCTGTGGCTCAGCACAGCACGCAGGTGGGGAGGAGGGTGAACTGGTCAGCATGCTGGCCTCTGCTGGCTTCTCCTTGACCTCACCTGGGTTAACGTGGACCTTAGGCCTGGGTGCGTCCTTTCCACACTTGACCCCAGAGTCCCCAACAACTTAGTGAGCGGTCCTGGAAGAAAGAAGCCAGACCCATTATCTTCCTGCTACTCAAGGCCTAGCACCTTCCTCCCAGGAGAAACCCACCTGTTCCCACCCAGGCAGCCTCCTCTCCCCGTCCCTCCCGTCCTCCCGCAGCCCCGGGCATCTCTGGTCCTCAATGTGCCTTCTGACCTTTGCGCTTGCTGTTCTTTCCTGGGATTCTTCTCTGCTTGGCTCTAGGGCTCCCTCCTTCTTCCCCACGTCTTGTGGAATGCTGCTTTCCTTGGAGACCCCTGGACTCCTCATCCACCGTTCGGCCTCACTCCTCCCTTACTTCCCGCCCTGCCTGGTTTTTTGCTTCTCTCCTTGTCTTCCCCAATCATAGTCAGCAGATGCTCATTTTGACGCGAACCTTGTTTATGTCTGTCCAATGCAAGCCGCTGGGGGCAAGGCTCGTGTCTCTGTCCCCTGCTGCATTCCCAGGAGGCAGCCACCGTCGGGATGGTCTAGTGTCTGCCCTGGAAGGAGGGAGGGAGCAAGGGGACGCGACGTCCTGGTGCTCAGACGCCGGTGCCCCAGAGGCTGGCTGCCTGTCGACAGCGCGGGTGCTCGGTACCAGTGCCTCTGGGTCTTGCGACTGTAGCCTCGGCCTTGGCCTTCCCTGACACAAAGCCCAGCCTGGCCTGGGGCAGACACATGCAGAGACCTGAGCATCTCTCTCAGCCCAGTGCCTGGGAGGGGTCGGCACAGGGAGCAGTCCCTGGACACCCAGGGTAGCTTCAATGAGCTGAATCTTATGAAAGAGCAGACAACAGTGAAAACCAATTTGATGTCCATGAATGTTCACCCCCCCCCACCCCTCCCGCCACGCATTTAACAGCCACTGACACTGCACCTTCCAAATCCGTTTTATTCTGGTTTGAACAGCTCCACTCCATGGAAATGGCTTAATCGGATTCCTCTGTTCCTCCCAGGCAGGCAACCCAGGGTGGTGTGTTTACTTTCCAGACTTGCTAGACTGTATGGAAACAGACAGCTTGTACCTGCGCCAATGTGGCGTCTGTATTTTGGGCAGGGATCGAACATAAATAGACTATTTTGAGGGTGCCTGGCCAGACTTTTCTTCCATCCCCAAATCCCAAGTGCCAAATCTTTCTGCGTGCAGTTAATTCTATAGTTAGTACTTGCCTCTCTCCTATGATGCTATTATTTAAAGCTTGATTTCTTTGGAGAGAAGGATGCTTAAAAATGCTGCCCGGCTGGACTGGGTACCCGCCCCATGTGTCTGGCATCATATGACCTATTTTCTAGATGGGATTGGTGGCTGGGAACTGTGGCCTCACGGAGGAGAGCTATCATTTCAGGAGGCCTGGAACGAATGTCTGTACTTGTTGACTCACTAATGTTTGCCAGAACCTTGAGAAGTAACTTTTTAAAAAGCAGATGTAAACACTGCAGTTTCAGTGAAGCAAATGGCCCACATGGAAGCGGCTGTGAAACAGAATTTCAGTCTGCCTCCTCTGTTTCCACAGGACTCAAGTCTCACCCATTTAGCTACATTGTCTCCGAGAAGCAGATGTGGGCTCTCCACTGAACGTTTGGTTTGCAATTCTGTTTAAGTGATGCCTTGCTTGCTTATTTCTGAATATGATAATAAATAATAATTATTATTATTATTTTGAGATGGAGTCTCACTCCGTGGCCCAGACTGGAGCGCAGCGGTGCAATCTCGGCTCATGGCAACTTCCGCCTCCCAGGTTCAAGCGATTCCCCTGCCTCAGCCTCCCAAGTAGCTGGGACTACAGGTGTGCACCACCACGCCCAGCTAAGTTTTGTATTTTTGGTAGAGATAGAGTTTCACCATGTTGGCCAGGATGGTCTCGATCTCTTGACCCAGTGATCCGTCCACCTCGGCCTCCCAAAGTGCTTGGTCAAGGTGTGACCCACCACCCTTGACCAATAATAAATTATTAATTGATGCACACAGTGAGCTGTGAGGTTGTCAGCCATCCTGAGGGTTCCCTTCTGCTATCGCTGCTGTGAAGAGCCGTGAGTGGTTTGCAGAAGAACGACCATGTGCAGGTGACGGCGTCAGCTCCTGCTGCACAGGCCGCTCAGGGTGCTCAGAAGGGACAGAGCCGCGGTGCTGGGAGTGGATGGCGACTGTGCTGAGGAGGCCGGAGCCACGGCTGCCACAGAGGAAGGTGAGTATGAGCATGGACGCTCACGGGATGCATCACCTCCAGCAGCGGCCCTAATGCTAAATCTGGGTCTCCTTCAGACAGAGGAAATACCGTTTCATTGGAACACAGCCACGCCCCTGTGTTCAATGATTGGGGCTTTGCACATCACCAGCACAGCAGCAGCTGAGGAATAACAGAGGCCGTGTGTCCCTGTCGCCTAAATCATTTCCAATCTTTCCCCGGCTATAGACAGGTCTGACCTTTACAGAATATCCGTGACTCTCCCCTACCATTTACCCCGCTGTAAAACGAGTTCGCTGACTCCTGGTTTCCACGGAAACTCCAGGAATTCCACATCGGCCTTTCTTGGGTCCTCAGCTGCGGAGGCTGCCCCTGGCCGGCAGTCACCGCGTGGAAGTCGAGCTGACCACATGAGTTAAGAAACTAAAGAGTAGAACACATTTTTATGTGGGAAACGGCCTGTTTCCCTTGCACCAGAAGCAAGAACACACTTCCAGAAGGTTCTATTGGGCCCCAGGCAATGCTGCTGACCCCAGCAGGCGTAGGCCAGTGTGCTCCTCTCCGTTGAGTCAAGATAACCACAGAGCCTGGCTTCTGAGCCTGCCAGGAAGGCCCGTCTGCCCCCTCTGAGGGGCAGCTGCCCTCTGGCACCTCCCCACCACACCATGCTCCTCCCAGAGCTCCCAGCACAGAAGGTGCAGGGGCTGCCCCGGGGGTGTGTTCGGAAGACACCCAGCCAGGCAGCCAGAAGGAGGGAGCCCCGTCGGGTTCAGCACCTCCAGAGCCAACTCCAGGGCCCGAGCCAGTGCCAGGGTCGCCATCTGAGGCCAGCCCCGGCCATCCTCTCCTCACGGACGGTTGGGCCAGTTTCCACCATCTACTGCCCTCACGGCATGCATGTCCCCACTCCTGAAGCAAAGAGCTGGCGCTGAACACCCATCTCGAGTCTGCGGGGTGAAGGAATGTGGGGCCTCGGTGAACACAGGTCCATCCCCTGAGCAGCCTCACCTGTGAGCAGGTGGTCACACAAGTCAGAGCCTGGGCTGGGCACAGTGGCTCATTCCTGGAATCCCAACACTGTGGGAGGCCAAGGCCGGCAGATCACCTGAGGTCAGGAGTTTGAGACCACTCTGGCCAACGTATAGTGAAACCCTGTATGTACTAAAATACTAAAAAACGCAAAAATTAGCTGGGCGTGGTAGCCTGTAGTCCCAGCTACTTGGGCAGCTGAGGCAGCAGAATCACTTGAACCCGGGAGGCAGAGGTTGTAGTGAGCCAAGATCACGCCACTGGACTCCAGCTTGGGTGACAGAGCAAGACTCCATCTCTCAAAACAAAACAAAAAAAACAAAAAAGCAAATCAGAGGCCAGCAGGGAGAGGGAGACCACTCGGATGGTGCCGGCAGTACGCTCAGCACCCAGTAGCTGCCCCGTGCACGGGACAGAGGCAAGACTTCACCAGAGAGGCTCCTGAGGACCCTGGGTTCACTGCCAAGGTGCCAGCCCAGCGCAGAGACCATCTGTCTCCAGGCCCTGGCCAGCCCTCACCACCAACCTGGCTTTGCTGCTGACAGGTGGGCCTGGGGCCCTGCTCTGCCAGCCGGGACCTGGGTTTAAAGTGGAAAATGACCGGCACTCCCAGGTGACCTGTGCCGGCCTCACATGCACCCGGCGAGTCTCTCAGTGACACCAGGGCTCCCAACACTGGGTCCCCATCTGCCACCAGGAGCCTCGGATTCTTGGCCTGGGGGCAGGGAATCCTGCCACACCCTTATTTATTTTTAAACACCTCTTTGAATTGGACTTTCAGGAACATTCAGGACAGGACTCTGACATCTCTGTTGTTTAATTATTTGATTTTGTTTGATTTTATTCACAGAATAATTAGCCTACTAAGGATCTGATTATTGCTAAGGCATGCATTACGGAGATCAGCCCCAGGCAGCTGCTGGAGATGAGCAAACATGTTACCTCTGGCCTCGGTCTCGGCTGCAATAACATTTTGAGATCAGTTATTTTCATTTAATAAAGCAGCCCCTGATTCGCCCAGGTCCACAGTGGGCCAGGCATTGTTTGCACTTTGCTGCATTTTCAGGGCTCTGGCTTTCTTTGAAAGACAACAGTGTTTCCAGTTGAAAGTTGACTCAGAAAACAATGACTCCCAACTCAAGGTCAAAGCTCTTCTCTAATCCAAAGTAAACAGAGTAATTCCTTTATCTCAGGCTCCGGGAGATTAAGGCAGCATCATTCCTTTCCCATTTATTAAAGGTGCGAGATCCGCGTGTCGTGGCAGATACCAGGTCTCAGGGAAGTCTAATTAGAGAGATGAACCGATACATGGAATGGTTTATAATTTATCTAATCATGAAGGCAACTTTGCTCCCGGCTCGGTGTTCACAGCGAGAGATTTCTATCTAGAATGTGCTCGGAGGATCCAGGAAACGAAGCCGCCCTTGGCTCACTTTTCTTGGCCTTATTGCTTCAGGAAGTTTCCGTAGCCAAGAGGGCTGGGCGGGCCTCAGTGAGACCATTCCTGCTTCCACCCAGGCCTGGAGGTGCGCCCTGGGCAAATGACCTCCCGGGCCCCGGTTTTCACACACGGGGGATTCTCCCGAAGCACTTCCTGCCAGTCCTGCTCGGCCTCTTTCCCTCTTTCCAGGCACCCCACTGTTGCCTGTTGGTGTGGGGGGTGGGGAGCGGGGGTAGGGGGAAAGCCCTGGGCTCGGGCCCACATCTCCAGGGCAGGAGCGGCAAGAATAGGAGCCCATATCCTGGCGAAAGCCCTTGGTTAAGGGAGTGCTGCTGTGGGCTCTGGGTCAAAGCGCGGTCACCCGATGGAAATGGGGAAAGTTCCTTTGTCCCCTTCACAGGACGGTGCAATGGGGAGTGGCTCGATTCTGCATGCCCCACTGCTCCAACCTCTAGGGGAGCAGACAGACGGACAGGCTGTGGGGCTCCCGACCCCAGCGCCGTGTCTGGGGTGGATGTTTCCAGCTCCTGAAGCCCCTGTGAGCCTGGGTTCCAGGGTGCTCTGTTAGTTTTGCCATCTAAAGGCTTGTGTTAACCCCTCCACCTTGTCTCAAGGACAGAGGCCTTTCTATATCCCGGGTTCTTGCCTTGGTGTATCGGAAGAATCTGATCACACCTGGGCTTGGAGAATGGGGACAAGGTTCGACTGAGTGGAAGGAGCTCTCAACGGATGGGGGAGCCAGAAGGGGATGGAGTGGGAAGGTTTTCCCCTGGAATCAGGCTGCTCGGCACCCCGGGCTCTCCTCTGACTGCCCTGGCCAAACTCTGCCTCCTTCTGCCAGTTGGTGACCTCCCGGTGCTTGTCGGTGCTCCTCTTGATGTCTGGTCACCTGTGTGTCTGCCTGCGAGGGTCTCTAGGTTTTTATAGGCACAGGATGGGGGCGTAGCAGGCCAGGGTGGTCTTGGGAAATGCAGTATTTGGGCAGGAAAACAAATATGTGTGTCCTCATCTAGGTCCCTGGGCACAGGCCCTGGGGTGGAGCCCTAGCCGCGTACCACGACCTTCTCCCTGCCATATTACAGAAAGGCACCACGCCCTTCCCTTCCCAGCACTTCTGTCTCACTATATCCCTGGCACACCCAGACCCTCCTCCCAGCGACACCACATCCACAGGCCCTGGGATGCATTTGTTTTTAATGAGGATGTGCTGTTCAGAGCTACAGGATCTTCGGAGAGAAAGCAGGGTGTGCAAGGGCCTCAGAATTGTCCCAGGGTCATCCTGGAAGGAGACCCCTCACACCTCTAAGTCCCTGAGCCTGGACCCTGGATGTGTGCTCAGCTGTGCCCAACTGCAGTGCTCTGGGACCGCCCTCTAGCTCCCCATGGGAAGCACAGGCCCTGGGCCGGCCCAAGCCCAACCGGAGTAGGGTGTCAGGGGCGGGGAGAGGTCACTGTCTGCAAGAAGAACATGCCCCACCCCAGTGCCTCAGGCCTCCCTCCAGCCCCTGGACAGCCTTGGTTGGAGTCCTGCCCCCAGGTGCCTTGGGACAATTAACTACAACTTGAGTTCCTGGATTTGAAGCCTGGCTTTGGGGGAGGGGGAACGTTCACTCTGTCCTGGAAAAGGATAACCCAACCCCCATCCCGTGCGTGGTGAGCACAGCTGGGCACTTGTTGAAGGTGGAAACATCTTTTCCCTTGAGAAGAAAAATTACTTTGATAGACCTATTTCTATAATCTGTCAATTGCATGAAAACTTTTTCATTTTGTGGGTAAAAAGCCAGAGCTGCTGAAAAACCTATCAGTCTGTGGAAATCTAAAGTCTGTGGAAGGAGGAGCTGTCAAGGGTCACCTTTCTGGAGCACTAGGATGGGGATCTCAGGGCAGGGGAGGGACACACTGACCACTGACCGGCATCCTTGATGTCCACAGGCTCAAGGTGTAGCTCTCATTCAAGGCCCAGAGGCCTGAGAGGCAGCAACAGCTGCAATTTAGGAGCTGATTCGTGTGTGGGGTTCCGAGGGAGGCTGTCAATGGGGTTAGAGGTAGTGACTTTTATCAGGATGGGGAAAGGCTGGCCCAGGGCTGCCCTGCGGACATGTGTGTTGAGGCGTGAAGGAGCCTCCCTCCCTGTGCTGATGGACTCGGAGCCTTCCTCAGTGGGGTTGGCTTTATCCCTGAGCCTCAAGGTGGTGTCAGCCATAGAGTGATGTTCGGTGGTGGACGTGCACAGCCACGCCGCTCCCTTCCCGGATGACACTCATGCGGTTATGCACGAAAGCAGAACCCAGGGTGAGAGCACAGACCCCAAAGGCCCACTGCCCTGGGCAAGCCGAAACTGTCTGTGCCTCAGTTTCCCCTGTGTGATAATCCTGGAACCTGCTCCATGGTTTGACCTTGATGATTAGATGAGCCAGTGTCTGCTGCACGGGGAGAGGCTGAGACGTGCCATTAAATGTGCGTGTGTCGATGGTGACACGCTTCGCATGGCCATTCGGGCTGCAGGTGTACAGAGATGCATTGGTATTTATGTACATACATGTAAAGATGCGGCAATTTAAGAGTCAAAGAGAATGACTATAATTAATTAAAGCACATTACATACGTTAAGAATGGGAGTTCATAATGGCCTTCCTAAAACATAGGTCAGTTTAAGATAAACTGAAGAATCAACTGATTTTTCAGAAAACTGGGAAGAGGAAAGGATCTCACGGGTACCAGTGTTTCCTGTGCAGAAGGCGCCAGGGCACCCAGATGGCTGGTGAAGGGAATGTCTTCTTCATAGGATAACGATAGCTAACGAATCAAGATGGCAGACCAGAATGTCAGCATTTCCAATCCCTAATGAAAAAGCAAATAGACCCAGGCCGTGACCAACACGAAGAGGGTGCTTTAGATAGAAGAATCTGGTGAGCCGCTGACCAACGTCTTTATTCATATTCCTCCCATATGGCTTATGAAATGTGCATGTGCATATGTAATAATATATAGTGTTGATATATTTATATATTCTATAAACTTGAAAATAATGCTAACTATTTATCTGAGTTTAAACCAATACTGGGTTGCCCCAACTCCCGTTACTTTACAGAAAGTTTTGAAATTGAGGTCACAGATCAGTCTTATCATCACGAAAGCGTTCTGCCTTCCTGTCATGCTGCGGTTCAGGAGGAAAGCCTGGAAACATTCTTGACCACAAAACGGGGCCCCCATCCACCCACCCCCTCAGGCAGCAGGTCCCTGGGGACAGATGGGAACCTCAAGCCACAGGTGTGGAGCAGGGACAGGGCGGGTCCAGTACAAGTGCCTGTCGGGCCCCATGCTGGGCCTCGCTCTGGCTTCACTAATTGTTCTCTTTTTCTTTATGGCTAAAACGCAACAGCTGTGTATTGTCACGCAATTGTGTGGCCTACTTCTTAGGTTCCCTTCCTGGAGCAAACCCTAAGGTTAGGAAGGAACAGGGGTGCACTAGCCTCACCCACACTCATGCCCCTGGGACCACCCTGCCTTCACAGAGGACACCAGGCTCTGTGCATGGCTCTGGGCCTTGAGGTGTTCATGGAACAAAACCCAGCAGATGTCCCCTCCAGGCAGGATGTGCAGCTCACACCCATTAAACAAGAGCTGCCTGACACGTCCCAGACAATACCGAGCTTCGAGCAGTTAAGGGGTCACGGTATTTTCAGAGTGAGGGTATAACCACTAAACATGCACAAGTTGTTGTTTAAAATTCACTTAAAATTGTTTCTCTGTGTGAAGTTAAACTACCAGAATCAGGCATATTGTGATCCCTGTGTTTCCTTTTGCTTCCCATGTTTAGGATTTGTTACAATGTTGCACAGCACAAGCGCGTCTCCTACACCCAGCACTTTGCACTGCAGTGGCTGGTTCGGTGTTCACTACAACGTGCATGTACCCTAGGTGCTTTAAAAAATTACTGTAAATTGGCTGGGTGCAGTGGTTCCCACCTGTAATTCCAGCATTTTGGGTGGATCACTTGAGGTCGGGAGTTCGAGACCAGCCTGGCCAACACAGCGAACCGGCGTGTGCCTGTAATCCCAGCTACTTGGAGGCTGACGCATGAGACTTGCTTGAATCCAGGAGGCAAAGTTTGCAGCGAGACTCTGGCGAGACTCCATCTAAAAAAAAAATGTGTGTATATATATAATATATATTGTATATACAAGTATATATACAATGTTATATATAATATATATATACAATATATAATATACACAATATATGTCATACATAATATATAATATATTGTATGTAATATATTATATATTACATATTGCACATATAATATATTGTATAATATATAGTATAATATATTGTATAATATATATACAATATGTAATATATATTATATTATACAATATATTGTATATAATATATATAAAAAACTAAATTGACAAATCATAGTTGTCTGCATTTATGGGTTATAAAATGATGTTATGATTTATGAATAAAATGTGGAATAATTAAATCAAGCTAATTAACATAGCCATCGCTTTAAATGTTTATCATTGTTTTGTCATTTTTATCATTGGGAGACTCTCTCTACTCCAACCTCCCTGCTCTGCCTGGCCAGGGGCACAGAACAAGCACATCCCTTGTGCTCAGCAGCAGCCACAAGGAACCTTCTCCTTCCCACTTCCCACAGCTAGCATGGAGCACAGGGTCCCCCACAGCCCGCTGTTCTCTGCCCGCTCTGCAGGGCCACCATGGATGCGAGGTCTCTGTGAAGATGGTCCCTGCATTGCAGGTCCCCACAGCCACACAACGAACGTCGGCTGGAGCTTGGACTTGAGGAGGACAGGGCTTCTCCTGCGAGAAATGGAAACTCTGTCCCCACGGCTGCCAGTTGACCTTCTCCTGCTGGAAGGACCCCCGTGACCTCTGCTGTCTGCATGGTGTGGCCTGAAGAGCCGTCCACCCCAGGAGCTGCCACTGGCCCTTCAGGAGGTGAGACTGGGCACATCAGTCGGTGATGAGGCAGGTCACGCTGGTGAGAAAGGGGTTTTGCTATGTTGGGCTGTGCCGTCTGGTCAGTGGCAGAGCAAACGCATCCACAGAGACAGGCTCATCTTCCTCCGGTCTCCAGAGAACTCCACCACCCAGTTGTCTCCGCTGGCAGCCCTGGGCTCAGCCACTAATCCACTGGCTCTAATCTCCACCCAGGGAAGGTGAGTCCCTCTGCTCTGTGGGATCCATTTCCAGGGCGACCAGGGGCATGACCTTCCACAGCACGGGACAGGTGCAGCCAGGCTTGCTGGCCTGACTGCCAGACTGTTGGGGAGAAGACCTGGGGTACATGCGGCATCTTGGTCCTCCTGGCTTCAGCCGCCTGGTGACAGCCCCTGCCTGGGACTCGGTGTGTCCTCCTGTCCGTGGGTGAGGTGGGGGGCCCGGTTCCTTGGATCCTTAGAGAATCATCAACCCCTTGGGGGAGGTCGGCTGGACCCCACCAGGGCAGCTGTGAGCAAGGACGACTCACAGGGCATCCTGCCTCCGAGGTCCTTCCTCGGTGCCGCAAGGAGGCGCGTTGATGGCGGAAGTTATGGCGCCAACCAAATATTTACCGCGGCCTGTGCTTGAAGAGACCTACACCAACTCCCTCCGAGTGACTGACACCTCCCTGGAGGCGCAAAATGGAGACATCCTCTTCTTTCTGTGTGTGCAAACAGCAAGAAGGCCAGGCGGGCAGACGGCTCGGGAGAACAGATGCCCCGCTTGGCACCTCATTTGGCAGCCTGTGGTCTCCCAGGCTCTGAGCCTGTCCAGGCTGTAGGGAGCGCAGACAGTGGAAGCTGGGAGGGGCCTCCCAAAGACCTCACCCCCAGGGACTCTCTCTCTCTCGGCAGCGCCCCGCACGGTTCCTGAGCACCACGGGGTGGCAGAACATTCAGGCCAGAGGAAGAAGCCCCTGCTCCCGACCCCCACGGCACAGCGGCAGAGGCCCTGCCCTATCCCACACATAGGCCAGAGGAAGAAGCCCCTGCTCCCGACCCCCACGGCACAGCGGCAGAGGCCCTGCCCTACCCCACACTCATGCTGCATAGCTGAGAAGGGTTCAAACATGCTGACGTGACCCAGCCTGGAGTGGGGAGGCTGTGCAGGTGCTCTTGGAATCCTTGCAGGGAGCCGGACTCCACTGCCCTCGGCCGGGCCCTGGCTCTGCCACTCTCTGTTCCTGCATTACAGATCTGGCAAACCCTCCTGAGCGTGGCCACTGGATGGTGCAAGGCATAGAGGGAAACACAGGGAAGGGCCTTGGCCTGGTTCCCTGCAGCCACAGCCTTGGTGTGGAGATAGAGGAGGGGAGGAGAAGAGCCTCTGAGGGCCAGAGTCTGTGCCAGGCAGAGTGGGCACTGTGGGCTCCGTCCTGGTAAGGGTTCTGCTGCAGAGTGGCTGGGGAAGAGCTGAGCTAGGTCCCAGGTGAAAGGGTCCTGGGGTGGCTGCAGTGGTGGCTGCCACAAGCCCTTGTTGGACTCTCCAAGAGGAAGAGAAGAGGACAGAATTGCCCTCCCGGGCCGTATCCACCTTTGGGTGCTTCTCTCACGGTTCCACCTGCAGGTCAGCCTCTCCCCATCAGTAGGCGATGGGACCCTCTAATGTTACTGATGAGTGGGGAGGCGGCCCCTGAGGACTGCTGCTTTCCACAAGCTCACACACAGACCCCACTGCACCCCAAGCCTGGGCAGCCCTTGTTTCCTACCCTCCCCAGCCGTCAGGGTGGAAAGGCAGGTGAGGAGAGCTGGCCATGAGGGCTGAAGCAGCCTCTGAATCACTGTGGAAGGCTCCAGGTGGGTGCGGCTTTCCTGCTTGGTAGGCGGGTGCTGCAGAGAAGTGTGAGGATGGGGTAGACACATAAAGGGAGAGGTTTGGAAGGAAAGGGGCCCAGCCACCTGCCAGCTCTCCTGGTGAGTCTCTGCTGTGTGAGGTCCAGGATTTTATGCCCACAGTTGTTAGGGGAGCACCCTCCAGCTCTACCTTCGGCCACAGTCCCCTCTGCCATGGGCTGGGTTTGCCATGTGCCATGTGCCATGTGCCAGAAGGAGAGGCAGCCGACCCGAGTGGAGCCCTCTCAGGGACAGGAGGCAGCACCCAGGAGAGGACAGCAGGTCAGCAGCCTCCCGGAGCTCAGCTCAGGTTCTCACTGAAAAGTCCACCAAATTCTTTTGCAGGAGTCTGGAGGCAATGTGGTGGTGAGGAGGGCTGTGACACCCGGAAACACAGGGTGGAAATGGAACCGGCCAACGACCGAGGAGACTCCAGGCACTACCTTGGCAACAGCCAAGGAGAGGAATCCTGGATCCCGGGTCTGAGCCGGAAGTTGCTCCTCTGCCTGATTCCAGATGAGCTCAAAGCGGACCCAGCACCCCAGCTGGTGTGTGTGAATCTCAGCTGGTTATCACCCTCAGGGCCGACCTTAACTGAGGAGCAGTGTCTGAGCACGTCTCCGAGTGTGGGCCTAGGTGTCCTTTGATTGTCTCCTCAAGTCCTAGTTAAAGAATCCCACTAGGGCTGGCTACAGCCAGCTTCCTAGACACGTGGGTTCCAGCAGGCAGCCCTGTCTTGGGGCTCAGGCAGCTGGGCAGGCCTTTCTGGCCAACAGATCACCTGCATGGGGCCTGCATCTGTGGCCAGCCACACACTCCAGGCTTCAATGCATGCAGGTAAATTTGGGGAGTCTGTTCCTGCCCGTTAGTGATATCAGAGTTCAAATTACTCGAAATAGCACAACTGAAACAGACTCCTGATGCATTGCTCTGGTGGGGTTCAGGAAGCTCGCAGAAAGCAGAAAGCATGGCTGCACCATCACCACCACCACCATCATCACCATCACCATCACCATCACCATCACCATCTCCATCTCCATCACCATCACCATCAGCACCATCACCACCACCACCATCTCCATCACCATCACCATCACCATCTCCATCACCATCATCACCATCACCACCACCACCATCATCACCATCACCATCACCATCACCACCGTCGTCATAAATCGTCACCAAATCCGCCGCCACCGTCCGCCGTCATAAATCTCACCATCATAAATCGTTATAAATCATAAATCCGTCATAAATCACCGTCCGCCGCCGCCACCACCACCAAGTGCCATCGTCACCATCCGCCACCATACACCGCAAATCCGTCACCGTCATAAATCGTCACTTGTCCGCCAAATCATCCGCCAAATCCGCCGTCATCCGCCACCACCACCACCATAATCGTCATAAATCACCAAATCATAAATCCGTCATAATCGTCATAAATCACCGCCGCAAATCGCAAATCCGCCATCGTCGCCGTATAAATCGTTGCCAATCGCCGCAAATCCGTCGCCGTCATAAATCCGCCGCCGCCGCCGCCTGCAAATCCGCCGTGATCGTAATCCGCCGCCGCCATAAATCATCCGTCATAAATCGCCGTCATAAAATCATAAATCGTCGCGTCACCAAAGTCATCCGTCATAAAATCGCCGTCATCCGCCGCCACCGCCGCCGTCGTCATAAATCCGTCGCCGTCGTCGCCGCCGCATCCGTCATGCCACCGTCACCATCCCGTCCGTCACTACCATCTCCATTACCACCACCATCACCTCCATCACCATCACCACCACATCGCCATCACCACCACCATCTCCATCTCCCATCACCATCACCATCTCCATCACCATCACCATCACCATCACCATGCCACCACGAATCTTGACTGTTTATGCATGTAAAACCAGGTAACAGGGTTTGTGATGGTTCCATATCTCCTGTGGGACCTGTGTTCTGCCCTGTGCTCAGACTGTGGGTCAGAGGCTACCTGTGGGGCTTTTGCACCAGGACAGCTGTAAGACGCCCTGGCCGTGTCCACTGCAGTGTGCAGTTGCTCTGTGGTCAGGGCAGGGGACTTCCCACTTCTCCTTCCCAGCAAGCCAAGAGCAAAGGGGAGCCCGGGCAGAGACGGTACCCTCAGGTGCCCTGCGGTGGGCTTCATGCCAGCATCTCCTGGCCAGACCCTTGCAGCCAGTTGGACCAGCCCCCAAGGTCCCATGGCTCTTGCCTGCAGTGCAGGCTCCTTCCAGTGGCCAAGGTGCTTTTCCAGGGAGGCAGGGCACCAGGGTGCATGCCCGTGCGTGCAGCATTGGAGCTGGTGGGGTGCGAGAAACCTGCTGCTATGGGTGGGGCGCCAGGTCGGGGCACAGCAGAGATGTGTGGAGCCTACTCTGGGGCTGAGGCCCAGGCACCTTAGGAGCCCAGACCCTGAGGGGACCCGTGTGGAGCAGAGGAGCCGAAGCTCCTGCGTCCTGGGCTCAGGTGACCACCACATCCAGGTGTGCCTGGGGCCTTCCCCACATCCTGGGGACCCTTCAGTCCTGGCAAGCAGGGTGGTGAGTCACTCTGCGCAGGGTGCAGGGAGGCCCCACTCCCCGAGAGACCTCTCCCTCCCTGGTTGAGCCCTGGCTCTTCCGCAGAGAAAGGCACCGGGTTGCACCTCGCTGGAATTCAGCCTCCTCAGCAGGAAGGAGCAGCTTGGGGGTTCCCCAGAGGTGGTGCCGGTGGGGCGCCTCCCTGCTGTTGCAGTGACGTGGGTGACAGGCAAGCTCGGAACTCAGCAGCCCACGGCAGAACACGGACACCGCTGGGCCAGTGGGGGGCAGCCCGGGAGTGGGGAGGGTTGGGCAGCCCGTAGGGGCAGTGGAAGAAGCAAGGCTGCTCTTCGGATCTTGGCGGGGCCCATCCGCCCGAAACCCCGAGGCCGGCTGGTTTCACCTCGGCGCTGTGTGTCTCTCATCCTCCAAGAGGCCAGGCCCAGGCCAGGGCAAGAGGAAAGTGATGGGCAGACACGTGGCTGCAGTCCCCTCACCGTCAGCGCCAGGGTGGAAAACACACCCCACTGTCCTGGAGATACTCTGGAGTTACACGGGACAAGAGGCCCACGTTCGACACACGTGAGGGGCTGGGGCCACACAGGAGAAGGGGGGCTGCCTTTCTGGGGCTGGAACTGCAGAGCAGGACAGGCCTCTTGGCAAAGATAAGCGACATCATCACAAAGACACAGGCCGGCCCTTCCCCGGGGGATGGATGTGGGTGGGGAGCCTGGTGGGACTGAGGCGGGAACGCCCCCCGCTCCCATCTTCCTGGGATGAAGCTCTCAGGTGCCCGCTCCTCCCTGGAGAACAGGGGAGCTCATCTTGCAGGGAGGTCCCTGGGGTGAGGACACCTACCTGGGTGGGGCCGCTGGAGGCAGAGCCATGGTGCGGGGGAGCTGGGAGGGGATACTTGGGTGGGGACACCTCTAGGGGATACCTGCCGGGGTGAGTGGGATACCTGGGCAGGGACACCTGAGTGGGGATACTTGGGGTGGAACACCTCAGGGGGGTACCTGGGGTAGGTGGGGATACCTGGGGAGGACACCTGAGGGAGGTGCCTGGGACGGGACACATACAGGGACACCTGAGTGGAGCTCCTGGATGGGGTCACCTGGGTGGGGCCTGTGGCAGGGAAGTCTCTGGCAGGTGCTATGTTCCCCCACCCTGGCATTAGCAGCAGGCACCCGCCCTCTTCCTCCTGGCTGGAAAGGGCTCTCTTAACGCTACTTTCACTGGTTTTTACGTATTTTGTGAACGACGAGGACTTGATCTGTGTTGCTAAGTGAGGATGGTGTTGCTCTGGCACAGAAGGAAGTCTTCAATAAAAATACGTCCATAAAGAAAGCGAAGGTTCTTTCTCTCATGTATTCGGAACGCTCCTGCCTGGCACGCAGGCCCATGGTGTTCCTCAGCATCTCGTTGCCTGTCTAGCATCAGTGTCTGTGTGATATTGGTTTTTTTTCCCAGCAAGTGTAAGAAATACACATTTTATTTACTTTTTAAATTCCCAGCACCCGTTGGTTGCTGGTTTACAGCAAAGTGCAAAGTGCTCGGCAGTAGAAGAGGCTTGGGCAGGTCCAGGGGAGGAACAAACCCCGACAGCGAGACCGCAGCTTCCGTGCTGCCGCCGCTTGAGCTGTGAACTGAAGACCAGCCAGGCAGCTGCTGCCCCCTCCCATCTGACAGAGGAGCCAACTGCAGCTCAGTTAGGGGTTCTCTGAGGGCAGCTCTTCTCCTGGGTGGTGATTACTGGTGGTGGTTCTTGGGGAGCACACTGGACGCCCTGTCTTTGTTTTCACAGCTAAGAAGACTCTCATGCCGCTGAAGTTTCCTGGGAAGCCACCCCATGGGGCACATCCTCCTGACTCCAGGTTCACCTCTGGCAGAAGCAGCCCAGCCTGCCTGACGTGGAGGACTCTGTGAGGTCCGCAGGGCACCTCATGCACCCACCTCATCTCCAGGGCAAACGTCTGCTGAGTACTTCAGCCAGTGGCGTGCTTCCACCCCCTAGAGGTCGGCCTGGCTTGCCAGTGGCTTGCGGGGCTGGAGACAAGGGCCGATGGATCTGGGCACCAGCCTAGATGTCTCCTGCACACAGACATGAGCTGCAGACATTTGTGTCTGAGCCCCCAGGCTCTATGGGCTCCGCCTCTGAATGTCAATCAAATGTCCTGCCTCAAAGCTCTTCCCGTTTTGAGAGACATCAATGTGAAAACCTCAAAACCAAATCAGAGTAAGACCGCACCGCTCTCATTCTCTGCACCCCTCTTTAGGCGACAGACACTCTGCCATCTGCCTCCCTCTGTCCTCCTCCCTCCCTCTGTCCTCCTCCCTTCCCCAATTCCCCAGTGCCTGGAAAGCCATCCTGTGCTTCTTGCTTCCACTCCTCTGCAGCCCTCACAGCCCGGTCTCAGCATCCACCTTGCCAGTAAAACTCTCCAGCCACTGACCATCCCGGGCGACAGAGAGCCACGCTCCAGGCCCCGTCTCCCATCCCCTGCATCCCCTGACCTCACTGGCTGCTGCACTCTTGCCCCCTTGCTTCCTCAGGACTGCTCCTCCCTCCTCACTGTCCCTTCACTGTCCTGGCGAGTGTCTCCTCTTCCTCTGCCCTGGCACTCCAGTGGCCCATGTCCTGGAACAGTGGTCGCACACCAGCACCTCCAACATCCGTCCAGGGCTCCCCTCACTTCTGCTGCACTGTGTGGTGGGTGGAAGACGCAGATCACAAAGGCAAGATGGCTCCGAGGGTGACGAGAGCACGCGTATTGACCACGATCCTGCCGCAGCCACCAACGCACACCCTCCTGTAACATGCAGAGCAACCCCCCGTAAGATCCCATGTTCTAGATGAAGAACCAGAGATGCGGAGACGTCATCCTGACAGCCGCTGATAGTGACACAGCACCTGCTGTTGCTGGCCCTGTTCTGTGTGGTTTCCATTTCTTCTACTATTTAAACCTCCTGGTCACCCTATAAGACAGGTCCTCTCCTGTTTTACAGAAGCAGAAATGAATCAATAGCTTTCCTATTGCCCGAGTTGGCAGAACCCTTGGTGGATCATGGGGCCCAGAGTCGAATCCAGTGCTGTGCCACAGTCTCCTTCCCCTCAATTCATAGAGGTACAGAAGGAAGGAGGGAGGGAAGAGGGAGGAAAGGAGGGAGGCCTTTGTGGTCTGGACGCTGCTGAGCAGAAGGAGCAGGAAAGGTGTGTCTACTCTCGCCCTACCTCACATATCCTCACCCTGCTGCCCACCCTCGCCCTACCTTTTGTGTCCTCACCCTGTCGGGAGGAGCCCAGAGGGACAGAGCCGGCACAGTCAGAGTGGACAAGGCCACACTGTCAGGGAAGCAAATTTCTCGAAAGCAGCATCAGCTCCCCCGGTCACTGCTGGGTCTGCTCATGGCTGGATGGATTCTGTGTCCCAGCACTGCCTGGGTTGGGACCCATCAAGGCAGGGCTTGTGGTGGTCAGAGCAGCGTTCAGGGGAAGTCACCGTCCTCCGCCCTGGAAGGTGCAGATCTAGAACTTCACGGAGGACAGAGCAGGTGTGAGAAGGGAAGCATCAAGCGCATGTGGTGTGGGGTCTCCTCGCAAGACCCTGTGTGACCGGGCTGTCTGGTGGGCAGGCACCTGGCTCACTGCATCCTGTTTGTGAGACCTTCCATTTTCACACCTGGGTCCTCCCTGCTAGAGTGTAAGCTCCCTGAGAGCACATGCCTTATGTTTCCAGACATGTTACTCAATACGCACTTGGTCCATTAAGATTGAAGCTCAGTCAGCTGGCAGTGGTGGAGGAACCTGTGTTCTTTCTTTTCTTTTTCTTTTTCTTATTCTCCTTCTGCAGCATTAGCTGAGATCCAGGTCATTGGCTTCACGACTGCTCAGAGCTGCACTGTCCCATGCGGTGGTCATGCATGACATGTGGCTGTTTAAAATAATTGAAATGAAGGGAAATAAAAACTGCACTAGCCACATGTTGGGTGTTCAGTAACCACATGTGGCTCGTGGCTCCTGCACTGGACAAGGCAGAGACTGTCCAGAAACGCATGCAGACATCCTCACTGCGGGCTCCTGTGTAGAAAGGAGCAACTTTGAAATGCAAGAATTATGACTAAAGTGCATTTTCCATAGGGATTGCCAGACGACTTCCAAAGAAAGCTGCTGCAAGTTTCACCAAGTCAGGAGCGTCTGTCACCCTGCGGTTGCCTTCTGACAATTCTTTGTGTTGCCAGCCAAATGGATGAAAGATAGTAAGGCCATCTGTAACATAATTATTAATAAAAGAAACATGAGTTTGAATGTATATTAACATTTCCTCTTTAAATTGCCTATTCAAACCCTTTATTAATTTTATATTTTGGTGTTAGGATGTTTTGTGTTCAATGGTAGAAGTGCCTTGTCCATTATGAAGACTAACTTTTCGTGGTTATAAGAATATATATTACAGATGTATGCTATGTTTTAGAATGTCTATAGAATTTTTGACATCCACTCTTTTTTAAAGCTTTGTGTAGTCAAATGTATCTATATTCTCAAATACGGCTTCTTGATTTTCTGTTATAAGAAAATTCCTTGCTCAAAAGCTAGACAAATGTTATTCTAAATTTTCTTTTCTTTTCTTTTCTTTTTTTTGAGACAGAGTCTGTGAGTGTTGCTCTGTCGCCCAGGCTGGGGAGCAGCGGTGTGATCACACTCACTGCAGCCGGGAACTCCTGGGTTCAACGGATCTTCCTGCCTCAGCCTTCTGTGTAGCTGGGAACATAGACATGCACCACTGCGCCCAGCGAATCCTTTATTTTTGTTTGTTTCTTTGTGGAGACAGGATTTCCCCAAGTTACCAAGGCTGAGCTCCGTCTACATTTTCTTCTAAGACATTTAAATATTTTACTTTTACAGAGAGTTGATCAGTGTTGAACTCATTATAATCAGGTAGGAGGAAGAAATGTTTTTAATTCCAAGTGGTCAGTTATGTTAAGACCAATAAAATAAATTATCCTTTCTCCATAAGATTAAGAAACCACAATTAGCCGAGTTTCCATAACAAAATGGACCTAGATTTTCTTTTAGACAAGGTCTTGCTTTGTTGCTCAGGCTGGAGCAGAATGGGGCAGTGATGGCTCACTGGAGCCTGGACCTCCCAGGCTCCAGAGATCCTCTCAGCTCAGCCTCCTGAGTAGCTGGGACTACAGGTGCACACCACCACACCCAGATGATTTAATTTTTTTGTGGAGATGGGATTTCTCCATGTTGCCCAGGCTGGTCTGAAACTCCTGGGCTCAAGCAATCCTCCTGCCTTGGCCTCCCAAAGTGCTGGGATCACAGGTGTGAGTCACCACACCCAGCTAGATATTGCTGTGACTTGTTCCACTCATCTAGTCATTGATCCCTGAGCCAAAGCTGCTCTGTATCGAGCTTTTTATCTGACAAGGTGAGTGACCCCTCATTGTTAGCTCTTTAAAAAAATATTCTCAGATAAAGAGAGAGCTGGCTGTTCCTTTAGGTGAATTTTAACATTATCTGTGCCATATCAAAGAAAACTCCGATTCTATTTGGGATTGCTTTCTTTTCATAGTTAGATTAATTAATAAAATACTGGCCAGGCGCGGTGGCTCAAATCTGTAATCCCAGCACTTTGGGAGGCCGAGACGGGCGGATCACGAGGTCAGGAGATAGAGACCATCCTGTCTAACACGGCGAAACCCTGTCTCTACTAAAAAATACAAAAAACTAGCCGGGCGAGGTGGCGGGCGCCTGTAGTCCCAGCTACTCAGGAGGCTGAGGCAGGAGCATGGCGTGAACCCGAGAGGCGGAGCTTGCAGTGAGCTGAGATCGCACCACTGCACTCCAGCCCGGGCGACACAGCAAGACTCCGTCTCAAAAAATAAATAAATAAATAAAAACGAAAATAAAATAAAATACTGAAGGAGAAATCATATTTTTATAGTGTCAGATTTTCCTAGTAATCCCGAGTTTCTTTCTATTCATTCAGGTCTTTCTCTGAGGCTATCAGCACCATTTTATATTTTTCTACTTATGAGATCTGTGCCTTTTTCATTTAGTTCTCCGCAGTGTGTACAGCTTACGCTGCCATTTTTGAATGGGAGATTATTATCCAGTTCCATGTCTGTTTGCTGCTAGTGTAGAAAAAAAATGTGGGTTTTTTTTTTTGTTATTTTATATCCAGTCATCCTAAAAGCCACATTTTGCTAGTGTAATATGCTTATTCTGTCGGTTACTAATGGCACGAGAAGATGAAAATTCTGAAGCCAGCTGAGAAGAGACCTCTCCAGTGTGTTTGTAACTGTGATCTTCACAGATGCCAACTCTTCCAAGAAATGCTGGCCCAGGCTCTCTGAAATCTGCATCATAGACATCAAGGCATCCATGCCTCAGCAGTGATGTGTGTGAACGTCACACACACCCCAAGGAATACAGTCATCACAGGCAGTAGACAGGCGATCGAGGTCCGGGCACCCCACAACTTCACAGGTGTTGAAAGTGAGGCTGGTCTGGCTCTTGCTGAAGGAAGGGCCTGGGAGCAAGTTCAGAAACCCCAAAGTCAAATGTTCACCATGGGCAAGGCGTGCACAGAAACACACAGGACACGTTCTAACAGCAAAACGCAAAATTAATGAAGGGTGTAAATAGGCAATTTAAAGAAGAGGAACTGTTGATAGAAGTTCAAACTCATTTTTATGAATAATTATGTGTCTGATTGACTTGCTGTCTTTCACATATTTGATTGGCAATGCTTAAAATAATTGTCAGGGGAAATACAAGGCAATAAGAGCTCCTGACATTGACGGTGACAATTAGACTTGCAGCCTTTCTTTGGAAGTAAATGGAAAATGTCTATTAATATTAAACAGACGCATTCCCTTGGACTCAGAAGCCCCAGAGGGGTGGCCATCTGGGGGATGAGTGGGGTCAGGGTGCCCCTCGCCCAATTCTAAAGCCGCGTTTCTCCTTCCCCCTCCAGCTGTCAGCATGAGTGCCCAGCCGTTCCCTCCACCTCTCCTTCCTCCCTGCCTTCCCTCTACCCATCTCCCATCAACTCCTTCCCGTTCACCAAGGTATATCCAAACACCCCCTCCTCCATGAAGCCTTCCCTGCTTTAGCCCTCGAGGCCCTGGTCACCCCCTGCCCTGGTGTCCATGCAGCCGTCCAAGGGAGTGGGTCTGCCTGCTGCCTTGACGCCTGATGCCTCGGGGGCATCTTCCCTCAGTGAACGCTTGGGGCCCTGGGCAGGGACTCTGCCCCTTCTCAGTGGGCCCTTCGGCAGTGCCCATCAGAGGGACGGGCACATGGGCCTCCATGCCACACATGGGCAGTGGATTCGGTTTGATCCCGAGGCAGATTCTTCCCTGGGCTTGCACGTGGGAGCCGGGGTGGGTGTGAAGCAGAGCAGGAGCCTCCATGGGAGAAGATGCCTGGGGCCTGCAGGTGGGGGGGAGCAGTTCTGAAGGAGTAGGGAAAGCAGGGCCACCTTGGAGACTTCCCTGGGGTCTCTGGCCTGGACCCGAGCCAGGGAGGGTGCGTAGGAACCCCTGGACAGCTGGGTATGGAGGAGAGTGAATCCAGGCCAGAGGAGGCTGTGACCACCGGCAGTGTGTTAGCAGGAGCAGGGAGGCCCGGGACGCCCCGTAGCAAGTGAGCAGGCAGACGGAGCAGGCTGCCGGGCTCCTGGCACGTAGGGCCGGGCCACCCCTGCCAGCAGAGCAGGAGAATCCTGCGTCGCCCCCCAGCACTGCAGAGCAGGGAGTTTAGAAAATGCCCGGAATCTCAGTAAATTCTCCCTGCCTCCTCATCCCGTGATCTTCAGCCAGCAGTCTAGAGCCGTGAGTTTGCATTTTTCAGAAGGCTCCATCCCTGCTGTGGGCATGAATTAAACGGATGCTCCGGACGCCAAGGACAGCCTTTGTCTTCTCGGTGCACCGCAAAGGTGAGCGTCCCTGTGACCTTTTGCTAACAAAAGACTCCTCCCAAATCCTCTCCTGGACATCAGACACCCTGGGCTGGCAGAGCACACAGACTTGCCACTGCCAGGCAGACCCCCTGGGTGGTGTGACCTGCCCCAGGCGCCGCAGAGGAAGACGGCTGGTGTGTCCCTGAAACAGGAGAGACGCATTGCCACAGGCTCCCCAGAAACAAGATCCCCAAATGCCACTGTCGGCTGCTGAGGGGCAAGGAAGTGGTTGGTGCAGACCACCCTCGCCAGGCTGCCCTGCAGCCAAAAGGCAGAGCGCTGAGCAGGAACGCAGCCTCCGCTGAGGGCCACGTGGATGAAATCAAGCATCTGGGCCTGGGAAAGGCATTCCTGGAGAGTCTGTGTGCAGGGGGCTGGCGGGACCGAGTCCACCGTGTGCAGGGGGCTGGCGGGACCGAGTCCGCCGTGTGCAGGGGGCTGGCGGGACCCATCCGCCGTGTGCAGGAGGCTGGCGGGACCGAGTCCACTGTGTGCAGGGGTCTGGTAGGATTGGCCTCCTGAAAGGAGGAGAGAGATCAGCATGCTCGGAGGGAGACCGACTCCCAGAAGGAACAATAAGGTTGGAGGGGGCAAAGCAGCTTCAGAGCCTGGCTCCAGCCCTGGAGACAGAAAGACCAGTTTAAATTCCCACCCGGCCGCACCCTCTGGGGAGCTGTGGGACTTTTGGGAGCCTCTTTGGTCCTTAGTTTTATCTTCTGTGGAACAGAAGCAATAATTCGTATTTAGTTGGGGGTAATTAGAGGCGACATATGTGGACAGCCGGACACGCAGCACACTTGGTGATGGTGACCATCTTCACCCCTCTCTCCCTGGTTTCCCTAAGAGAGGCATCTCTTTCCGCCCTTTTCCCCTGAGACTTGGGGCGTGAAGTGTAAGATGCTGGATCTCACAGACAGGAGCCCACAGACGACCCAGAAACATTGTGGCCAGCTTTGAAATCTTCAGTCTCAGGGGACACTCATAGGCTCCATGATGCTGGGTGGGTCGTGTGCCCACCCTGAGCTCCTTCCCTTGCTGCTAAAGATGGGAGTGATGCTTCCTGTTTCCCCGTCACGCGGGCATCTTGAGGTTGCATGTGACTGCAGCTGCCCAGCACCAGGTCAGTGGCGGCGTGGAAGACCTCCAGCTCCAAGACCAGCACACACCCCGCTTGAGATGCTGTTGCCCTGAACCCACCGTGCCAGGTGGAGTCTGTCCGCCCCCAGCCCTTGCCCTGGGGCCCTGAGTGCTCGTGGCTCTGTGAGGTCACAGCCGGATGGGGCCTGGGCTCCTGACACACGGGGGTTGGGAAATGGCCTCGGCTGTGCCGATTCGTGAACTTCTTTCTGTCGTGGGTGTGAGATTCATGAGTGAGACGCCCCCAGCCCTGCTCCGGGGCAGCCTTGCCAGTTTCTGGAATGTTCTGCATTTCCAGGCTGCAGCTTCCTTCTGTCCAGGAGTGGCTTCCCCGTCTGGGTGTCATTTCCACTCAATTCTGTACTTAACTTCAAAAGGTGCATAAAATCCTAAAATGGGACGTTTCTCAGCTGGTCTCCTCCAGCTGCGGCTCCTCTCACATGGAAGCAGGTGGGGGCCTCACGGTGCTCTAGAGTTTGTAGGGGGCAGAGGGCAGCATCCTTGCCACAGACATCCTGTTACAGGGACCATGGGATTAAAAGCTTGAAGTTTAAGTCACAATGAAGACAATTACGGCCTGGTGCGGTGGCTCATGCCTGTAATCTCAGCACTTTGGGAGGCAGAGGCAGGTAGATCACAAGGTCAAGAGATCGAGACCATCCTGGCCAACATGATGAACCCCCAGCTCTACTAAAAATACAAAACTTAGCTGGGCGTGGTGACATGCACCTGTAGTCCCAGCTACTCGGGAGGCTGAGGCAGGAGAATCGCTTGAACCCGGGAGGCAGAGGTTGCAGTGAGCTGAGATCACGCCACTGTACTCTGGCCTGGGAGACAGAGCCAGACTTCATCTGAAAAAACAAAATACAAAAAACAAAACAAACAAACAATCAGTTACAAACCCCGATTCAGCACGCTCCCAGGAGACTGTCTGACTTGGGGCTCTGGAGCTTCTGAGGCCCACAGGGTGAGTGGTGGACCCGGCCAAGCTCTCCCTTCTGGGTCCCTCTCGGGCAGGCGGTGGTGACCTGGCCCCAGGCAGACACTGGCAGCTTGGAGGAGGGTGGGACCTGCAGACCTCAGGGTTGCTGGACAGTCCTGAGATGGGCCCTGCTTTTGACCAAGGCACCGGAAGAGTGAAACATGCTCTGTGCGTAGAGGAACAGGACGGGGAGAGTGTGGCAGGCCCTTCTCTAGTTCAGAGCTAGCCCCTCCAGATCCAGAGCAAGCTTGGGAGGGGAGGCCTCGATGTCCCAGGCTTTGTAACTTGGACTTCGGCGTTGGGGAATACGGGTGATGTTCACCTGTTGTGGAAGAAGCAGGAGGATTAGGAGTGGCAGTGGCAGGGCCCTGAGTCAAGCCTGAATACGTCGGATGTAGAGGCTTTGGGCAACTTGGGTGGAAATGGTGCAGACAGACGCTGGGGTGCCGAGATCAGCACCCCACTCAGCCCCCTGCACCTCCATGACTAATCAAAAGGTTCACTTCTCCCGATCTTCCGGAAGAAGGCCCGACCCCTGGGAGGCTCCTGGCATGGACCCAGCTATGGGACTCACCTTGTGGCAGGCACAAGGGCTGTGTCCCAGCAGGCAGGACCCTAGTTCAACTCCTTCCGAGTCACAGGGGGCCTGCGGTGGCCGGGTCGGGGGCTTCTCCTCCCCACGCCTGCCCTCCTCAGCAGCCCGCCGCCCCACGGCCTTTCCCTGCTCCCGAGCGGACGCCACGCCCTCTCCAAGGTGCTTCTGCCTGGACAGTGACTTCTAACGTCAGACAGAGAAGGCCGCCTGCAGCGAGGACGGGGCCCACAGCCCTGACATTCCGCCCACCCGGCTTCCTCGAAGGCCTCCTCCTGGCTTCCTGGGTGAGGCGTGCCGAGGGGCAACAGTGACACAGAGGCCATTCTTTGGGGACTGCTGCTTGGGGGCCTTGCTCCTGGGTGTGGGTGGGAGGCAGTGACCTCACAGACAGGACGCTTTCTTTGGGATCCTGGGAGAGTCTCACTGTGGGCGCAGGACCACTGTCATCGCTCGGTCTGCAGCTCAGAGACCTCCAGGGGCAGCCCTTGTCTCCAGGCTAAAATGCCACCTCCGTGTGTGACATCCCTGCCCGTCCTTCCTGGGTTTTAGTCTATGCAAATTCTGTCCCCTCCCCTCAGTTTCCCCACATAAGTGAGACCTTCGCACCCATCCCCACGGGCCAGCACGGAGCCCCCTCCGGCTGCCAGCCTTCCTGGGCTCAGGGTCTCTGCACTCTGGGGGGGCTCCGTCCCAGTCCTCACACAGGGCCAGGCTCAGGCTCGGACCTATCTCCTCCTTGAAGCCTTCCTGGAGCTGCAGCCAGGCCCGGCATGCGCAGACTGAGCGGCAAGGGCCAAATCTTTGGGGTACAGGGTGTCCCATCGAGGTTGCCGTGTCACAAACAAGGGAACCAAGACGCGTGGAGTTTCCTGATGGCCTGAAGTCTGGCCCTCCCCTACAGTCCTGCCTGCCTCACAGGCCTGCGGGTCATGGTGCCCCTGCTGGACAGTAACCAGGTGGAGGCCTCTGCTGCAGGCGAGGCCCCAGGGTTGGAGAGCTGGGTCCCGCAGGCTCCAGGACCAGGGCACAGACCCCATCAGTAAGGTCCGGTGTCCTTTCTGATTTCCCCGCCCACCCAGGGCGTCTATCCTGTGGCTCCCACTATCAGGCAGGCTGAGGGGATGCATTTCCTGTGCTCTCCTGCCAGACAGAGAATTGCCTGGATTATGAATATCAGCTCGGGGGTGACAGGTGACAGACGTCACCAACCTTCAGCTCCAGACTGAAATAACATGGTATTGACCTTGCTCAGAAAGGCTACCAAAATAGAAAGTTCAATACTCTCTATTTTAACTGACAGTTAAAAATTCAATACATCTTCCTCCTGCCAGACACCTGTATGCGATCAAGCTAAATAAATGCCCTCGGGTTTCTTGCAGGAGGCGTCGCTGTTTATGTGTAAAGTTATTGGCCCTGGCTGGGAGGGACTGATTTTCCACACTCTAGAGAATGGCCCTTTTGAAACGTAAACAATGCCTCTACAATCCCAGGCTATTTTGACAAAAGTGAGAAGTGAAGCAGAGGTGGGAGATAAAGGCACACTCCGTCTCTCCTCGGACCCAACACAGACTCCACAGACATTGTTCCGTCACGGAAATCAATACCAAAAAATAAAGGTCAAATACCTGTGCGTGTGTGGATGTGTGCATGTGTGTGTGTGTGCGCTATAGACACACAACGTGAGTATCCAGAGGAGATCAGCCGTGGGAGGTACAACTGTCACACCACGAAAAGACGCAAAGAAAACTGGAATAGTATAAAAAATAAATACATAACAGGAAAAATAAGAAATAATATTAAGGACAAGAAATAAAGAGTATCAATAAGACAAAAACTTGAGTCATCAACAAAGAAGTGGGTAGTTTTTTTTCTGTTAAGAAATATAGACCCCTTAAGAAACAGAGGAAGACTCACCTCTGACCATACGCGTCACATCCCATCTATGAAAGAAGCAATTTCAATTAAGTTATTTACAACCAATGCAAACAAAAGGGTACATCCAAAAAATAGAAAGAATGCATGCGAATAAACAATAAAGAAATAATCCCACCGAAAAGGAGGCTCAGACCATAAACGCTCAGTCCCTGGAGCAGACTCCCGACCTCGGGTCTCCTCCTGCCTCCACTTCCAGCTGCTGGGAAGCTGCCAGGGTGCAGGTTGTTCTCCGAAACTCATTCAGGAAGAATCTGTTCCCTGGGCTTCTCGAAGTGAACCGGCCACCTCTGAGCCACCCGAGAGTGGGTCAGAGCTCAGCAGGCCCAGGAGCTGAGGACGCCGCTAATGCCTCGGGCCCGTGGCAGCACACACAGAAAAGGTGACCCAGCTCCTTAGTAATGAAAGAAACACTCAGGAAGTCACGTGACATCCTGAAATCCAGTCACACTGAGTGTTGGGAAGGCAACCAGTGGGGGGCCTCATGGACAGCACAGAGCCAGACCCCAGGCAGCGCCCATCGAATGCCAAGTGTGCACTCCACCAGCCAGCAAGTCCAAATCTGCAACACCTCCCACCTATGCCCAAGGAGAAGCACCGAGCCGGCTTCAGCACAGACAGAACGGGGAGAAGCCAAATATTCTTCTGAATGGGACACAGGCATAGGAGAGTTTAGCTGGCCAGCCCAGCCAGGCTTCTGTGCAAAACCCCAGAGGCTTCCCTCACGCTGTGTAGCATCCTCCTGAGAGAGGACGGCCAGGGCGTTGAGCTCTCTCCCTGCCCACAGCTCCTCCCGGCAGCCTGTAATCAGCGGAGTGCAGCCCAGGCAGCTCCCAGTCCCGCTATCAGGACCCAGAAAGAGCGGGAAGTTAATCATTAAGATTCCTTTTAAGCAAAAGACACAAACTTCGCTCCTGTCACTGCTGGCCCCACACGGCCAGTGGGAAGGGGGCCGCTGGCTGCTGGGACGCCGGCCGCAGGGAGGTGATGGGACGCGCGGAGGCAGGCCTGGAGGAGATGCGGAGCAGGCCCTGCCCCAGTGGCGCAGCACACGGTGGAAAGACCTTGTCCATCACAGAGGATGAACCAGGCAGGCATAGTGGCTCACAGCTGTAATCTCAGCACTTTGGGAGGACGAGGCGGGTGGGTCCCCTGAGGTCAGGAGTTTGAGAATAGCCTGGCCAACATGGAAAAACCCCATCTCTAGTAAAAATACAAAACTTAGCCAGGTGTGGTGGTGGGCACCTGCAATCCCAGCTACTCTGGAGGCTGAAGCAGGAGAATCGCTTGAACCCAGGAGGCAGAGGGTGCAGTGAACTGAGATTGCACCATTGCACTCAAGCCTTGGTGATAGAGTGAGACTTTGTCTCACCAAAAAAAAAAAAAAAAAAACCGGAAACAAAAAAGAATGATCTTGACCTGGGAGGGGGAGGGGGACGGAGCGAGGACAGAGGCTGTGGAAGAGGGCGCCATGGGAGTTGGGCGGTGCCTGGGGGAGGAAGGTCTGCAAGACTGGAGCCAGGAAGGATGGGCTGGGAGAGAGGATGCTGGGAGTGGGAGGGGCCGAGGGTGGGAGAGAGGATGCTGGGAGTGGGAGGGGTCAGGGAGTGGGAGAGAGGATGCTGGGAGTGGGAGGGGCCGGGAGTGGGAGAGAGGATGCTGGGAGTGGGAGGGGCCGGGGGGTGGGAGAGAGGATGCTGGGAGTGGGAGGGGCCGGGGGTGGGAGAGAGGATGCTGGGAGTGGGAGAGAGGATGCTGGGAGTGGGAGAGGATGCTGGGAGTGGGAGAGGATGCTGGGAGTGGGAGGGCCTGGGAGTGGGAGAGAGGATGCTGGGAGTGGGAGGGGCTGGAAGTGGGAGAGAGGATGCTGGGAGTGGGAGGGGCCAGGGGGTGGGAGGGAGCAAGGAGAGGGAGAAGAGGGGTTCTGGGTGGGAAGGATTGGGGAGCAGGAGGAGGGGAATCCTGCAGCTGGAGGGGCCACAGCTGTGCGCAAGGTGAGCACTTCCCAGGCAGCTCTCTGAAGGCTAAAGGCGACCCCTAAGTACCCTGGATGCCCACGGAATAGCCATGTGAGCCCAGAACCCACACATGCCATGTGATAGGACCTCGTCCAACCACAGTCACATCTGGGCTTTTCTCCATCAAGAGTGAAAAAGGCAAACACTTTAGAGACTCCCGACCTCGGGTCTCCTCCTGCCTCCACTTCCAGCTGCTGGGAAGCTGCCAGGGTGCAGGTTGTTCTCCGAGAGGCTGTTCAGGGAAGAATCTGTTCCTGGGCTTCTCGAGTGAACCCGGCCACCTCTGAGCCACCCGAGGGTGGGTCAGAGCTCAGCAGGCCCAGGAGCTGAGGACGCCGCTAATGCCTCGGGTCCTCGCCTGCCACCAGGCAGCTCCCGAATGCTGACCATGAAGGCCGCTGTCCCGTTTCCTCCGTCTTTTTACAGGAAAACGGGGGCGGAAATGAAATGTTAGGGCCGGTGGACACTGGCCTTTCAGCATCTCCCAAAGATGAGAAGGGCCCTCCGTCTCTGATTATGACTGCTTCTGTGACATGTAAGGCACAAAAATTATCCTGTGAGGTCGGACACCAGAGAAACCCACGGGCACTGGGCTGTCTGGAGGATATTTTAAGGTATTTTCTTATAACGTACTGGAGTTTCTTTTTTTCTTTTCTTATTTAATTTCCCTTTATTTATTTTTTATTATTATACTTTAAGTTCTGGGGTACATGTGCACCACTGCAGACTGGATACACAGGTATATATGTGCCATGTTGGTTGTTGCACCCATCAACTTGTCATTTACATTAGGTATTTGTCCTAATGCTCTCCTTTCCCCAGCCCCCCAGCCCCCGACAGGCCCCGGTATGTGATGTTCCCCTCCGTGTGTCCAAGTGTTCTCATTGTTCGGCTCCCACTTATGAGTGAGAACATGACGTGTTTGGTTTTCTCTCCTTGTGTTACTTTGCGGAGAATCTTTATTTGGGAATTGCATTTCTTTAATCTGATCATGTTTTGCTTTGCGCATGTGTCACTGCAATTTCCCCACACAGCTGCTCCTGCTGTCCCTGGACACTCTGGCTGGAAGGCGGAGGTGGAGGGACTGGCCCAAGCCCTGGTTTTCGTTCTGGCCCTGCAACTGAGCCACTCGGTGACTTTGGAAAAGTGACTCAGCTCTCACCTCTCAGGTTTCTGAATGAAAAATAAAACGGGCCGCTGCTGGACTCACAGGCCATCGGGAGGATGAAAACACACGCGTGATTGCTGCATGGTGACTGTGACGTTAACAAGCATTTGATACCAGGTGAAGACGTGGAGGACCCCAAATCTGAGACTAAGTTTGGAAGATGAGACAACTGGGTTGTGTGGTCCCACCCCCGAGCCCTGCAGCCACCAGGACTCCCCAGCCCAGCGCCATGTCGCAGAGGCTCCGTGTGGTCACCAGGCCAGCAATGGCAATGTCACCTGCACACTCTGCCCCTGGGGGAGCCCAGTCCCCATGCTGTGATCTCGCTCATCCAGCCAGCAGACCCGGGGTTCCGAGTGGAGGCCCCTGTGGAATTTAAGACCTGTTCATCCCACCTACAGAGGTGCTGGTTGCTGTCTGTATTTCTGTATTGATGGTAGCCATGGGGGGCTCCCCGCTGCTCTCCAGGTCTCCGTCCAGTTTGGGACTCCATTGTCCCTCCCACGGGTCTCCGCTTTCTCACACCCAGCTCCTCCTCCTCTCCCACTTCCTTTATCATCTTCACTTGAGGTCCTGGCCTCCTCAGGATAGCAACCCTCAGCTCTGCAGACCAGACAAAAGGGCAGGTGTGGTCTGGGAGAGCTTCTTGATCTGAATTCCATAAAGATTCATTTTTATGCAGTGGTGTACGTGTGCTCGCGCGCGCACACATACACACACACTGCCTCTTTGAAAAGGCTTCAGGCTGGAAGATAGCTGCCCTTGGTGTGTGGAGGGCAAGAGCTGTACGGGGTGGTAAAAGGTTTCTCTCCCAAACCCATCACTGCCACAACCACTCCAGCGCAAAACCGTGTAGACTCTCTTCTGGCGGGCACTGCATTCTAGGAGCCAATCCTTACCCTAGCGAGAGGCCGAAGTCCATGGCTGGAAGCAACCTCTGCTCCTGGTGCTGGCACAGTCGGAGCATCATGGACCACATTTGCTTTGGGGAGGGAAAGAACTTCTGGAGCCTGCATCTCTGGTACCCAGGTGACAGCAGACCCAGCCGTGTCACTGCAGCCAGGCCGTGCTTGGCAGCTTTAGGGAAACAAATTAGCAGACGACTGCAGGGTCCAGGGACTTAGCAAGCTGCCTCCGGGGCAGAGGAATCAAAAGACAGATTTGTTTGTTTATTTGTTATTTTTCTGGCCCTGGCTTCAATTCCCATACACAGAACTTGGCTGTGGGATTCTTTAAAAAAATCATTCTATTCTTGGATTTTAAGCCATTATTAAAATTCTATTGTATTTTTTTCATCTGTTTATCATTGACTCATCAATCCATTCAACAGGAATCCTGGCCAAGTGCTGGTCATGGTGAGGGACTCGGAGCTTAAAGTCAGCCGGTGCAGAGGGAGAGACAGAGTGTGCTGGGAGTGGGTACCGAGCCAGCAGCCCCAGAGCCACTGGAAAGCCTCACACACGGCTTGGCAGGCTGGAGACAGTGGAGCCCTGGGCAGTGGAATATTTTGCAGAGGTACAGGGAACTAAAGGGGAGCTATAGACCCAGGACAGCTGAGGAGCAAGGGCCAGGGAAAGACGGTAGAGAGAGACCAGCAAGTTGGATGAAGTACTTTTTATACACTCATTCATTTGTTCACACGTTCATTCATTTCTCCACTTACTCTACAAGCATTCTTCAGGAAACAACTGAGAGCCATGTGACCTTCCAAGCTCAGGGACAGACCAGAGACCAGATCCCTGCTTGGGTGGCTTCTGTTCTGGTGGTGGGCTGCGGTATTGAACAAATGGAGCCAATAAATGCAAGTCGGGGTGACCGATGGTCGTTAAAAAAATAGAGCCAAGTCCTGGAAGAGGATGCATGAGGTGCTGTGGTAGAAAGGGTCCTGGGGGAAGTCCTTTGAGTAGGGCATTGGATTGAGGTCCAAATCAACAGTGAAAGTTGTGGGTGTCTGGGGAGGGCTGGGGGCAGATGGAGAAGCCCTCGCAGGTGCTCTGCTGCCTAAGGCTGCTCGCTGGACACCTGGAGGAGCAGAGGTTGAAGGCTGGTGGAGGTTGTTCTGCCCTCTATGCTCCTAGGTCCCTTCCCCAGGGTGCTCCCTGGATCAAGTCCCAACAGGGATCCTCCACTGTTCCTATGCCATGGCAGACGTGAAACACGGTCATGCTGGTGTAGCATGCTGGGAGGAAAGGTGGACAGGTGAAAGCTTCCAGTACCCAGAGCTGAGCCCTGGCCCAATTCTGCTGCCCAGAGGGCTGCAGGGAGGCGCTTGGTGTCCTGAACAGGGCTCCGAGAGACAGTATGATGCTGGAGGAACACCCAGGGGAGGACACGCAGAAGACAGAAAGAGCTGCCATCTGAGCACTACCCCCGACTCAGGGCAGATCAGCCCTGGCGAGGATGGGAGGGATGAGCAGCCAGCCCACCTGTGCAGTGAAGCACGCAGGCAAGGCGTGCAAAGGAGCTGATGCTCAGCGTCTTCAAAACCAGATGCAAATCTCGCCTCAGAGCCAGTGGGCTCCTCGGAAGGTCTGGTCAGGGAGGAAGGGGTACGCTCTCAGCTAAGAATGAGGAGATATCTCTGGAGCCAGCAGTGGGGCTTCTGTCCACCATCAGTGGAAGCAGGGCGACTCCTTAGGGCTTTTCAGCAGAGAGAAGCCCAGAATGCACAGCCTGACTTGATTTTCTCCCCACACCTGGGTCACAGGCTTAGGATGTGAAAGACTCAAGATGACATCATTCCTACCTTGAAATAAGAACAGCTTCAACATTGCACACCCACTGGGTACCGACCTTCCATTAACATGCAAGTAAGAGCAATTCCCAAGAGAGAAGCACAATGTCAGGTTGCTTTCTCAGCTACTAAAATGGTCAAGGGGGAAGCAGTCCAGGGTGGCCCATTGGCTCCCGGGTGCCATCAGGGACATGGCCTCCTTAAATCTTTCTGCTCAGCCAGTCCTAGGCTGCCTCAAAGACACAAGACGGCAGCCACACCTCCAGCATTGCATCCGCATTCTCCACAGAGGACAGGAAAGGGCAAAGGCAGGAGCCAGCCAAACGAGTTCCTGTGAAAGGGCCTTTCTCAGGATTCACACAGGCACTTTCACTGGCACCCCCTGGCAAGGACTGGGTCATATGACCACGAAGCTATAAGAGAACTGGGACGAGGCACCGTTTTTCACCCCATTTCTTTTATTTTGCTTGATTTTGTGGTGAAATCTGGGCATATGGTTTCCACAGCAACCTCTATGAAGTAAATACTGCATCTTCCCTGTGAAGACACTGAGTCTCAGGGAGGCTGCCCACCTTCCCCAAATTACCTGACACTCTGGCAGCTTCCAATCCAAGCAAGTGATTCCTCGGGTGTCCTCCTGAGTCCTTTGCCATTCAGCCCTTCCAAGGTACTTCCAGCTCTCCAGTGATCCTGGCAGGGCCACAGATCCCATGTGGTTAGGACTGATGGCATCTGAATTAAAACTTATCTATGTGCTCAAAGTAAACCCCTAATTTTGCATTAACCTGACACTTGGTGCTTGATTTATTTTAGTGTTTGTGGTAATTGTTTTTGAATTTTTTTAAGATAAAGGGGACGGAGAGTACACGGCAGCAGAATGCAATTGACAGTAAGTGCTTATTATGTAATTATGGACTTTTTAATATGCATATTTTTCTCTGCGGTTGGTAGCAACTAGATACATAATTACTGAATTTTAAAGAAGAATATTATCTACAAAGCCTTCTGGCTGCTGACACGTAGGAAAGATTCTTGCCTGGTTTGTGGCTAAATTCTCTTAACAATTCACGGCCTGCGAAGGTGAGGGCAGCCTTGGAGAGTGACGAGAACCGGTGCCGTGGGGGGGAAGCTGGTGCCACTGAAGGTGTTTTTAAGGTGCAAATGCACCTTCTGATTCTCCAGCGAGCACGGGAATTGTTTTAGTCGGCCCGGGCTCTGTAACAAAATACCATGGAAATTCATTTCTCACGGTCCTGGAGGCCAGGAAGTCGAGGTGCCAGCAGAGCCAGCGTTGGCTGAGGCCAGTGCCCCATAGAAGCTGGTGCTGTGTGTGTCCTCCTGCAGTGAAAGGGGCGAGGGAGCTCTCTGGGCCTCTTTCTTAAGGGCACCAATCCTTTCCAGGAGGGCTCGGCCCCATGGCCTCATCACCCCCCGGAGGCCCCACCTCCTAATACCATCACCTTGGGGGCGAGAATTTGACAAATACATTAAGAAACCTTCAGACCACAGCAGGAATGATGTGATGTCCAGAGAGGGGCTGGGCTTGGAGGTGTCCTGGTGGTAACTTCCAGGAGGGAAAGAACAGTCATTGGGTGGAAACAAAAGGCAGGATAAGAAAGATGCCAGGTGGAAGGGCGGCTGCCGGAGGGCTGGATTCCAGAGGCCAGCGGGGCTGAGGCAGCGGGGAGACCAACGCAGAGCAAGGCGGAATCCGGCAGAATCACACAGACTCACGCAACAGCGCAGGGCCCAGAAGCAAAGCTAGTGGCGTCCCAGGAGAGGCTTCCCTCTGCTCCCCTCTGAGGGAGATGCCAGGGGCCTCAGGCCAGGCCTGGGAGCTGCTTCCCACTCCAGGTCCCCGCACTCATGGCTTCCACGCTTGAAGCCTGACGTCCCTTCCTGTTGCTTTCCAGGTGAGCAGGGGCTGGGGCCTGACCAGGCAATGGAGTGAGGTGCCTAAACCCAAGCGTCTGCCTGTGGCCACCTCTCAGGGGCCTCCCCCAGGTTCCCAGTGGCCACCAGACCTGCCTGTGGCCACCTCTCGGGGGCCTCCCCCATTGAGCACCCAGGTGCTGGGGCTTGCCCTGCATCTCTGGGTTCCAGGATGCAAAGGAGCTGGCATCGGGCAATCTGAACAGTTGGCCTGGTGGCTGCCCCCACCCGCGTCTTATCTTCCTTTAGGAGTGGTGGGGCAACCCTGGGCAGGTCTGATGTGGGGCAGGCAGACCCCAAAATGGGGGCTTAGCCCAGGTCTGTTACTGGTTTTGCCCCTGAAAGAATTCCAAGGTGAGCGGGTGCTGTAGCAGCTTTTATTGCTGCGGTAGCCGAGGGGGCTGGTCCCAGAAGAGCAGGACTCCCCATGGGCAGTGCACCCAGGACAGCAGCTCAGAGGCAGCCCCGAATCATATTTATATCCACTGTTAACTACATGCTAACTAAGGGTTGGTTTATGCAGAAGTTTCTAGAAAACGGGCAGAAACCTCAGGGTCATTGGGTTTTTACCATGGAAAGTGGCAGTAACTTCTGGGTCTTGCCATGGCAATGGTAAACTAAACAAGGCTCACTGGTTGGCACATCTCACAGGTGGCTGCTGCCACCGGCCCTGTTTCAGCTGCTCCTCCACATGGTCTGGTGTCCGTGCCCTGCCTCGGAGTCAAGCCCGCCTCCCCCTTCAGGTCCTTGGCACTGCCTGTTGGCTTTGCCCTGGCAGGTGCACTGGGGGACGAAGGGGCAGCAAGGCTGCTGCTGGCGCAGGCATCCCCATCCCTAAGACGCATGTGGAAGGCGAGTGGGCCTGGGTCCGACCTTTCTCACATGGTTGCCCCGTGTCTGCAGCCAGCGTGGGCTCCTCCGGCAGAGCAAACCCCGTTTACCTCGAGTGGGGACCAGGCGGTGCAGCTTCACACTGCTACTCCCTGCACTCCACTTGTTCTCCTCCCCCATTCGTCACCACCCAGGTGACGCTTGCTGAGGAAACGTCCAGTGTGACCTGAGGCCTGTGTGGGGGCGGCACCCACCTTCTTCCTGCTCCTGTTCACTCCCACTCCATGGGACGCCCGCCATGTCTGTGTTTCCCTCTGGGCCCACAGGGATCCTGCTGCTTTAACAGGAAATCCCTCCCCTCCCAAACCTCTGAGCCTCTGACCTGGCAGGGGGACGTGATCACAGCAGAACCTTCTCTGCACCCTCAGGTCACCCTGCTCCTCTCCTGGCCATGATACTAGGGTCACTGGAGACCTGGCAGCTCTTCAGGTGGGCAAATTAGGCCAACGGGGCCACTGCAGTGCTGACCAGTTCATCATCCGGGCAGTGCCCGTCCATCTGCTGAGATCGCCTCTCACTGCAGGGCTGTGTTGGTGTCTGGGTCGGGCACTGGCCCCTCACCCCAGCCCTGAGGGTTCAGGAGGACTCAGCTTTCCTGGGTCGGGTCTCACCTTCCCTTCCTGACCTCAGGTGTCTGCCTCCAACTCCACCAGATTCTGAAGACAAGGGACGAGACGGCCGACCTCTGGAAGACCAGCTGTTGTGGGCGAGGGAAGCAGGGGAGACCCTCTTCCTTTTTCTTGTCGAGGATCCAGCGCGAGAGAACCTCCTTCAGCCTCTCTGGCAGGTTGTCCTGCCTCCTGGGTCCCGCTGTCAGGAGGAGACGGGTTTGCTTTTGACTCTGACTTCACGCAGCTCATATGGTGCCTTCCACAGCAAGGATTCCTCCGCTCCCCTGGGTCCTTCTCCCCCTCCTCATGGTCACAGCCACCCTGCTGCCCAGGCAGTTTTCTTAGCAGCTGCCCAGCCCCCGTCTGTATCCCTCCCACGGGCTCTGAAGCCCTTGATCTTTCTTTTCTCAGCGTTTATCATGGAGGATGGAAGGACCCACCTGCTAACAGTCCTCTGCTCAGGCACACCATGGGGCCAGACTGGGCGTATGATGGTCATGAGCCTGTGCAGTGCCCCTGGATAGGTATCAAATAAAAGAGTGCTCATTCAGGGTGTGCTGAATGAATGAATACATGAAAAAATGGTTGGGGGAGTGGGGAATGAATGAATTTCAAATTCTCAGGCTGCACTTTCCAAATCTGACACAACCATATTCAGCTGCTTGTCAAGACTATTTGAGAGCCACCCCTTTCCCGCATCCCTGGCCCCCTGAGCAGCCATGGCTGCTGTCACATCTGCTCTTGATGTCTCTGGGCCTGGGGAGTTACCCACACATGCTGAACATCAAGGTCAGTATTTTTAGACGCAACTCTTGAATTTTTGAAAATGCTTGGAAGAGATTTTAGTGATGGGTACATATTTGATAAATATAAATAAATGTAAGAGCTATAAAAATAAACTTCCCTAAAACCTATCCGTTCTATTAACCATCTCCTGGAGGCCCATGCACGTGTTCTGTGGAGCGGGTGGGTACCCCGCAGCCCCTGAGGCTTGGGGAGGGAAGCCCTGGTGAGGCCAGCAACAGAGTTGATGCAGGAAGTGCCACGTCTGTCCCGGGGCCTAGAGCCTGCACTACGTCATCTGGCCCAGACCTGAGGCCACGTCGTGCCCCGGACTCAGGGTTCTGAGGAGCTGGCAGAGCCCCCAGGGGTGAGGCAGAGCCAGCAGAGCGAGAATCTCCCCAGCAGATGGGAAGCGTGTGCCCATTCACCTCTATGCCGGCACAAGGCCTGGCCCTGCAGGTGAACGGGAAGGTGAGTGCAAGGGCGCGGCCCTCTGTGAGCTCACAAGCCAGAGGCCAAGACCCTCGGACAGAGCATTTTGGGGAGTAAGTGCTGGGAGGCATTTGCAGAGCCCAGAATGGGGGTTCCCAGTTGGGACCCTGACCCTGGAAGGGGCCTTTAAGCTGAGGGCAGAGCTGTGAGCAGGTGCATGGGTCTAGGACAGGAGCCTCTCCCACAGGGAGACAGCACACGCACGTGGCCTGGGCTGGGAGCCTGTGAACCACTTGGGAGCTGGATGCGTGGATTCAGAATGCCCGGCCATGGAGATTAGGCCGGTGACAGGAGAGCTGTTTGGCGGAGCAGGGACCAGGGAAACCCAGTAGCCTCAAGTGCTCTGTGCTCTGGGCTTCGTCCAGAGGGTGGTGGGGAGCCACTGATGTGTGCCCCCCTAACAGAGCTTGCAGGGGGAGGCTCCTCCTCCTCCCTCCCACCCTGTGGCCTCATCACCCTCAGAGCATCACCATCTTCCTAGTGGCCGAGGTAAGAAGCCAGAACTGTCCCTGTTGCCTTCCTCTGGGACCCTGCTCTGATACTGCGCCTGCTGGACCTTTCTTTCTTGGCCGATGGCACCCTGGCTGCCATCCCTGCATCTGTCCTCTCTACATGGCACTGGCTCACACTCTCGCTCCCTTCACCAAAGCCCCCACCTGCGGCCCTGTCTCTGGCCTTCCCCAAGCCCACAGAGGAATCTGCATCAGTGGGTCAGACTCAGCCTGGTTCCCCAGCTCCTCGGCGGCTTCCCATTCTCTCAGGCTGAACTCCCAGCTCGGGGGCTTCCTCTCACCCCAGCCTGACTTTCTCTGTGCGGGTTTTTCTTGTGCTGACTGGCACCCACGTCTCGCTCCAGCTCCATGTTCCCATCGCTGTAGTCCAACACCTTCTCCTCCAGGGAGCCCTTCCAGATCCCTCAACCCCAAGTGGACTTTCCCAGTAGCCCCTCAGGACACTCTGCATCCTTCCTGCAGAGCCACCATGAGGAACCTACAACAAGGAGTTATTCGACAGCAACAAGTGCTCAGCAAATATTTAGGGAGGCAGTGAATGTATGAATGTATTTCTAACCCCTCAGCTCTCTGGGTTACATGGTGGACAGTCCACAGAAGATGAATAATGTATACATTTTTAATTGAGTTAAACTCCAAGCATTTTTACCCTGAGCATTCATGCATACACTTAAATATTGAAATAACCAAATACACAAAACCTTCTGTGGTCATGGTTCTCATTTTGCCTGAATCGCTTCTGTCCAGAAGTGGGCATCCCTGTGTAACAGCCATCGGAGGGCGTGGGAACGGACAGGGTTCATGCCCTGCAAACATCTGAAGTGGCGTTGACTTCCCTGCCAGTCCGAACGAGTGCGCAATGTAGGTAAATCCTCTTTTGACTAACGGGTCTACGCTGGCCCATTAGGATCCACAGGAATGAACAGGAATCCCTTTGGGAATTTTTCAAGGCTTACAGGGTAAATTTCCCATTGCTTCAGTAAAAACTTAAAGCTGGTCTTTCTGCAGTCTTTTGCCCGAAGCTATCGGTCTTTTTGGGTTTAGCAACCACCCTGAAAACCTGCACACTCATTTGAATCGTTGCATCTTCATGTTTTGAATATTCTGCGTCTCTCCCTGAAGGTTCAGGAGAAGAGGTCCAAAGGCACCACCTCTGCTTCACTGCAGCGAAACCCTCCCACCGCGGCCCCCAGACCCTCCAGGGATCCACAGCGTTCACTGCTCGCTCACAAATAGTATACGGCACACGCAAGGAAAGTTAATTTACTGGTTTACCTGCTTCTTTTTCTTCTCCCGCTTTGCCCTGTTTGATTCCATTTAAAAATGTTTCTACTTCATCCATCAGTGAGCTCCCTGTGTCGGCTAGAAAGCCTCTTTAGAAGCGTGTTTAGCATCTTTTGATACTGATATCTATTTCAGAGACTCTTTGCTCCTCCAGTATCTGCCTTATCTCCTTTACTGTTTTTCATTATTTGTCGCAGCTATCTGCCTCATCACTCTCTGCATTTTTAATATCCTCTTTGTCTCCTCCACTTCTGTATATTCTTGTTTGCTCAGTAAGCCTCATTCAATATTTCATTGTATGTGTTAACTGTTAACTCAGCCCTAATTAATCTCACTTTTCAACTTGGTTCAGTTTAAGGTTCCAGACATGTCAATATGAAGGGTGTATTTGGGGGGCGCGAGAAGTTCAACAGCAAGGGGATTTACAGTGCCACATGCAGTCTCATTTTCTCGCAGAAATCCAAATTGCTTTGCCTTTTCCTTCAGACAGACATTTTCCTTTGTTTCCGACTTGCCCCTTGGGTGCAGGACATCTGTGTGGACGCACTGCCAGCAGACACGCTGGCCACTCCTCCACCGAGGGTCAGGAGAACTGAGGAGGCATCTCCCTTCCCATGGGCAGTGCCACAGGAGCTGCACTCAGGCTCCCAACCTTCACAGGCGCGTAAGGTGCACTGAGGCATACTCAGAGCCCCCTGTCACCTGTCCATGTGGGTGAGGACATGCTGGGTGGTCTGATGGCTCAGTACCAGGCAGACCACTGGACTGTGATAGTGTCTTCAGGAAATCCTGGAAACAAGACAGAGGTTTGAAAACCTCACTGCAAATACACAATAAGCTATGTACACATAGTGGTATACATATGCACGCACATACATGCACGTCCACAATCCATGTTCCTGTGCACCTGTTTCCGCACATGCATGTTCATGCACATATATTCCCTGCAAATGTTTGTCAAGCACATGCCAGATGCCTTATGCTGTTCCAGGCACTGGGACTGAGCCATGAACAGCTGATATAGACAGTGTCCCTATTCTTACAGATCTCGTATTCTAGAGACTGGAGATGGACAGGCAGTGACAAATGAGCCAACACATATATACTACATTAGGAGAACGTATTAGTCCATTCTCACACTGCTAATAAAGACGTACCAGAGACTGGGTAATTTATAGAGGAAAAAGGTTTGATTGACTCACAGTTCAGCATGGCTGGAAGGTCTCGGCAAACTTAAAATCATGGCAGAAGGGGAAGCAAACACATCCTTCTTCATGTGGCAGCAGCAAGGAGAAGTGCCTAGAAAAAGGAGGAAAAGCCCCTTATAAAACCATCAGACCTCAAGAGAACTCACTATCACGAGAACCACAGCATCTGGGCAACCACCCCCATGATTCAATTACCTCCCACGGGATCCCTCGAACAATACGTAGGGATTATGGGAACTACAATTCAAGATGAGATTTGGGTGGGGACACCAGCAAACCGTATCAGAGGGGTAAGTGCTATGAAGGAGGGAGGGAGGAGAGCAGATGTGGGCACACAGATGGAAGAGGTATACGTTAACCAAGTGTCAACAGAAGGCCTGCCCCATCAGGGCTTTCAGTCAGAGCCCTCCAGTAGGAGAGTGAATTCTGTGCACAGCTAGGAAACATCTCAGCGACAGAGACAGGGAGCACAGGGTCCTGTCCAGATGTACACACTGCACGGATGCACACACACTGTGAACAAGTGTCTGTGCATGCTCACACAGTGAACCAGCACATCTACCCAGATGCACACATCTGTGCATCTACACGGGGCGCAGGACTCTGTATCCAGATACAAGCGTGTGCACAGAGACGCACAGGAGCAGATGCATGTGCAGAGGATGAGAACCCGAGCTCGCGGACCAGACCCGCCCGGCCTCCGTGCTGGGTAGCTGCCCCCGCATCCTCAGGCACTGCTGGGCAGTGACAGAGAAAGGCAGCATCTCATTTGCCTTTTAAAAAATGAAACATTCCAAGCCCAGGAAAAAGTGAATCATCTATAAAACGGCGACTCCCTACCACTCAGAGTTAGTCATTTTTGAAATATTTGCTTGAAATATTTTCCTAAGAAACAAAACCTTGCAAATGTAGTTGAAGGACTGGCCTCATATCCCTGAAGGCTGCCGTGGTCTCTGCCTGGTGCCCCAGACCTTCAGAGGCTGAAATTTTCCAAAAGTGCACGTGTAGCCAGCCTCCTTCCCTTTCCTTTTTTTCAAATTCTAACACGTGTGTGGTCATAAGCCAGGTGGAGTTAGGTTTTCTGTGTTTTAATAAACAGACAAATGGTTTCATGTTGCACGTTTCATTGTACACCTTGCTTTAACAAATGTGTCTTTGATATTGATCCAAATTGTTACACAGAGATGCAGCCCATTCATTTTAACTTCTTTGTAACTTTCCCTTGGAGGGATAAGCTACATCCAGGCTGGGTTTCTGTTTTCTTTATGACAACCAATTCTTCTTTCAGCACTTGGCTTGATACGCGTGAGTGAGATATTGTCAACTCTTCTCCAGTATGTCCTTGCACGTTTACAGTCTCATCTCCTGCAGGCTCCTGCTGCTCCCCTGCTCCGTCAACAAGGGGTATTGTGGAACTTTCTACTTTTAGTAATCCCATGGATACGATGTGGCATCTCATTACAGTTTTAATTTTCTTGATTAACAGTGTGGGGGAACATATTTTCTGTGCTTGTTAACTAGCTCTTCAAGCTCCCTGGTTTGTAATGATCTGTCCTTGTCCTTCACTCAGGCTTCTGCAGAGGAGATGAAATCATTTTTTTAAATGATTCATAGCAATGCTGTGTATGTTTCGAAAATGCGTTTTTGCTTTTCATATGTGTCACAAATGTCTTCTGGGTCTGTGGTTTTCATTTTCCTCAGAAAATGCTCAGTGATGGCCGGGCGTGGTGGCTCAAGCCTGTAATCCCAGCACTTTGGGAGGCCGAGAGGGGTGGATCACGAGGTCAGGAGATCAAGACCATCCTGGCGAACACGGTGAAACCCCGTCTCTACTAAAAAAATACAAAAAACTAGCCGGGCGAGATGGCGGGCGCCTGTAGTCCCAGCTACTCGGGAGGCTGAGGCAGGAGAATGGCGTGAACCCGGGAGGCGGAGCTTGCAGTGAGCTGAGATCTGGCCACTGCACTCCAGCCTGGGCGGCAGAGCGAGACTCCGTCTCAAAAAAAAAAAAAAGAAAGAAAATGCTCAGTGATACAGGACATTTACTTTTCACGTGGTCATTTTAAAACTGACTTTTGGCCCGGCACGGTGGCTCACCCCCGTAATCCCAGCACTTTGGGAGACCGAGGCCGGCGGATCACCTGAGGTCAGGGGTTCAAGACCAGCCTGGTCAACATGGTGAAACCCCGTCTCTATTAAAAATACAAAAATTAGCCGGTGGTGGTGGCGGGCACCTATAATCCCGGCTACTCAGGAGACTGAGGCAGGAGAATCGCTTGAATCCGGGAGGCGGAGGTTGCAATGAGCCGAGATCGTGCCATTGCACTTCAGCCTGGGCGACAGAGCAGGATTCCATCTCGATAAATAAATAAATATTTACTTTTCAGATTGCGTATGAGAAACTCTTTCTGTTCTTAGGTCGTAAAGACCGTCTCCATCGCTTCTTCCGTTGGTGGGGCGGCCTCTCCTCTCACCATGGTGACCCCGAAGCACCCAGAGTTCTCTGGCCACGCGGGACTCTAAGTCAGGAGTCAGCGAACAAGTGTCGGCACCGAACAGCCTGGAGGAAAAGCAGCCTCGTTCTGTTACCTTCCGTTGTTTCCCCAGAGCCCGGTCCCTGCAGCCTGTGGGTAGACACAGACCCCCACTCTGAATCCGGGCAGAGTCACAGCGTTTGCCCCTGTGTGGTTTAAACTGCCACAAGCGCTACGTTTAATTGTTTCGCCTGTTTCCGTGTGCTGCCATTTGTGGGGTCTCCACCACGTTCCCCTGGCCCCGGCCTAGACCCGGGCCTCTCCCCCGGGGTCTTGCTCCTCCGTGGCCCTGGCCCCCCGGCCCCTGTGCGCCTCTTTTCCTGGCTCCAGGATGCAACCAGCTGCTTTTCATGAAACTCAACCCATGCCGGGCGCGGTGGCTCACGCCTGTAATCCCAGCACTTTGGGAGGCCGAGGCGGGCGGATCACAAGGTCAGGAGATCGAGACCACAGTGAAACCCCGTCTGTACTAAAAATACAAAAAACTAGCCGGGCGTGGTGGTGGGCGCCTGTAGTCCCAGCTGCTCGGGAGGCTGAGGCAGGAGAATGGCGGGAACCCTGGAGGCGTAGTTTCCAGGGGTGTGAGGGGTGGGACGCGCGGTCCGGCCTCAGTCCTGGGCCTGGCCCCGGCCGACTCCGGAGAAGCCCGGGAGCGCGCGTCCCCGCGGCCCCGCTCAGCCCGGCCTGCCTCTCCCTCCCCACAGCGGCGCCGGGGCTGGGTGCAGCCTGGCCGCGTCCTCCTCTTCTCGCGGTTTTGAATTCTTCTTGTGCGACGTTGCATCACACAAGTTCGGGGATGAGGGTGTTCCGAGCACGCCCTCACCGAGCCACGCTCCCCCGGTTCCCCTCTAGAGCTGCCGCTCGCATCCCTCACCCGGGACCCCAGCCTGCGGGACTCCCAAACCCACGCCCTCAGGGAGACGCGGCCGCGCCCCGCCCGCGCTCAGCACCACGGGAAGGAGGGCAGCAGGCGGAATCCCCGGCCATCTTGGGAAGGGCCTTCTGTGTGTTCCGCTGAAAACCACAGACCCATGCTTCGGACGCTACAGATTTCCCTCTCAAATGCCTGCATTTAAAATATAAAATGTGTGTTTGAGCAAACAGCAAAATATCTTGGGAATTCTCCCAGCGAGGCTTCCGATGAGCCCGTAGGAAAAGCCATGCTGCTCTCTGCTGCGCCTCCAGTGAGCCTCCCAGCAAGCAGGACGCTGGGAAGAAGGACAAAGGGTGCTATTTTGCATAGAATTTAAATAAAATTGCTTCGCAGACCGGAAGCCTCGGGCGGGCAGCACTCTGGGCCCGGGCGTGTTTTTAGTGCCTGAATGACGTCGCGATTCAGTCTGAGTTCCCGCCTGGGCTCGGCGCCTTCAGAACTGCTGGGGGACTGTGACTTGGTTTATAATCAGGAGAGAAACAGTGAGAGTTTACATCCAAGGAAGTGTTTTCAGACACAATGTTAGCATATTTGTGTCTATACCGGTCCCGGCGGGAGGCTGAGGCAGGAGAATCGCGTGAACCCGGGAGGCGGAGGTTGCAGTGATGAGCAGAGATCGCACCATTGCACTCCAGCCTGGGGGCTCCGCATCAAAAAAAAAAAAAAAAAAAGTTCAGACGACAATGAAGCTGAATTTTCCTGTTTTACAGTCCCCGTTCCTTCTGATTAAAAGCAGCTGGGGGTGCAGCCTCCTATTTCCCGGCCGTTTTCTGTGCATCCACAGAAACACATAGCCCTGTTTACATCCCTGTTACGTGTTGGTCGTGACTCGCTTCAGTCCACACCTGTCTTGAAGATCCCAGGGTGTGGTTGCACGTGGACCTGCTGCCTTCTTTCCTGGGTGAGTAGGCATTCGTTAAGCTTGTGGCTGCCCACCCTTCAGCCATCCCTCAACCTACAGTCACTACCCACCCGGCCCTGCTACTTGGGAGGCTTATATTTGATTGTGGAGGGGGAACTCATAATAAACCAACAAATAAATATACCAATGCTGCCATCTGCATCAGCAATAAGAGAGGTGGAGAAAACCCTGGCCGTGGAAGGAGTGGCTGGGGTGTTCTAGCCTTCGTGGTGAGAGACAGCTCTCATGGTGACATTTTAGCAGAACCATAAATGCTCTCGTGTCCTAGGGCAGGAAATGGGACATGGAGTTGCTAGGCCAGTGTGTATGCACATTATTAAATGCCGATCTTTAAAGATATTAATTATGAAATATTTAAACATACCTAAAATTCAGAAAACATTTGAATAAGGCCTATAGGCACCCACCAAGAATAAGTCCATGTAAGCACAATTAACCATTGCAAAGAGAGGGAACCAACCTGAGTGCCCATCAACCAGCGAGTGGATAAGAAAATGTGGTGTATAAACACCACGGAATACTATCCAGCCATAAAAAGGAAGGAAATAATGTCTTCTGCAGCAACCCCATTTAACTTTTTTAGAATGTTCTAAATACGGCTGAAGCCTTGCTCCTGGGCCTTCCACCTCCCCCAGCCTTTATAAATAGTTCTTTTTTATCCTCAAGGGTGGTTTTAGGCATTGCAAATATCTTCTTCCAGTCTGGAGTTTGTATTTTCCCTGTGTCAATGTTGTTGTCTTTTGCCACTCAGTTTTAAATTTTGTTGTATGCAAATCCATCCAATATTTTCTTTGTGGTTAGTGCTTACTGTGCCTTGTCGACGAAACTCTTCCTTACTGCAGTGGCGTGCAAATATTCTCCTAGATATTTTCTAAAATTGTAATTATGTTTCCTTACCTGTTTACAGCTTTAATCTACCAGAAGTCTATATTTGTGTATGGTGTGAAATGGAAGCATAAAACAAACACAGCAGCATCTTGACATTGTTTATTCCCAGTGTGTGCGCATGAGAAGAGTACCTTCCATAGTAACCGCGTTGGTTTACACATACAAATGTAGTCACCCACCTTCCTCTCACCGGGACAGCAAAGCTACTTCTGCTAGAACAAATTTCCATCTCCGTGTAGGTGACTTTGAGTGTTCTGTCTTTTGTTCCAGTTGTCTGGAACAAAATAAAATAAACACATGCTGGTATTCTGGATATTTGCTTTAAATCGTATTTTGCATTTTTGCTGCCCTCCACACCCTTACTCTCCCCTCCCCTCCTTTGTTCATCATTGCCTGTCAATTGGATTAACTTATTAATAGACCCGACTGTCTGCTGTGTGCCTTCATCATACTCTATGCACCCGTTACCCCTAGCATCTGCTTCACAAAATTTGCAAAAACGCTTACTGTTTATTTTAATTACGGTTTTACTTACACATTGACTTGGGGGAATAAGTGCAGTATTTTCTATATTGATTCTTTCAAACAATGAAACATTTATTTAGGTTTATTTTCTAATATTTTTGCCAACTTCTATGATCTTTTAGTTGGATATATATTTAAGTAATGTGGATATTTTCTGTGGTAAATGATACATTAAAAAAAAAATGTTTTCTCTTTGTCCTGGCTTATGTATAGAGAGGCCGTTGATTTTTGTTTATTGATCTATACCCTGCACTCTTGTTTGAGGGATCCTAACACAGGAAGTTTCTTCATTCAATGTGAATGAATTTATTGATTCAGCAAATACTCATTGAGTGCTACCATGTGGTAGGGACGATTAAATGTGGTAGAGAAACACTATGAAGGAAACAGAAGAAAATTCATGGTGCCAACACCCTAGTGGAGAGACACAGTAAGAGGTAGGTTAATAAATAAATGAATAATCATCACGTTCGAGTTTTTATTATTTTTCCATAGATTTTTTTGAACTCTCTGGGCAGAGAACTAAGATGCCTTTAAATTCCTTCCTAATCTTTTACACTTGTTGATTTTACTTGTGGTGTTGTACTGGCTGGTTTGTTTCTTTGTGTCAGTTGTATTTTATTCCATTTCCACTGTTTCCAGATATTCCACTGTAAATGAGAGATTCCTTCCATCCATGTCCATATCTTTCTTTCTTTTCTTCCTTCCCCTTTCTTTCTCTTTCTTTCTCTTTCTTTTTTTCTTTCTTTCTTGCTTTCTTTCTCTCTCTCTCCTTCCCTCCCTCCCTCCCTCCCTCCCTCCCTCCCTCCCTCCCTCCCTCCCTCCTTCCTTCCCTTCCTTCCTTCCTTCCTTCCTTCCTTCCTTCCTTCCTTCCTTCCTTCCTTCCTTCTTTTTGACAGAGTCTTGCTCAGTCACCCAAGCTGATCTCAGCTCACCACAACCTCCGCCTCCCGGGTTCAAGCCATTCTCGTGCCTCAGCCTCCTGAGTAGCTAGGATTACGGGCATATACCACGACGCCTGGCTAATTTTCTTTTTGTATTTCTAGTAGAGACAGGGTTTCACCACATTGGCCAGGCTGGTCTTGAACTCCTGACTTCAAGTGATCTGCCTACCTCGGCCCAAGAATCTTTTCTATTTATCACTCAAGGAGGTCACATTTAATTAAAGGCTTTCCTGCATCGACTGAGGTGAGCTGTACTCATTTCATCTCTTAGAACAAGAGGCAGCCCAGTGCAGCAGTTAAGGGTGTGGATGGGTTCATCTAAGTGCCCTCAAAGCACTTAGAGAGCTGCCTGGCACAGGGGAAGTGCTGTGTGAATATCAGCTTGTGTTATTATTGAAGTGGGAAGGTATGTACCAATATTTTCTAACATAACATTAAATGTTTGCATTTCTGAGATTAAACCTTTGTTGAATATCATAGTACTTTTTATACATTTCTAGATTTGGTCTGTTTATGCTTCATAAATTTATGATTTTTGAAGTTATGTTCATAACTCAATTGAACTTTTTTCTTTCCCATATAATATTGATGTTAAGAGAATATAGTGGTCTCATGAAAAGAGTCAAAAATATTTCTATCTATCTTTTTCTAATTTCTTGAAAATTTGATGTAAAATGGAAATTATCTGTTACTGGAGAGGAAACAAGTTTTTAATGGCTGTGGACAGAAATGCCAGTTGATTTTAAAATACCTTTCACATTAAAAATTTTTATTTATTATTATTATTACTATTATTGTAGAGATGAGGTCTTGCTGTGTTGCCCGGGCTGGTCTTGAACTTCTGGCCTCAATTGATCTGCCTATCTCAGCCTCCCAAAGTGCTGGAATTATAGGTGTGAGCCACTAAGCCTGACCTAAAATACATTTTACATTTGTTCATGGTTATAAATTTATGTACTTAGTCTATTTCTATTGCAGTAGCTTTGGTAAATTATATTTTGAATTATTGTCTCTGATTCAAAGTTATGAAGTCATTGAGTTAAAATTGTTCATAGTATTATCTTATTTTAAAACTTCTATTTTATTTGCACTTACGGATTTGTTTTCTCTTTTAATAATGCTTATTTGTCACTTTCCTCTCTCCCTCTCTTTAATCAGTCTAGCTAGAACAGTGTCTTTTTTTTTTTTCTTGATAAAGTAGCAGCTTTTAGTCCTCATGATTGCTGTGGTTTCAGTGTTTTTCTTCCAAAACACATGTTGGAATTTAATGGTCATTGCAACAGTATTAAGAGGTAGGTGTTTAGTAGGTTATTAGATTAAGAGCCTTGTATTATTCTGTTCTCACACGCTAATGAAGACATCGCTGAGACTGGGTCATTTATAAAGGAAAGAGGTTTAAGTGACTCACAGTCTCTCATTGTTGGGGAGGCCTCGAGAAACTTACACTCATGGCAGTCATGAAAGCAAACACATTATTCTTTACATGGCAGCAGGAGAGAGAGAATGAGAGGCACGTGAACGGGGAAGTGCTTAATAAAACCATCAGCTCTTGTGAGAACTCACTGTCAGAAGAACAGCATGGAGAAAACCGCCCCCACGATTCCATTACCTCCCACTGGGTCCCTCTCATGACACGTGGGGATTACGGGAACTACAATTCAAGATGAGATTTGGGTGGGGACACAGCCAAACCCTATCAGGCCTCCACCCTCATAAACAGATTAATGTCATTATTGGGGGAGTGGGTTAGTTGCCTCAAGAGTGGGCTTTCTAAAGTGAGCCTGGCCTCTTCTGCTCTGACTCAGGCCCTGGCTCCTGCCCTCCATCCTTCTCCCATGGGATGGCCTTTGCCAGATGCCAGCACCATTGTCCTGGACTTTGCAGTCTCCAGAAGTATGAACCAAATAAATCTCATTTCTTTATAAATTACCCAGCCGGTGGTATTTCATTAGAGCAACAAAAAATAGACAAAGAGCGGTCCTCTCTGTTATTTCTTTGTGTCTGTTTTTAGGAATTTAAGGACATAATTACAGATTTTCTATTTATTAGTTTCTTTGGGTTTATTTTGTTTTAATAACAAAATGTTTTAAGTCAAGTTTTATTTTAAAATTTTTCTTACTTCCTACATATGTTAAAGGTGACATAGTTTCATCTAAATGAGGCATTTCTGCTAACCATAGCTTATGGGAACAGAGCCACACGTGTTCATTTTCATACTGCCTATGGTCACTTTCTGACCAGCCCAGCAGAGATGAGGAGATGCAACGGAGAGTATCCCACAAAGCCAAATTTATTTTTATTTTTATTTGTAAAAAATATTAGGGCTGGGCGAGGTGGCTCAAGCCTGTAATCCCAGCACTTTGGGAGGCCAAGACAGGCGGATCACGAGGTCAGGAGATCAAGACCATCCTGGCTGCTTTTGGTGAGCCGTCTCTACTAAAAATACAAAAAGCTGGGCGTGATGGTGGGCGCCTGTAGTCCCAGCTACTCGGGAGCTGAGGCAGGAGAATGGTGTAACCAAACTTCGGGGCCAGACTTGCAGTGAGCTGAGATCCGGCCACTGCACTCCAGCCTGGGCGACAGAGTGAGACTCCGCCTCAAAAAAAAAAATACAAAAAAATTTAGTAATAATATTTTAAATGAGAAATGATCACCATCTGCACTTGTGAAATGCCATGTGGTATTTGGATGTATGTGCACAACGCAACGTGGAGTGATTAATTCAAGCCAATTAATATATCCATTGATTCTTTTAGCTATTTTGAAATATATAACACATTATTATTAACCAGAGTCACCTGCTTTGCAATAGGCCTCAAGCACGCCTGCCCTCCACAGAGAAAGTTGGCTGACCCTTCCTAGGCAAAGCATTCTCTGCACTCACCCCAGAAGTCTCAATATGCAGCATTTATGTGGTCATTGTGTTTCAAATATTTTCAAATTTTGATCGTAATCTTCCTTGATTTACGATTCCTTCAGAAATTGGTTTTTATAGTTCCATATTTGTGAGGCTGTTTTTCTAATTATTTCTAATTTCGATATGTGGAGTTCAGAGAATGTAGCCCATAAATACTTATGTTTTAGTAATTGTTGTGATTTTTCTAAATGTCTCATGAATGCTTGATTCTTAGGTCCACAAATTTGAAGCAGCTATTATAGGAAACTTATTAATTATCTTGACAAGAATCCTTCTCTACTAATTTTGGGTCTGTGTAGCCCTTTAGGATTGAGAGTTGTGTCGAACACTCTCATTGTGATTTTGTATTCATGTTTTTCTCCTTGAGATTTTATCCATTGTGTCCATTTGAAATTATGTTAATATAGTAAGTTTCACAATTATGCTATGACCCTGATAAATAATTTCTTTTCTCATGATGTAGTGGCCCTCTTTATTCTTGATAATGTGGTTTGATTTAATATCTATTTGTCTGATACGACTGGGTGATTCCAGCCTTGCTTGGGCTAGTGTTTTTCTTATACTTTCTATATCTTCATTCTTTCCATGTCTTGTTCTTTTTGATATGTCTCTTGTCAACCATGCATGTTGCACATATATGTAGACACCTGGGGAGGTAGATTTCCTATATTTTCTTTAATACATTTCTTTACTTGCATTTCTTTTAATTAACAATGTATTAAATTTAGTTATGCAACCTTACTTAGGGCTTTGTACTACCTATACTTCTAACACGTCTCTTGAGGTTTTTACTGGTTTAGGTAGTATATATCATTTCTATTATTTAAGCAATTACACTTAAATTTCTTAATATCTACACTAAACCTATCAAAATCTAAACATACCTAGTAATGTTAACTCCCTCTACTATACAAAAACCACACAACATGTTAACTCCAACAATCTCCTTCCTGTTTACAAGGTTTCTCTGTTGAGGTTTCATGGAGGGCCAATGAAAGACTCCATTCTCACCCATTCTCAAGCTGAGCCAATTCAAAAATAAGACAAAATTAACGCTTGTTAAAAGAAAGCTTGAGGGTAATTCCTGGAGACCCTGTGACACATTTGGAAAAGGTTGAAGGACTGGAGCTGGGTGGGCTGATGGCTTTCAGAAAAGGTGTGGGACACGTGAAGTGAGACAGGGCCAGGGACAGGAGAGGAGCCTCCTGCTTCTCTGAAATTCCTTCTCTGTTTCCTCCATGTTGAGTAAGCACCATCATGTTCCCGGCAGACATCTGGACACTCTGGACACAATGGTGAATGAGAGTGCCCCGGCCCTGTCTCCTGGAAGCTGGGGTTGAGGAGGACCTCCCAACTGCAGGCCAGTGGTGCCCCTGCCCCTGTACTGAGCATAGGGACATGGGGTTCCGGTCTCCTTAGCACCCGGGGTGACCCCTCTACAGGAGCCTCCGCAACAAGGACCAGGGATGGCATCTGCATCACTCATGGGAAATTCATCTCGCTCCCTCCATCCCTCCCTTCTCTCTCTCCTTCCCACCCTCCCTCTCTTCCTTCCTCTCTCTCTCTCTTCCTCCCTCTTCCTTCCTCCCTTCTTCTGCCCCCTCCACCCCACCCTCCCTCCCTCTGTTCCTTTCTCTCCATCTATTATGGACTGAATGATTGTGAATCCCCAGATCCTTCTGTTGAAACCCTAATCACAATGTAATGCTGTTTGTGGATGGGGCCTTTGGAAGGTAATGAGGTCATGAACCCTCACGAATAGGATTAGTGCCCTTGGAATAAGAGACACAAGATAAATGATTCCCTTCTGCCCCTGAGGACACAACGAGAAGGCACCGTCTCCAAGGCAGGAAGGGGGCCCTCAGCAGACACCGAGTCAGCACTGTGACGATCCTGGGCTTCCCAGACACCACACCTGTCAGAAATAAATGCCTAGTGTTTAAGCCCCCAGTCTATGGTAATTAGTGATTGCAACTCAAACTAAGACACCCCTCGCCTTGACATAACCATAGCGATACTTTGCATAAAACTTCCTTCATTTTGGATGTGACACTGGACACTTCCTGACCTTCATACACTGCAGACATGAAGTGTCATCCAGCTGCATGTGCTGGGCTGGGGCGCCCCTGGTGCTGTCTGCTGTCGCGCTGGGAGCCTGGACCCTGTGGGCGGAGCTCACAGAGGGCGCACGGCCATCCTCTCATGCAAAATGACTCTAGACTGCTTTACTTTTTTGACCCTCAATAAAATAAAATACACTTTCTTAGCTCCCTATTCTTGCATACTTGTTCCTGGGGAACCCAAGGACCCAGCAGGTTAGAAACACAGGGTGGTCAGTGTGGTGCTCCGGGGGGCAGCCTCCAGGAGGCTGCTGTGGGCGGTTCCTCCACAGCTCACACTCTGCAGAAGCCGGGTGAGTGCCCCTCCTAAATACTCTGGAGCAGGATGCTCCTGCCCTGACCACAGCATCGTGGCCCTAGGATCGGGTGAGTGCCCCTCAGTGCTCTGAAGCAGGACGCTCCTGCCCCTGACCACAGCATCACAGCCCTGGGATTGGGTGAGTGACCCCCTAAACAATCTGGAGCAGGAGGCTACTGCCCCTGACCACAGCATCATGGCCCTAGGATCAGCCTTTCACTCAATCTTGGACGACGAGTTTTTCTTCCAAGGTGGTTTAGCCTTGGTGGTCAGTGTTGCTGCTCCAGCAGCCAAAACTGAAGGTGCACATGCAGGAACTGTCAGCCCACCTTGCTGTGGCAGAGGAGGATGCTGTCCTGTGCAGTGAAGGAAGCACGGTGCTGCTGGAAACCGAGGCTGAGGGTGGCTTTGTGTCTGGATCCGGCTGTTCCTGAAGCCGTCTGTATTCTTCTCTTCCCTAGAGCCTTGCTCTTCTTACTCTGCTCTGGCACATGCAGTCTTTACACGGAGACTTTCAACATTTCTTTAGATCACAGAGAAGCTCTTTGGAAGTTTTAAAACATCAACCTATAGGCCGGGTGCTGTGGCTCACGCCTGTAATCGCAGCACTTTGGGAGGCCGAAGCAGGTGGATCATGAGGTCAGGAGTTCGAGACCAGCCTGGCCAACATGGTGAAACCCCATCTTTTCTAAAAATACAAAAATTGGCCAGGTATGGTGGCGGGTGCCTAAAATCCCAGCTACTCGGTAGGCTGAGGCAGGAGAATCGCTTGAACCAGGGAGGCGGAGGTTGCAGTGAGCCGAGATTGCGCCACTGCACTCTAGCCTGGGCGACAGAGCAAGACTCTGTCTCAAACAAAGAAAAAAACAACAACCTATAAATACGAGAGATCAACACAGGTCCCACGAGCAGACGCCGCTCTTCTGAAGTCTCCACAGCAGGAGGCCACTTGGTACCTTTCAGGGGACCAGGGGAAAGGCTTCCTCTCCGCACCAGGGATGATGATTGCAGCTGCCAGGGGACATTCACTTCCTCCTTGTTGAGTTGAATTGGATTGAGTGTTAAATGATTTCTGAATCCTCACCTCCTGTTTTAAAGGAGAATTTTTTCATTACCAAAAAAGGGCATTTGTTGGGCATATGAAACCTTGCAATGGACTGAAGCTGGGGTTTAAACGTGGAGCTCTGAGCCTGCTTCCCCTTCTTGTATCTCAAAGAAGTAAGTCCCGGATGGCTCGCAGCCCCTGTGTTTGGGGCCAGTGTGTCGTCTTCGAGTCAAATCTTTCATCAACATCATCCTCTGTGGGTGTCTCCTCCTGGTCTTCACCCCACCTGGCCCATGGCCGGTGCTTCTCGCCTGGGCTCACTCTCATTGAGGCCACTGGAAATGCCTGTGGCCAGGTATGTTTGAAAGATTTTGAAGATGGGATTTTCTAAGTTGGCATAAGAAACAGAAGACATGAATATCAAAAAATCTTAACAAAAAATGCATGCTTACAGGGTGGTGGGCTCCCTTGTACAGGAAGCAGAGTGGCCATCCTGGGAGCTGGCCAGCGTCCTGGGAGCCATCTGAGGACGGCCGTTTCTTTCCATTCCATATATCTCAGGAACTGGCCGAGGGCAGTGAGTGAAAAACAGGGAAATGCCACATTGGTCAAATGAGTGATATTGGAATAAGTCCTTCTTTGGGTAAAAAGTCATCAATGTCACAATCCTGCACGTAGGGGAAGTTACGAGGACTCCTGCTTATGTACATCTGTGCAGGGGTTCAAGATGGTTTCTGTTAGAGCCTGGACTTGAACATGCCTCTGGCTCCCTTGAGTGGCGATGTGGGCCCCTCTGACCCTATGCACCCCATCCATGAGCTGCTGCAGGACTGGGAGAACCAGACCTTGGAGTCAGGAAGGCAGGAGTTCGAGCCTGGCTTTAGTCAGACACCATGCTGCAAAGCTCGTCAAGACTCAGTCTCCACATCTGTAAAGTTGGCATAAGTTCCCAGTGCTGGAGTCTCCGATGGGATTCCAGAACTGACATCCCTCTTCCCTGGCCAAGATCAGAACACCTTGGAAAATGAGACAAAGCTCTAAAGAATGGCACAAACCCAGCCTCTGAGGTCCTGAGGGACCCACTTCCATCCCCAGGGGATAGCCCCAGCTGCTGCTGCCGGGGAATCCTGCCACCCAGACCTGGGGCCTCCTAGGGAAACCTGCAGAGAATGAGGACTCAGAGAGGATTTTAATTAGCACATATATAACTAATAATAAAATTTATTCTTGGACATTTTTCTTGTGGTATTGAGAGCTTAACTTGAAAAGGTTTTAGTTTCTCCCCAAGACTTTGATAATGGGGCCAGGCACTGTAACTCACGCTTGTAATCCCAGCACTTTGGGCGGCCAAGGTGGGTGGATCACTTGAGGTCAGGAGTTCGAGACCAGCCTGGCCAACATGGTGAAACTCTGTCTCTACTAAAAATACAAAAATTAGCCAGGTGTGGTGGTGCACACCTGTAATCCCAGCTACTCAGGAGATTGAGGCAGGAGAATCGCTTGAACCCAGGAGGTAGAGGTTGCACTGAGCTGAGATTGTACCACTGCACTCCAGCTTGAGCGACAGAGCAAGACTCCGTCAAAAAAAAAAAAAAAAAAAAAAGACTTTGATAATGGGAGTGGGCTTATTAACGTGGACCCTGGTACAGAGTTAGCATTTTCTTATTTGAGGGATTTATGCATTCACACTGATGCTGTCATTTAATCCCATTGCAAATGCTCTGCTGGGCTGCAGGGACTCCAGAGATTGACACCGTAAGAACAGAAAGAGAGAAGGGAACGCCTTTTCAGCTTTGGATACAGAGTGAGCAAAGAGTGGATTCAAGGATCCTTACCCTTTCCTGAGCTTCTGGGAGCAGAATCTCCTGTGCCCGCCAGTAGCAGACCGTCACTGAAACTGTGGTCGGAACAGAGGGAGCCGTGGGCGGTGGAGACGGTGGTGAGAATGTCTAATTCTGGTGAAGTGTGTGGAAGGTCCCAGGTTCTTCCAATAAGCCATAGTCAACCCCTTCACTGCCTGAAGAAAGGCGGTATTTCAGTCCCACTCTTTGTCTTGTTTCCTATTGGTTCAGAACTCGGGAGGGGAGAGGAATGGGACTTCCAGGGCCACGTGGGAGAAAAAAGGTTCACCTCCAAGGACCTCTGGGCTGGTGAATACAACGTTTCCACCCAGGGCCCCACACGTGGGAATTATGGGATAAACGGAAGCTACTCTCATTTCCAAATATCCTTGATGAGAAGATTCTATTTTAAAAAACAATGTAACCTTTCTGAGATCAGAACTTGATTTAAAAACCAACGAGTGCCGGGCACAGTGGCTCACACTTGTCATCCCAGCACTTTGGGAGGCCAAGGCAGGTGGATCACGAGGTCAAGAGATCGAGGCCATCCTGGTCAACATGGTGAAACCTTGTCTCTACCAAAAATACAAAAATTAGCCGGTGGTGGTGGGCGCCTGTAATCCCAGCTACTCAGGAGACTGGGGCAGGAGAATCGCTTGAACCTGGGAGGTGGAGGCTGCAGTGAGCTGAGATCAGGCCATTGCACTCCAGCCTGGCAACAGAGTGAGACTCCGTCTCGAACAAACAAAACACAATGAGTACATTTAATGGAATTGTTCTTCTCTGAACTGCACCTACCCTGCTGATAATGTTTCGACCGTGGGTGCCTTTTCCATCTGGGCTCTGAGAACTGAGGCAGCAGTGACCACTGGGTGGAAAGCTCACACGAGGGGCAGTGAAACAAAGGCTGGGGCGCTTTCTCCAAACCCAACCCAGGAGCCAATGACTGAGCAACCTCAGATCCTTTCTAAAGGGCTGAATGTAAATGAACCAGAAGGGAAATGGCACCGGTTTCCTGAGTCGAGAAGACACTGAAGGGCGCTGGAGGGAAGCCGGTTTCCCAGCTGCTCACCCAGGACACCTGCCGGATGCCTTCCAAGAGCCGGTCCACCGCAGCTCCGCTCCAGCAGAGGCAGTGACCTGGAGGACTCTGGACGGACCGCAGACCACGTTAGGATTGTAATTGGGGAAATATCCGTGATGTTTGCTGGACCCTTTGTGGACTCCTTGTGGCCAGCTTTTATGCCAGACAAAAAGTTTCAGGGTGTAAGACACAGCGGACAGCGCGTTTGTGGGAGACACAGAGTTTCAGGGTGTAAGACACAGCGGACAGGGCGTTTGTGGAGGACACAGAGTTTCAGGGTGTAAGTCACAGCGGACAGTGCGTTTGTGGGAGACACAGAGTTTCAGGGTGTAAGCCACAGTGGACAGCATATTTGTGGAAGACATAGATGACGAGTTTCAGGGTGTAAGACACAGCGGACAGGGTGTTTGTGGAGGACGCAGAGTTTCAGGGTGTAAGTCACAGCGGACAGCGTGTTTGTGGAGGACACAGAGTTTCAGGGTGTAAGACACAGCGGACAGCGCGTTTGTGGGAGACACAGAGTTTCAGGGTGTAAGTCACAGTGGACAGAGCGTTTGTGGAAGACACAGATGACAAGTTTCAGGGTGTAAGTCACAGCGGACAGTGCGTTTGTGGAAGACACAGAGTTTCAGGGTGTAAGCCACAGCGGACAGTGCGTTTGTGGAAGACACTGTTGTCAGATGAGACTCACGTGACTTCACGATGGCGGCTGCATCTGAGTCCTGGAAGGACTCCTTCCATGAAGGAAAAGTGCCCCTGGACAGAGAGGCCTGGAAATCTATGGTAGGCACTTCCCGGGCAGAGATCACACCTGGGGACCCCAAGACCTGGGCGTGAGAACCCGGCGGACCTGCTGTGCCCGTTTGATTAGCGTGGGAACTGTAGAAACGAGGCAGCCACAATGGTGGGAAGCGTAATTGTTCCAGAGGGAGCCTACACTTGAGTGGACAGCGCTCTGCTTCCTAATGCTTTGCAGGTCGAGGGGACAGAGGCCACTTACAGAGTCATTGTACACCTCGCATAGCAGGTGAAATCCCTCCGCGAGGGACGGTGGATTCAGCCAGCATCCTTGCTGGGGCTCATGTTTCAGTTCACTTCCTCAATTTTTTGGGTCGTCCCCCATCATATGTTTAGCAAAAGGTGCTGATAAGAGAATTTCCAAGAGATGTCACTGGAGGAGAAGAATATGCATCAAGTCTGTCCTCTTGTTCCACGTGGGTGTAAAGGATCCTGGCTTCATGCGGAGTGACGGAGAAGGGAGGAGATTCCCTTTGCAGGGGACTTGGCTGGGGGTATAACGCTGTCACCTGACAAACGTCTGATGCTTCATAGTGATTTTAATTCCAGCAGCATGGGATGGGAACAGAGCACCGGGCACTGAGTTTATCTTCCTCAGAGACGGACGACACCCAACCCCTCTTCATTTCCGAGGACAGCGTGGTTGGCAGAGGAGCACCCAGAAGGACATAGTTGGTATTTTCAGACGTTTCCTCTGGACTTTGTCCATCTTCTGCAGTGGGGAACCGTGAAGGCGCCTGCCTGTAAGTGGTCTCTGTTTCTCTCCTCCCACTCCATAGTTAGGCTTTTCTCCTTCCACCCTCCTGCCCCAGAGGACACAGGCACAGTGTGCCCTCTGTCCAAGTGAGCCCTCTTCCTTGCTCTGAAGCAAGCCAAGACCGTCATCGTTCACATGGATAAAATTTCAGATGTTTGGTTTGGGTGTGTTTGCATGGGTAGATACATAGATAGTTTCCCATAAAAATGTCGATAGTATTTTGGGCACAATCTCATAGATCATTTTCCTTTTTACTTGCTGTATCAGACACATGCTCTGATGTCAATGAATGCACACTCCGCCATTGCCAAGAGCCACATGGTACTGGGTTATGTGGGTGCATCATCATCTGTGTAACCACTGCCCTGTTGCTGGACACGTCCTTGCTTGCTAACATTTTTTTTTGGTGGGGGGAGTGCGGGAATGGGGTTTTGCTCTTGTCACCCGGGTTGGAGTGCAGTGGCGCGATCTCAGCTCACTGCAACCTGCGCCTCCCGGGTTCAAGCAATTCTCCTGCCTCAGCCTCCCAAGTAGCTGGGATTACAGGTGCCCGCCACCACGTCCAGCTAATTTTTGTTTTTACAGTAGAGACGGGGTTTCGCCATGTTGGCCAGGCTGATCTCGAACTCCTGACCTCAGGTGATCCACCTGCCTCGGCCTCCCAAAGTGCTGGGATGACAGGCGTGAGCCACTGCGCCCGGCCCTTGCTTGCTAACTTTTCAATGAGAAAGCACTGCAAACACTTTTGTGACCGTTTCCTCGCGGCAAGTCCATGGAGGTGCAATCGGTTGAGTGTGCACTCACTTTTAAGCACTGCATCTGCAACGCCAGTGGTACCTGCCATCTGCCCGCCCAGTTTGCATCCCAGCCAGCACCCGTGGGAACCAGGGAGGCTGGATTCCGGCACACATGGGCTGGGTGGGAGGCGGGGGGATGTTTTGTAATGTTTGACAACCTCACATAGGTGGCCGGAAGTCTTTTGTATGCTGCCCTGACACATGGACATAATTGATGTGCTTATTTTCGCTTTTATTTCTCATTCAGTAAATGCTGATTTATTTTATTTAAGGATATCCTCGGTTGCCCTTTTTGAGAGCAAAGTCAGTTTGTCCTTAACACTTGCATCTGGCAATAATAGATATAATAATAATCGTGATAATAATACTGTGTGTCCGGCACATAGTGGAAACTCAGCGAAGGTTTTACTAAGTCAATCCGTCAGCACACCTATAGGGATTTCACTAAAGCCTTAGTTTTGCGCTGAGATGTTAATTGTGTGGTTTAACAATGATTTCTATTAACGAGGCTAAGAATTTTCTGAACCTAAGTTCTGGGGCGATTTGGGAATGCCTCCCATCCTCAGACAAGGCCAACGTGCATCGACCTTGAATTTCGGCAAAGCTGAAGGGACAGGAGAGCTGATTTCCCTCCAGATGACAGTCGCTAGGAGGCAGAATCGGGCTCGATAACCATCAGGAGGTAACGACTGTGAACTTGGTGATTTTAATGATTTCAAATAAATCACTCCAGGAAAAAGAAAATCTTCACTCCATTTTATTTTGGGAGTACTCCCCCCACCCTGAAATTGATCAGAGACATCCAAATAGCAGCAAAATTAAAAGGAGGGGATGTGGTGCGTTGCCTTCTTTAACTTGTATTTAAAGTCATTATAATGATGAACTCTAAAACTTTATATGCTCAGTGTGTGCACTGAAGAAACGTTGACTTACAAACAGTATTTAAAAAAAAAAACAATTAGGAATTTTATCATTAATTCCTTTAAATTTGTGAACAGAAACCCCCCGTGCTCCTGAGTCTCCATGCCTAGATGGGTCTGGACACCAGGGACGGGAACAGAGGCTCTCAGCAGAGGTATGTGCTCTGCGCCCACCGCAGCTGGCAACTGGGGAAGAAATAACACCACGATGAGGTTATTTTGAGCCATGAGGCAGCCCCTCAGGGGACTGGATGGGTGGAGAAGCCCACCTTCCCCTCCTCGCCTGGCTCTGCCAAGGTGGCCTCCCTCTTCCATGAGGCCCATTGCCCAGAGCCCACATCTCAGGGAGGGTGGCACAGGCAGAGAGACCGGGGCCCAAGGCCCCCTTGCAGGGTTCCTGCAGAGAAATGCAGGTTCTGTGGAGCTGACAGTGCTGTAAACAGCGGCAGGTGCAGAGTGACCACACAATTCCGCAGCACAGATGGTGACGGGGTGAGGGCCATGGAGACGCAGCTCATGGGAGCTTGCCTTGCAGTGACCTCTGCACACAGTGGGAAGTGGGAAAAGGGTTCCCCCTTCCACCTGGCCCCAGGTACAGATGGCAGCTGTGGTTCTCCAGCACCCAGGTATGGACAGGAGAGGTGGAGCCGCCATGGAAGGTCCTGGAAGTGCCACTTTCTGAAGGACGCTGGTGGGCAGAGGCCAGGGACTGGCAAGCACCTTCCCTTGGTCTCCAGCAGACATGAGAGGAAACAGCTCCCACAACACGGGCACACACTCTTCTCTTGGTGAAGCAGAGTCATGAAAGAAAACAGACTCAGAAAACAAAACAGAAGAGTTATTTAATATGAATCAGAAAACACTGTGTGCAGATGTGGGGCCTGGCCCTGGGGGACAGGGAATGACCAGATGCAGGTTCCTGTTGAGTCCAGGAGACCGAGCAGTAGAGGAAATGGAATCAACCACATACATGGGCTCCACACCAGCAGGTGGAGGGCACACAGGAGAGGCCCATCAGGGCTCCCGGATGGGAGGTGGCTCTGCAGGAGGCTCAGAAGGCTCAGGCACCAGGAAGCCAGAGCAGGTGGTGGTTTCTGTCATACCCAAAAGTCCACAGGGAGACACCGTGGGGAGGCGCTTTCTCAGGGATGCCTGAAGAGGAAGAGCTGGAAACAAGGGTGTCTTGGCCCCATGCTGTCTCCTTTCTTACCAGGTTGGGCACCTCTGGGTAAACTTGGTGTCTCGAGGGAGCACACTTGGGGTAGAAGTTCCCAGGCTGGATACTACACCACTCACCCTGCAGAGACGGCCTCCGGAATCATCCTGGGTGTTAGTATTGGAGATTAACATATCCAAGCCAGCTGTGGAGGGGGAATCCCTCCTGGAAATAATAAAATGCGGCCAGACCTGATTCCCCAGCCCAACACGAAGAGCTCTAGTGAGGAAGTACTACCAAGAAATCGGAGGGGGGAAACTCTGGGCTCTGTACACTTCTCCTTCCAGAGTACCTGAAAAGGCTGCACTCAGGGAGGGGTGGGCAGAGCCCCTGGGGAGGGAGCTGCTCTCAGGGAGGGGTGTGCAGAGCCCCTGGGGAGGGAGCTCCTCTTAGAGAGGGGTGTGCAGAGCCCCTGGGGAGGGAGCTGCTCTCAGGGAGGGGTGTGCAGAGCCCCTGGGAGGCAGCTGGAATGCGATCCTGTGTCTTGCAACGTGACCAACACTGAGACACAGGACTGGGGAAGCAGAAGGTGGAGGAAAGAACCCGGGGAAGCATTGCTGATATTGTTCTGTGTTCATTTGTACCTTTTCTTCTGTTGGGTTTATTTGTCTGTGATGATAACGCCCAGGAGGAGTGCAGATGGGGCGAACTCTGTGCAGAGGGCTGTGGCTTCCAGGCCAAGACACTTCCTCTGTCCCAGGTAAACCACCACGGAATGCGATGTCTGATCATAAAGCAGAGTGTACATCTATGAGACATAAGAGTCAACAGCTGTGCTGTGTGCTTGGACAGTTTAATGCAAACAAAAATTTTAAGAAAGGAAACCTTAATACTAAATAAATCAATCCCAAGTATAGTTAATAATGAGAGAGGGGTGTGGGTAATACAAAACTCAAAATTCCTTAACTTACCTAGGGATGTTACTATAAATACCATCTTATTTGTGAATTTACAAATGGAAACATTACCTGCAGATTTCAGAACCATAAAGGTGGCCCCAAATAGAAATTATAAATTGAGTGTAAATAATCAAAATCATTGCAGTAGATTAAAATAAAACTTTCATGTATAAAATGGAGAAAACAAAAGAAGAAAGTCAAAAGCCATGAAAACATAAGAGCAGCTGTCAGCAGGAGTGTGAAATACGGCAGTTATGCCCAAAATATAAATGCTCCAACCACACCCATCCCACTGAGAAATACTGATGCTGACAGATTTTTTTTAAAAAAAGCCTTTTTGGAGTAGAGTTTAGAAAAGATAACATTAAGCAAATGGCCCAGTTTAAACATAGAGATGGGCAGTTATAACTCGCACATTCATGAAACAGGCGGATTATCCTGTATGAAACAAAATCACTAGGGCTGGGTAATGAAGAGTTCACCAGTTGGAAGACACCAGCATTCATTCTTGGTGCTGCAATCAACACACTGGGCAACTCCTTTCAATCCCACAGAAAGCCTCAACTTCCATTAAAAATACTTATGGACACAGTGAGGGAAGGTGCTAAGATTCTTTTGACTAACAGTCGATGTGAGATTCTATAGACAACATGGAGTGAGGCTCTCCAGGGCTGCAGGATTCCTTGTGTGGAGGCCGGACTTGTCAACTTCAGCACCCATGGCTCTGACTGGAATAATTACTTGTGGGGGTGTCTCTTTGGAAGCACCCCTGGCCTCCACCCACTGGGTAAGACAGCATCCTCCTGCTCCTGGCTGGGACAGTCCGAACATCCCCAGTCTTTGTCAAAGCTGCCCTGAGGGGAACCAGGGAAAGAAGCGGTAGATGGCATCAAGCTTGGTACTGACGAGGACTTTTCTGCAAGTGCACAGTAAATGCTTGGTAAATATTCGTTAAAGGAATGAATTCATGCATTTTTTTCCCAGTGTTGAAAAATGTTTTTTAAAAAATCACCAAGAAAACCTCAGCTAATTCAAGAAATAAAAACCACACAAACAACATTCACCAAGATACAATAAAATTTCGATCACACACTGGAGCTAGGGCTAGAAGGAAACACTCCGATAATAATAATGATTTTTAATAATTAAAATGAACAGTGTATAACCAGTTATAACAGATGTGGACAAAATGAAAATGAATAGCATGATGCAACTCCAGCAGGTGTGGTCAAAGCTGTACCTAGAGGTTAATTACTTTTCTCATGTAACAGAAAGAAAAAAAAAAAACAAAAAAACAAGCTAAACAGCCAACATAGGAAATTGGAAAATGAAAATAAACCTTAATTTCTAAAGCAATTAGAATGAATTCGTTTTTTGAGAAAAAAGTAAGTAAAAGAGTTTCTTGGAAATCCAAGTCTCTTTCAGGCAAAATCTGGGAACTGGGCAAGGAGAATAGCACAGAAATTCTAAAGCAATGAAGGAAAAGTCCCCACATCCAAGATTACAGTGGGGTCTCCCATGAAACGGCTGGTTTCTTCTGTGTCTCCTGTCTCTTTACTTCCTTCCTTCTCCTTTCTCTGTCTTTCTCTTTGCATGCCGGTGGGTTCCAGCACACATGCAAGGATAGATGGAAAATCACCCCAGATTAGATGCTGTGACCACAAGGAGGACATGGAGGACGCAATCATGGCATTTTTCCCTTAAAAGCACGAGGACCCTATTGAGTCTTTACAAAAAATTAAGCTGTGAATTATTTTCATGTGCTTGTTTAAGAGCATACACATCAGGGGTGTCCAACCTTTTGGCTTCCCTGGGTCACATTGGAAGAAGAATAGTCTTGCGCCACATGTAAAATACACTAACACTAGCAATAGCTGATGAGCTAAATAAAAATTCTCAAAAAATTATCATCATGTTTTAAGGAAGTTTACACATTTGCACTGAGCTGTATTCAAAGCCATCCTGGGCCGCATGCGGCACACAGGCTGCGGGTTAAACAAGCTTGTTTTATATATAATGATCAGAAGAATGGATAGGCACAGAGAATTTCCACTTACTGGCCAGGTGTGGAGGCTCACACCTGTAATCCCAGCACTTTGGGAGGCCGAGGCGAGTGGATCACCTGAGGTCAGGAGTTCGAGACCAGCCTGGCAAACATGGCAAAACCCCATCTCTACTAAAAAAAAACAAAAATTAGCCAGGCATGGTGGCAGGTGCCTGCAATCCCAGCTACTTGAGAGGCTGAGGCAAGAGAATTGCTTGAACCCAGGAGGTGGAGGTGGAGGTTGCAGTGAGCTGAGATCGTGCCACTGTATTCCAGCCTGGGCGACAAAGTGAGACTCCATCTCAAAAACAAACAAACAAACAAAAAAGTTTCCACTTGCTTTCATGAACTCAACACAACCATGATTCCAAATTCAGACAAGGAGAATAAAATTAGCATAATTGAGAAGAAACAGATCACCTCGTTTGCGAACTCAGACGTGAACATTTCACATGAAGTAATGGAAAATCAGAGTCAGCTGCATTAAGAACATTTTACTGCCAAATATACCTCAGTCTTGTGAAGAATATTCCACCGGGACCAGATAAAGCTTTCTGTTGTAACAGAAATGTCTCAAGATCTAAAAACATGTTCACTGGGACACTGATAAGGTGATGAATAACAGATGGTCCTCTTGATGAATGCTGAAATCTCATATCATTATTTTGGTTAAATGTGTCTGTTTTTGGTATGCGTATTTTAATTTTTTTCTATTTATTTGTTCTGTTTATTATAATAGTCTTCTCCACTGCCCCCAAGATTCTAGAAATTTTTGCCTACACATACTTCTAGGACTTCTGGGCCTTTCTTTTTAATCCAGAGGAAGTTTGCATTGAGGTAAGCTGTGAGTTGATGATCTAAATCATTTACCAATTAGCTCAAGACAACGTATTGAATTCCTTTTTGTCCTGGAGTAGAAAGCTCCTGGGGCAGCCCGTGTGAGTTATGGGTAGATTTCTGTATTTGTTTCTGTTCTCCTTTTATATTAGGGTTTTGATGGTTTCAGAGGTTCTAAGCACCTTCTAAAAGCCTCTCTTCCCAATCCATTCCAGGACCCCGGACTTTAATTACCAAGGATCTTCAGTCTTGTTTTGTTACTCACTTTTTCTCCAAAATATCCGTCCACATAAATTCTCCCAAATAATCCTTAGAATCATTTTTATTTAGTTTTTTTTCTTTAGCTTTTCTGTGTTTCCTGTAAGATATATATATATTATTTTTTGAAAAGAAGAAAATTTCATAAAACCTGGTTGTAAACAAGATAGAAAACACAATTCTAATTTTAGGGAGACATGATATATTGTTATGGAAAGAAGCCTCTAAGAATATGTGCCAGTTGTTAAGAAAGACTGCAGAATTACTGCTGAGTAATGTCTGTTTCGTGTACAATTCTGCACTTTCAGACTTTCCTGGAATACATATGTTTCCTTCAATTAGGACACCACCTATTTCTTTGAAATGAAAGTGCAAAGTTCTGTGTATGAGGATGTACCATGTGAACATGCCATCTGCACAGGTCAGCCAACGGTTCAACGGGAGCAACTGTGTGTGGCTCCGCACACAAGTGTGAGTCAAGTTCAGCGAGACACTCATCACTCAGTATCGTGCCGTTCACAGTGAGTCCTGCGTGAGTCTTCGGAGCCTCCATAAAAACAGCGCTGGCTCTGAAGCATAGACGGTTACTACGTGGAAATCCCAGAGGCCTCCACATCTTGGGGGTCTGGGCAGGGACCTCCCTGCCCTCTGGGTGACCTAGGCTGATTTTTCAACATTTCTATAAAACATATATTCCTGGAAGAAGGAGGCAGGTGCACTGGAGTTCGGAGGAGGTTGCGTCCCTGAGTCCAGCTCTGGCCTGTCTGTGCAGGGCCTGTGCGGTCAGTGGTTGCTGGAGGGTGGAGTCTGGATACAACAGATACACAGGACCTCACAGACGTGAACAACCCCACGGACACAGGTCATGGTAAGATGCACGGCAAAGGCAGGAGCTGGTGAGATGGGATGACTGGATTTAAACTCAATATGTGTATATGTGTATGTGTGTGTGTGTATACCGTATATTTTCTATCTAGCTTTGTGGGTATACAAAATATATGTGTGTGTGTGTATGTATATATATATCACATTCGATGTATTACATAATGTCAAAAAATATTGAATGTAGAAATCCATTCATGCTATATTAGGAAGAGAAAAACAGCAGATTACAGAAAAGCAAATATAGTAACTTTTTGGTATAATTACTTATGCACAATACATTATATAGGACATATAGTCCATATAAATATATACTAATTTTAAAAGTAATACTATATATAATAAAATATACAATAACATATAATGCAAATTTTGTCATTTAAGTTATAATTCAGTGGTATTCAATACAATCTTAATGTGTTTTTGGAGTTGCTTTTGTTTTGTTTTGTTTTGTTTTTTTGAGACTCAGTCTCAAAAAAAGCCCAGACTGGAGTGGGATGGCATGATCTTGGCTCACTGCAACCTCCGCCTCCTGGGTTCAAGCGATTCTCCTGCCTCACCCTCCTGAGTAGCTGGGATTACAGGCATGTGCCGCCATGCCTGGCTAATTTTTGTATTTTTAGTAGAGATAGGGTTTTGCCATGTTGACCAGGCTGGTCTCGAACTCCTGACTTCAGGTGATCTGCCTGCCTCGGCCTCCCAAAGTGCTGGGATGACAGGCATGAGCCACCACGCCTGGCTATTCCTCATGTTGTCCAACTGTGGCCATCTTCCATCTCCACAACTTTACTGTCTTCTCAAACTGGAGCTCTGTCCCCATTAAGCACCCACTCTCCACAGCCTCCCTGCAGCAGCCCCCACACCCACCACTCTCCTTCCTGCCTCTGTGAATTGGCCTCTCCTTCCTGTGAGCCTCATGCAGGTGGAACCATGCCACAGCTGCCCTTTTGTGTTGGGCCTTTTTGCTCCACATGTAGAGTGAAAAAGGTTTATCCCTCCTGTCACCTGCTATCTTGTGCCTGAATAATTACACGTTGTATGCAAACCACATGCTGTTTATCTGTTCACCCACTGGTGGACTCTCAGGCTGTCTCCGCCTTTTGGCTATTGTGGCGAATGCTGCTGTGAACACGAAGATACCTTTTTGAATCCCTGGGCTCGATTCTTCTGGATGTGTGCCAAGGAAGGAGTGGGAGGGGCCAGGTCAACAGGTGACTCTTTAAATTTGGAGAAATTGCCCATCTTCTGCAGAAGCTGCTGTTCTCCATCTTCACCAGCGAAGCGTGAGGGCTCCAATGTCTCCCCGTCCTCACCCACACATGCAACTGTCCGTTTTGCTGATGAGCATCATCCCGGCAGGTGCGCAGCCGTATTTCTTCTAGATTGTGATTTGCATAGCGACTGCTGATGTCGAACATCTTTTCATGTACAGTCATGTGTCACTTAACGAAAGGGGCACATTCTGACCAATGCGTCCTCGGGGGATTTTGTCCTCATCTGAACATCACGGTCCTTGTCTGGGCTTACACAAATCTGCGTGGCACGGCCTACGCCATACCTAGGCAATGTGGCACCGCCTGTTGCTCCCAGGGTACACACCTGTGCAGTGTGGGACTGTACTGAAGGCTGCAGGCAGTTCAGACACAAGGATAAGGATTTGTTATCTAAACGTGGAAACGGTGCAGTGAAAACACAGTGTTCTAATTTTACGGGACCACTGCTGTCCATTGGCGGAAACGTGGTTGTGTGTTGCCCACCTGCATTTACCTCTATCGGTAGAGCTGCTTCGGAGAAATGTCTGTTCAAGTTCTTGGCCCGTTTTGTTATTGGTTGTTTGGCTTTTGTTGATGAGTTGTAGAAGTTCTTTATAGACTCCATTACCCTTGTTTTTAGTCTAATTTTATTTCATTGCAAGCTTATGTGATTTAATGTAATTTTGTGAGCAATCAGCCCAGAATTCCTGGGAATTTTGTCATTGCTCCCACTGTCCACGTGACCCCGTCCTGGCACGGTGCTGTCTCTCCCTGCCCTGGCTGTGGTCAGGATTAAGAAGGAACTGTTCATGGCAAGGCTTGGAAAAGCCTAAAGTGTTTTCCTAATCTGAGGACATACTATCATTATCACTCATGGCTGTTTTTTGACTCAACACACAGGCCCAAGAAATGCATTTGCATTAAGGTCTCTTGTGAGTGGAACTGTGGTGGGGAGATGAGGCTGGAGCCACTGAGTGAAATGATGCTCTGAGCGATATGTGAGCTGCCGCTCTCCTGCCCCCGATACCCCGACAGCTGATAAATAAGAAAGGCAAAATGGGTTCCCCTCCCATAGCCTTTGAAGAGTCTCAGGGCATTTTAAGTCCTTGAAAAGCACTTAGCTGATAAAAACGCATCCTAATGAGGAAGAGACAGGCTCTTTTCAGCTGCGCAGCCCATTTAGACAGTGACAGGCGAGAGCCCTTTAGCTGAGAGCCCTGGGAGTTTTGTTCCTGGGCAGGTGGCCGTCAGGAGGACTGTGCTCAGCACTCCTGCTTGCAGGCCACCTCCCTAGGGCTGTGGGCCTTTAGCTTCTGTCTCTTGTTCTTGTGCTGAGTGAGAGATCAAAGAGGAATTCACAGCAAAACAGAAGGTCTGCCGAAAACCTGATAAGCAGAGGCCACCCCCACACTGCCTGCTGTTGAGGGCAGTCCTGCCCCACTCCAGCCAGTCTTTGTCCGTTGTATTATTTTATCTGGAGTTTTTCCCTCCCTCCCTCCCTCCCTCCCTTCCCTTCCCTTCCTTTCCGTCCGTCCTTCCTTCCTTCCTTCCTTCCCTTCTCCCTTCCTTTCTTCATTCTTTCTCCCTTTCTTTCTCTCTTGCTCTCTTATTTTGCTTTTTTCTTTCTTCCCTGTCTCCCTCTTCTCTCCTTCACTCCTCCCACCTCCTTTCCTTCCCTCCTTCTTTCCTTCCTTCCTCCCTCCCTCCCTCCTTCCCTCTTTTCTTCTTTCCTGCCTTTCTGTCTCTTTTTGGTGCATCTCAAGTACAAAGAACAGGATCCATCATTCTGCAGTAATCTAAGAAGAGCCCAAAACACACTTCCCTAAGTCACTGCTGGGATCTTGATCACGACATGTGTCTAAGAACATGGTTCTGTCTAACCCACCCCCAGATGTCTCCATTCCCCCAAGGGCAACCTCTGCCTGAGTGCAGTGTTCATTCTTCCCTCGTATGTACTTTTATTCCATTTATGTGTCTTTCTAAATAGGCATTCATGTGTTATATTGTTGGATTTTGGCAGTTTTTAACTTTATGAAAGAGTAACATGTAGTGAGCAATTATACTTGTTCACTAAATTTTGAATGCTAACATTCATTACCTTGCTGTTTTTCATTTGTTTTGACCGTTGTGTTCTGTACGTCACAGGCCGACACGTGACAGCTTGGGAGGCAAACCTGGCTGCCTCCTGTCTTCGTAAACACAGTTGTGTTGGGGCACAGTCTTGCATGCTTTATCTCTGGCTGCTTATGCATTGCAGAGCAGAGCTGAGAGGTTGTGACAGAGCCAACACGACCTGCAAAACCAGAAATATTTCCAATCTGGTCCTTTTTAGAGAATGTTTGCAGGTGCCTGAGTGGTTGATCCTGTTTTTGCTACTATGAAGAACAGGGGGCTGGGAGCAGTGATTGACGCCTGTAATCCCAACACTTTGGGAGGCCGAGGCAGGTGGATCACTTGAGGTCGGGGGTTCAAGACCAACCTGGCCAACATGGTGAAATACCGTCTCTGCTAATAATACAAAAATCAGCTGGGCATGGTGGTGTGTGCCTGTTAGCTACTAGGGAGGATGAGGCAGAAGAATTGCTGGAACCTGGGAGGCAGAAGTGCCGTGAGCCAAGATCATGCCACTGCATTCCAGCCTGGGTGACAGAGTGAGACTCCATCTCAAAAGAAAAAAAAAAAAAAAAAAAAAAAAAAAAGAGGAAGAAGAAGGAAAGAAAGAAAAAAGAAAAAACAGGGGAAGGTTCTTGTGCACATCCCCTAGTCCATGTTCAAGAGTCTTCTTTGGTGAAACCTAGAAATGCAATTGGTAGTCACGTGGCAGGTGATGCTCACCTTTGAGGAATGATGCTTAAGAGTTTCCCAAGGCTTTGTTCCAGTTTCTACTTCTGCCAGTAAAATCGGAGACCTTGGGAATGTTCACTGTCTCCACCACCTGCTCTTGTCAGTCTGTTTATTTTACTGAGAATTGTAGACACATCGTCCTGATGTGGACATGGAGGACATTTTATCGGGGGGCTAACACCATGGGTCTCCTATAAAATGTGGGCTCTCCTAGGAAACAGAATGGGAAATCTGTTCATTCCAGCTTTATGGGTGTGTGGCAGCTCCTGAGAAGGCGTTTCTGACGTGATTTCTGGGAGGCTTGGCGGGCTCAGGGGTGGGGGTTCCTTATGGTGAAGCAGGGCAGGCAAATAGTTACCTACTGCCAGTGCTGGGCGAACAGCCCTGGACCTGCTGGAGCACCAGGTCAGCCTTACAGGCATTGGGCTTCCTCAGCAGAGTCCCTGAGCATATGGAAGGTGTGTGTTTGTGGGTAGATTTCAATATGAATCCCTTTCTATTCAGAGGGGAAGAGCATTGAGGCCTCAAACTCTGCAAGCTGTTACCTTTTGGGGGTCTGCAGAGGGTTCTAAGCAGCCAGCCAGCCCCACAACATGGGGATGTCATGGCTCTGCTGCTGTTCAGCTCTAGGGGAGCCTTGAGGGAAGGCTGGCCTCAAAGTCCAAACCATTACCCATGCCACATGGTCACTCCACAGTGGTCTTGCCAGGATGGGACCATCACTGCTGGGCCAGGGAGGCCACATGCTCCTGGCTTGCCCACACCTGACCAGGGGCCTCTCCTGTTCTCCCAGATCTCCTCTGACCAACTGAATGAATGAATGAATGTGAGAAGGAGCTTGGAGTGAAGCTTGTTCTAAGGAGGGCAACCAATGTAGTGGCAGGACCAGGTCACCCAGGGCTAGTGGGGACAGTGGGACACGGGGATGTGGGGACCAGGGGAGCTTCAGGTGGGTGAAGATCACCACTGTGAACCTCAGAAGAGCTGCTGAGTGGAAGAGGGCCCAGTTTGTGCCTTGTGTTCTTATGTGGGAGAATGTGTCCACCTGGGGCATGCTACGGGGAGGGACTGGATGTGGTGTAAGAAGGACTTGATGAAGGTTGAGCTGTCTATGGCTATTAAAGGCTGGCTCAGTACTATTACTGCCATACTATCATCACCATCATCATCACCATGATCTCCATCATCATCACCATCATCATCACCATCACCATCATTACCATCACTGTGATTATTAACACCACCACTATCACAACCATGCTCACCATCACCATCACCATTATCATTACCATCCCTACCATAATCACCATCATCATCACCAGATTACCATTATCATCACCATCATTACCATCACATTATCACCATCAACACTGTGATCACCATTATCGTCACCATCATCATTATCATCACCACTGTCATCACCATGATCACTATCACCATCAACATCAGCATGATCTCCATCATCATCACTATCATCATTATCATCACCACTGTCATCATTACCATCACCATGATCACTATCACCACCACCATCATCACCACATTTACCATTACCATCACCATTATCATCATCATCATCCTTACCATCATCACCATGATCACCACCATCATCACCATCATTACCATTATCACCATCACCATGATCACTATCACTACCACCATCATCATTACCATCAGCAGCACCATCATCACCATCACTATCACTATAATCACCATCATCATTCCCATCACCATCACCTTTATCACTATCACCACCACCATCGTCACCATCACCATCAACACCAACAACACCATCATTATTGTTTGGCAACTAGGTAGCAGTGACCATTAATTTTATGTGTCAACTTGACTGGGCCCTGGAGTGCTCAGATGACTGGTGAAACATCATTTCTGGGTGTGTCTGTGAGGGGGTTTCTGATGAGATTAACATTTGATTGGATGGACTTAGTAAAGCAACGGCTGTCCCCAGCGTGGGCAGGCATCGCCTAATACTTTGGGAGCCTGAATAGAATACAAAGCACAGGAGGAGAGGTTTTGCTCCCCTGCCTGACTGCTTGATCTCGGACATCAGTCTTTTCCTGCCCTCAGACTAGAACTCACACCACCAGCTCCCCTGGTTCTCAAGCTTTCAGTCTCACCCTGAATTACACCAGGGCTTCCCTGGGTCTTCAGCTTGTGGACAGCATGTGGTGAGCCTGCTAAGCCTTCACAATTGTATAAGCCAAATCCTTATAAAAAAAAGTCTTCTTCTGTATGTACATCCTACTGGTTCAGTTTCCCTGAAGAACCCTAATACAGTGACTGAGGCACACTTTGGCTAAACCCACTGAGCAGAATCAGGGTCCTGGGAAAACACCAGGCTGTGGTCAAGGGTCTCAGGCTTCAGCCCCAGTCCAGCCATGGGCCAGTGGGGAGGCCAGGAGTCAGGCATCGTACTGGCTGTTTTTCCCTGACTCCATGCTCCTTTCTGGTGCTAGGCTAGAATCCAATGAGCTTTACCCATTCTGTCATTTTGCTCACAAAGGTGAGTAAGTCCAAAGGCACCAAGTCCATGTGAGCCCTGGGTTCCTACAGACTCAGGAGTTTCTCCTGGGGAAAGTTGTCGGAAGGAGGCAGCCACACTTCTGAGAGCCGCCTAGCAATTCTGAACTCTCCGTGACCCCCAATCAGAGCGATTTGTTGAGCAAACAATAGCAGAGGATTAATAACAGATGTAAGAGAAGGACCTGCCTTCTCATAGTTAATTGCCTCTCACCTTTCCAGGAAAATCCAGCACATTCCCTGTTGTGTCCCCTGAGAAACGGGACTCCTTCTAGATGTGAACCCCAGGGCTCCAAGTGTGTTTTCAGCAATATTAAAATGTTCTAGCCACCCCTGGGAGTTGGTTGGCATGAAAAGGTGCCCTCCCAGATGGTGAGAGCATGTGTGTGCGCATGTGTGAGGCACACAGACGGCTGTGGCGTGTCTTATTTCTTCTAATCCTCCCTAATACTTTTCATGTCAAAGCCCATTCAGGTAGTGCTAGAGGCAGCAGAAGTCATTGTGTGATTGGAGCAAGAAGTGGCTCCAATCACTGCAGGGAGTGGCCAGGTGTTATGTCCCAGCTGTGGCCGGAGCAGCATCACCAAGGGGCCGCCTTCCAACTCAAACCAGAGGTGGGATTCTGAGAATGGCTGAGGCAGCCGCCTTCCCTCATGTCTTCACCCATCCCCAGCCATACCTTGTGATTTTTTATATTCATCTTTCCATGTATTCACAGTTTTACAAAAGAGCACACGGAACCCAACCCAGTCTGTGCAATAGGCGTGATGCCCCACAGGAGGTGATGAGGGAAGGTGGGGCTAGGTGCTCCAGGTTAGAGTGGCTGGGGAGGGCAAGCGTGGGAGGCAGAGGGGGAGGCACAGGGAGCCTCTCACTTAGAGATGACGAAGGGAGAAGGAAAAGACCCATCCAGAATCCAATTATGTTAACTCATCTCTGCTATCGATCCTACATTCCAGGCCTGGGAAAAAAAACCCAAAACCTAATTACTGTACCGCTAATGACTGAAATGACAAATCGAGGAGCCTCCAGGCTGCTGATGGTAAGAATTTAAGGCTCTGAGTCTCTGTGAGGGGGGGTGCCCTGGGCTCTGTCACTTATGGAGGGCTTTCTCTCCTGGCTTTGCGGGTCACTCAGCACACACCAAATGCCTCTGGGCACCTGCCATACTATCATCACCATCATCATCACCACCATCATCATCATCGCCACCACCTATCGCGTTGGTTCCTATCGCGTTGGTTCTTTCTTCATTTCCACCCGTCGATGTTGGAGCCACTTGATTCCAGAGGTTCTGAGGAAGGGTATTTGCTGGTCTCTTCTCCCAAGCCCAGAGAAAGACAGCAGGCTTTCCATGGAAAAGACGCCAATGAAATCAATTAGGTCCCCTGTCTTCCGGAAGCCTTGGGCGGTGGTGCCGGCCATCTGCGGCTGCTGTCCTGAGCACCTCTGCAGAGGCAGCTGGAGTGACAGCCTTATCGCCACTGCGATCTGCTGATATAATTACATAGAGAATGCATTTAATGCTTCAGTGGGCAACTTGGTATAACAGTTTAATTTTTCACTGAAATCTAAATTTGCTCCCAGACTGTATATTTTTCTATCACATTAGATAATCAATCAGAGCAGAAATCCAATTTTAACTCCATCAACACTCCTCTGGAAAAAGTTACACAGTGAGCGCCCTCTGGTCCAGGCTGCTCAAGGCTGGCGTGTGCGCCCACACTGGGATGTGCAGATAAGGCGTGGTCCCTTGGCCAGCCGAGGCCTCTCCGGGAAGAGACCGGCTGTGATTCCCCAGGAGCTGAGGCCGCCGCCGGGTGGAGGGTGGGGGCTGCCAGCTGCCCAGCGTGCTGCGGGTCCCCGCCTGTCCCCTCATGGCCGTGAGGAGGAGGTCAGCCTGTAGAGAAGTGGCCAGACAAGTGACAACCTCAGGGTCTTCCAGAGACCTTCCTGCTGCTTCTTGGGCGCAGGATGATTCTAGCGTTTTTCATGCCTTTGGACCTTCTGTGGACAGGGAGTCTGGAGAACTCCTGCCCACGTGTAGACAAACTTGTGTCCCCAAACTGTGCTCTGATCTTGGCCCTGCTTCTTCCCCATGGAGTCAGCGAGGGGCTGGGACTTCAGTTCTTCTCTCCTGCCTTCCCTGCAGCACAGGGCAGCCTGCTTCATGGCCACAGGCCTGTGGTTGGTGACCGAAGAGGCAGAAGACAGGCGTGGGGTGGGTGTTCTCTCTGCCTGGTGGCGTGCAGGTTGATGGGAGGGTCACGTCACTCAGGTGGGCTGGGGGGCAGCTGGTCCTGCTGTGTCTCAGGCAGGGCTGCCACGGTGGGCAGGCCGTGCTCCTGAGTGCCCAGCTCACCATCACTATCACCTGCAGACACCAGACTGCATGTGGGAGTCCCCCTCTGCTTCAGAATGAGCCCCTGACAGATGGCAGAGACAAGCCTCCCAGGCCGGGGGCACCCACAAGCATGCACGGTCCCCGGCCTCACGCCAGCCTGGACTTTACTGGAACAGGGCAGTCACGTGTGGGGGTCCCAGGTCTGCACTCTCCCAAGGCTGGGACCACAACTGCCACACCCAGAAATCACAGACTGCAAAGAGGCATTCCATCCATGAATGGGGGTTTTCATTCCATAAACAGGAAGGACTCCCTAACTAGGCCACTTGAGAGAGAGCCTGCTGAGACTGGGATTTGCGAAAAAATTTGTTTTTTTGGACAACTGAAAAGCAACCCGTCGTTATCATGGGCGGCGTAGACAGGACCTGGAGGGCATCCGGGTCTCCTTGCTCAGGAGGTCCTGAGTGGGCGAGTGGGCCCTGCCGTCCATCACCCACACATCCACCTCACAGCGGGGAGGGTGTCAGAAAGAGGGCGACGCCCCGGTTCATACCTTTAGGATTTCCAGGCCACGGTTGTCTGTGGAAGGGTCTAGAATGAGTCTTCTCTGAGGGGTGCACATATCAGCTGGCGTCTCTCTTGCCTTCCCGGCCAGCAGGCTCTCTGAGATCACCACCGCAGCTGCACGCCTTGGCATCCTGACCTCGGGCTTGTCTGTGACTTGAGCGGCATCCTCGGAGCAGCTCGGCCTCTGCAGATGCTCTGGATAATGGGGTGATGTGCGGCCCGGCCCCCACCAACACTGCCCTCCCTATATTTATTTCAGAGGACGATGTGCTCAGCTGTGCGCCAGGTTCAGACCCATGCCTGGGTGGGAGAAGGGGGAGACACCGCCCCCTTGGCCTTAGCCAGGAAGCAAGGCGATCGCCGTTAGGGGCTGCGGGAGGAGGCCAGAGGAGAGACCCTCCCGTGGTGCAGTATTAACCACGTTTCCTTGTTTCCGTGTATGATGCATGGACCCGGGGAGATGGGTGCTGCTAACCAGGGAGAGACTGTGCACTCCAGTCCAGGTTAGCCTGTCCCAGAGCTGGCAAAGGACTCTCCTGTTATGCAGATCCCCCAACCCTGAGCCCACAGTGTACCTGCCTCCTGTAGCAGAGCAGACACCAGCTCCCTGCCCTCGTCGCCAGGGCCAGGTACTAACTAGGGGCAGCTCCCATGCTCTGGAGCTAGCTGGAATCACCCAAACTCCGCAGCTGTGAACCCACCCATCCTGCTGCCCGGCCTGGCGTTTCTTCCCAGGAAGCCACAGGAAAGGCTCTGCCGCAGCTGCCCCAGCTCCCTCTGCTTGCAGCCACCCCGGAGCCTTCCCTTGTGGCCCTGCCTGGCATGGGTGTCTCGTTCTGTGGATCTGTGAGTAATATATGATCTCTTCAGTGACAGCCCTCTCCTGACCTGTCGGCCTCACCACACCTGGATGCAAATGTAACCTGCAGCCTAAAGCCGCTGCGTGGAAGGTGGTCCACTCCGTACCTGGCAGCCCGGCTGTGTGAGTGCTGACAGGGTGGGACAGGAGGTGGGCACCAGGGTTCATTCCATTCTTTCCTCCACAGATCTGCGGGTTAGGCTCCTGTTGGCACTTGTGGGTTCAGAGTCTCCAGCACCCTGGGCCTGTGGCCTGCTCCATGAGATGAGGGAGACCCCCCTCCACCCTTCCTTCTCCCAAGTGCCCTGAGTGTAAATCTGCAAGCAGACGTCAAAGAGACTCGGAGGCAGAAGCTGGACCCCCAGCTTACTGTGCTCAGGAGGTGTCTGCCGAGCCCAGCCTGGCTGCTGCTCCCCAGGAGCCAAGGGAGCCCCACGGCCACCCCAGCTGCAGGAACACTGCTTCTGTCTCCCAGTGGGAAGCCTGGTGGTCTAAGAACAGGGTCCGCTGTGGGCCAAACATCGCCAAGTGTCCAAACCACCCGTGGGACTCACCCGGACACTGCCCGGCTCAGGCTCACACCCGGCTCAGATCCACGCCCGGCTCAGGCTCACACCCGGCTCAGATCCACGCCCGGCTCAGGCTCACGCCCGGCTCAGGCTCACACCCGGCTCAGATCCACGCCCGGCTCAGGTCCACACGTGGCTCCCTGTGCTCTGTCTTTGGGCAGCAAAGCCCGGGCAACCAACGACAAACAGTTCCACTGCCTGATCACACCGCAGGCCTCCGTCTCCCCAGCAGCAGGCGTGACCATCTCTGCTCAGTATTTCCCTGAGAAGGGAAACTGAAGCCAAAACCTGTGTTCATGGACAGACACACTATGGCTGGGATGCTCCAGGAGGGGTCTCGCTTGGGGCCCGTGTGCCTGCATACCAGGGTCTGGCCCTCTGTGTCGAGTCTGTGTGCCAAGGATGAGCCCTGGCATGTTCCTGAACTGAAGGGATGGCAGGGAGGAGAGGGCACAGCCTGGGGAACCTGCTTTTCTCTGCTACCTCCTCCCCCAGTGGACACTGGAGACAGGCCCTCTATGGCTGTGGCCTCAGCCCTGGCTCAGAGGCAGAGCCAGGAAGGATGGAGCCGTGGCCAAGCAGGGCTAGGGCCCACGCCCTGGAGGCATCCTGTCTGCCCTGTAAGTGGGAGCCAGCACCTCCCTCTGACCAAGCACACCTAGGAGAGTTGCAGGATCCAGGCACTCATGAAGGAGCGGATACCCGGGTGGATGCGAAGGAACTGGACACAGGGAGGCCATCAGCTGTGGAGCTGTGGATGTGGATGACGGTGGTGGGACAGTAGCTCTGCTGAGACCATCTCAGGCCCCACAAAGAAGCAGGGAGCCAGAGCTGGTCTCAGGGGGTGGGACTGTGGTGAGGGGGCAGGGTGACCTCCATGCTCTGGACCAGTGAGGGGTCCCCTTCCGGAGCCGGGGCCACAGTGTTTGTGGGGGACAGGGTGACCTCCATGCTCTGGACCAGCGAGGGGTCCCCTTCCGGAGCCGGGGCCACAGTGAATGGATGTCCCTGTGCTGAAGGGATCCGGGAGGTGCAGCCTCCGTGCCCTCAGCCCCACCTCAGTTTGCAGAAGGCAGTAACACAGACTTCTCTGCTCTAGGCTTTCCATTTCCTTCTGATAAGTTCATCTGAATGGTTTGAGAAAATAAGAAAAAAAGGGGGTTTATTTTGTTTTGTTTTGTTCTTGAGAGACGGAGTCTCACTCTGTTGCCCAGGCTGGAGTAGAATGGTGCGATCTCAGCTCACTGAAACCTCTGCCTCCCAGATTCAAGCAGTTCTCCTGCCTGAGTTTCCCAAGTAGCTGGCACTACAGGCACATGCCACCAGGCCCAGCTAAATTTTGTATTTTTAGTAGAGATGGGGTTTCACTGTATGTTGGCCAGGATGATCTCGAACTCCTGACCTCAGGTGATCCGTGCGCCTCGACCTCCCAAAGTGCTGAGATTATAGGCATGAGCCACCGCACCCGGCCAAAAAAAGGGTTTTGTGAGCCACTGTCTCCTCATTCATACAGGAGGAAACCCCTCCCTGCCTCCCAGTGGGGTTGCCTGAAATAAAGCCAGACATCCCCCACATGGAGCTCAGAGACATGAACGCTCTAGAAGGAACATGAACTAAGCAAACAGTCGTTGGAAGATGTTGAGGAGACTCTCTCATAAGTGTGGAGTAGGTTAGGTTTTCTAAATCAAAACTTTAAACCCAGATGTCACACGCAACATTCGGTTATGTAAAAAAGTTTCAACAGTGTTACCAAAAAAAGACCACTGTAAACGAAGCAGATGACAGGTTACATGCAGGAGAAAATATTGCAGCGTATAAAACAGGAATCAGATTAACACTCAGAATACACAAAGAACTCCTATAAATCAATGAGAGAAGAGAGACAAGCAGGCGATGTGCACAGCTGATTTATAGAAGAAGCTGCACACACGTGGCCGCGAACATCTGAAGGATACGCGTCTTCCGGAGATTCGGCAGCTCAAAATGCAGCGAGTCTCTGTCATCACGCCGTTGCACACTGGCAGTCATTTCTAACGGGGATAATTTAATTTCAGGGGAGTTTCCAGGGGGAACAGGAGCACCAGGAGACATTTGGTGTGAGGATAGATTGGCAAAGTCATTTTGGAAACAATTGCGTGTTGTTATAAAAAGTGACAGCACATGAGCGAGCGATTTCACTTGGAGAAATCGAAATGAAGAGATGGAACGCGCTCTGCAAATCGGCCGCGCTGAGCTACCTGCCAGAAATGTGCGGGAGGCAGCGCTCAGCACGATATGGCTTAGGACGCAAATCCTAACGCCTGCCAGCAAGAAGACGCTGCATTATTACACACTCATGCTAGGGATTTCCGGGCTCATGTTGAAAATAGAGAGAGAGCGGGACAGATTTCCTGTGATGGAAGGAGAGTCCTAGCGACATTCCTGAGTCCTAAAGAGCCCACGGCAGAGCCCAGCCGAGAGCTGTCCTGATCAGTTAATTGAAGAGGAAGGCAGGGTGTGTCGGCCTGTGTGTGTGTGTGTGTGTGTGCGTGTGATGAAAGAGCCCATCAAGCCAGTCTGGTGCAGTGTGGGAACGTGAAGGATGACTTGAGACCGGCTTTGGAAAAGGCCAAGGTTCTAATGAGTCCAATAAGCAGATCCCAAGAGAGAGGAGAGAGTGTGGAGAAGAGCAGCCAGTGGCAGTGCCCCCGGACTGTGAGGAGTCCCCTGGATGATCAGGAGAGGACCCCCAGTGTGGATTTTGGGGCGTCGTGATAAAGATACCAGAGGTGCCGATGGAGAGAGAAGCAGGGAATCCTTCAGATGGACCGGGGATCCCGGGCATCCGACCGCCTTCTGGGCCTCAGCCCTGGATGCAGGAGGTGCTGGGGGCTCCGAGGGAAGGACCAGCAGCTGCACATACCATCTCGCTTTGTGCTCGCCCCTCTCCTGACATCGCTGTTGGGTTGTTTAATAAATATCAGCTGAGCAAATGAAGGAAAGAAGGAACAATGCCTGTCGCTGGATGTCCTCCACGCTCTGGGAGAACTTCCTGCCCTTCATCACCTGATGACATCTCAGAACTTGAGGGTTAGCAAGACTACCCCCTCTCTGATTTGCTGGAAGACCTCGACCCGTTCTTAGCATACCCCTTAGCAGCTCAGAGAGCAGCAGACAGCTGGGCAGCCCGTGAACCTCTGAACTGAGTAGGGGCATAGGCAGCCCCCAACAGGGTCAGCCTCTTCTCCATCCCTGAGGCAGGGTCTCTTTCTGGACTCAGTACACAGAGCCCAGCTCTCCTGGAAGACTGTTTACAAAGAGCTTTGTATGGACATGGAAACCAAATGAGAATTCCAGAGCCAGGCTCCCCCTAGCCGAATTCCTCCCTCCAGGCCTGTCCTGGAGCTATCGGGCTTGCCTCCTCTCTGCAGTATAGACAGCTGGTTTCGTGCTGCTCACACCTGCTGGGCCCTCCTTGGTTGGCTCTCTGCACCTGCTGGGCCCTCCTTGGTTGGCTGTCTGCACCTGCTGAGTCATCCTTGGTGGTGGCTCTCTGCACCTGCTGAGTCATCCTTGGTGGTGGCTCTCTGCACCTGCTGGTCCCTCCTTGGTGGTGGGCTGTCTGCACCAACGGCATGTCTTCAGTCATGCCAGCTCTGCCTTTCTTCAAGTGCTAGAGACACACTGAAAATGTTTATGCAAAGCAACTTCTATGCTTCTATTCACTGGTCCATTACTTTCTGATAGTGGATCAGAAAATGTGTCCCCTCACTCCCCCACCACAGCTTCATCTTCAAGGAATATATAAATGTTAAATAAATATTTGCAGGCACAGGACAGTTGCCTTTGAAGGAAACCTATGAGTGCCCTCTTGAAGATACAGATTTTCTTACTTCTTTCCAAGTTGAATAATGTCCCCTACATGTATCTGCTTTGTTGATCCAGATTTTCACACATCATGTTTTCCTGGAGTATGGCTTTAAGATAAGTAGATGTTCCGTATTCCTCCTTGAAGATAACATTCTAAGAAGGAAATACATCTTTGGAAGAAGTGTAATAATTTATAACCAGTTGGACAAGGACTTCAGTGCTTCATCCTCTTATGACCTAGACACGGGCTGAGAAAGAGGGTCTTACTGAGGATACAGTGCCCCTCAGTCGGGATCCCTGCTCTGGAGTGCAAGGGACATTCAACAGCGAGCACGATCATTATTCACATCTGCTTTATTTTTTAAAGGTTATGCCTCATATGTAACTCCGCCAAGCAAAATACTTGTCACCTCATTCAACCTGTCACCTCATTCAACAGACACATGGAGAGTCCCCACAATGTCCCCCACCTGCCACGTGCTGGAGACCAGACCCTCAGCTTCCCTCCTTCTGCTGTGCGCCCCTCTGCTCAGGCGAGCATCTTGAGGCTGCACAGGTCTTAGGTGCAGCTGGCAGCAAAGAGACGTAGGAGGAGTTGGTTGAACTCACCCTGCAATGCCCAAGGTCCAGGTTAAACCCTGAGAGTGGTTGAGTGTGCCGGATGGTGACTCAGTTTCCCTACCTGTAAAACAGGGTTTCAATGAGATGAACGATAGTCCTGAGCGTAGCAGTCGACAGGGGCTCCCGAGCCGCTTCTGCATGCCAAGCCCTCTTGTCTCTGCATCCTGTCTTCACTCTGCTCACCTCTGAGTGAACCCCATGGTCCCCTGGAGGACCTGGGCAGAGAAATACCCTAAACACCTCCCCAGGCATCGAGCTCCAGCACAAGGCCTGGGGCTGTAACCCAGGGAGCCAGACTTCAGCTTGGATACTCTTCCTTCCTTCCTTCCTTCCTTCCTTCTTCCTTCTTCCTTCCTTACCTTCTTCCGCTACCTTCCTTCCCCTTCCTTCTTTCTCTCTCTCTCTCTTTCCTTCCTTCCTTTCCTTCCTCTCTTCCTTCCTTTTCCTTCCTTCCTTTCCTTCCATGCTTCCTTTTCCTTCCTTCCTTCCCTCCCTCCTCCCTCCCTCCTCCCTCCCTCCCTCCCTCATGCTGCTCTTTCTTTCTTTTCTTGTAAACCTTGCTGCTGCTTTCTTTCTTTCTTTCCTTCCTTCCTTCCTTCCTTCCTTCCTTCCTTCCTTCCTTCCTTCCTTCCTTCCTTCCTTCCTTTCTTTCAGGGGTGAAAGCCACATAACACACAGTGAGCCACTTTAAAGTAACAATGTCGTAGCGTGTGGCACATTCACAGATTCGTGGACACTCTTCTTCTACCTGATCTATATCCTGCCTGTCACAATTCCATAGGAAGCAAAAGCCAGCCACTTTCTGTGAATGGGATTTTAAGCAGAACTCGAACACTGTGCACAGAAAGCGTGACTGTGCTTGGTTAGAGGGAGTGAGGGTCTGGTGTGTGTCCCCACCCGAATCTCATGGCAAATTGAAATTCCCAGTGTGGAGGGAGGGACCTGGTGGGAGGCGATGGGATCATGGGGAAGGATTTCCCACTTGCTGTTCTCGTGATAGGGAGTGAGTTCTCGTGAGATCTGGTGGTTTAAGAGTTGTGTAGCGCTTCCCCTTCTCTCTCTCTTTCTTTCCCGCTCGACCATGTGAGGGCCTTGCCTGCTTCCCCTTCACCTGTGCCATGATTGTAAGTTTCCTGAGACCTCCCCAGCCATGCCTCCTATACAGCCTGTGGAACTGTGAGCCAATTAAACCTCTTTTCTTTATAAACTACGCAGTCTCAACTAAAGAAAAGTAGTTCTTTATAGCAATGTGAGACGGGACTAATAGAGAAGAGAAGGGCCACCTGTCCTCTCAAAGGCCCCACCCAGGACCCTGGTCACCTTTGAAGCCAGAGCGGCCAGGTGTCCTCACGGATGTTTTCTCATCTTGGAGTCCTGTGATTTTAAGGTTCTTTTACACTCACACCTCCAGAGTGCTGATTCCCTGAATAACACAGAACCACCCTGAGGGGTCCAGGACAGAGCAAGCTTAGATATCAGGGTGGAGATTCTAGGAGCTATGCACCCCTGGACCCCTGGACCAGAGAGTCTGGGTGAGGAAATGGGGCAGGATGCAGGGCCTGATCTCTGGACTGCTGACCGCAGAAAGGGCTCCCACCAGGAAGTGGATTTGGGCCTGTCCAGGGCAGTTCTGGGGCAGAAGTGGGAGCTGGAGATGTGTGTGACTGTTCCCGTGAGGATGATCCGGCCCCAGGAGGCCGTGGGGGAGAGGCTGGTGCTGTGTGGAGCCACACACGTGTGAGCCAGTCAGGAGACTGCTCTGTCAGTCAGGAAAGGCCAACACAGTGCACCGTCCTCACACTGGGAGAACCGCTTCCCACCCCACTCCAGGGCTGCCTGGTAAGCCTGCTGCCTTCGTCAGTCTGGGGAGAGGGGAAGATTTCTCCTCAATGGTGGCTGAAGATGAGTGTCTTTGCTACGGTTTGTGATGTGTTTTGCCATCCCTCGGTCCTCAGCAATGGTGTCTACTCTCAAACCAGACACCATTGTCCCCCCACTCCACAAACCACATAGGCACGCACACACACGGGCACATGCTCACACATGACCACATGCACACTAGCACATACACACAAACACCCGCTCACACATGCACACACACAAGAGCACACACACATGCACACACATGCACACACACGGCCACACACCCACACGTGCACACACACACGAGCACACACACACATGCATGCATCCACACACATACACACGCACGTGCACACACACACGCCTGGTCCTCAGTCTTGGATCAGAGCTGGCCGCCTGTGTGCTTGTGCTGCGAGGCTGCAACCCTCTCATTGCTTCCCCTACACTAATCATTTCCACCCCAGGCCTGCGTATCTTGTTCCTGGTGTCTGAAAATCCTATTTACTTCCACAACCCCTGGCCGCATTCCAGGCCCCCATGAAGCATTTACTTCGCTCTGTTACGTGACCCAGATTACACCAGTTTCCAGCGCAGAGCTTCAGGGCTGGGGACTCATTTCTGAGTAGGTGCAGGAATCCACATACGCTGAGGTGAGGGGGGCAGAGGCACAGTCCCCTGAATCTCAGGTCACACACGTACGCAGTCAGGGAGACCCTCCTGGACCTTAGAGCCAGACTCACCCTGGGTAAGGAGCTCCAGGTTCTGCCTTGGTGTGGTCATATCTGCTTGTGCTGTATCCACGATGCCACAAGGATCCTGTTGCTATGAGCCTAGGAAGCCGAAAGGTTCAGAGGGGGTGGCCCAGGCCAGCACGCGGACAGCATCTCATCCTGGAGAACCGCCAGGACAGCGCAAAGGGGCCTTGCCGTGCCCATCCCAGGTGGGCCAGGTCCGTGGGCACGGCGAGTTCACCCTCACGCGGGGCCCAGGGCGGCCGGTTCTCCCTACAGCAGGCTTATGTGTGTGACCGCAGAATCCTCCACGCGGACCCATTTGACATTGGGCAGCTTGCGCTGGAAGGATTCCTTTCCAGGAAGAAACAGAGCACTGCCCTGCCCTCCTCTGCTTCCCAACGACAGATGGGAGCCCTGGAAGGGAAGCCGGCATCGCCCCCAACCCCAGGGCTGGCGCAGGGGCCAGCAGCCAGCAGAAGAGCTTGATTGCTGTTCCCTGGGTCTAAAAATGGATAAACAACCGCGAGTGCCAGCGAGGTCCAAGCCGTATTCATCACCATTACAGAGAGCAATTCGGCGTGTGCTTGTTAATCAATCACTGCTCTCGCTGGGGCTCCGGCCGGGCTGGGCCGCGAGAGTGGACGGCCATCGCCAGCCCACGGGCCGCAGTCCAAGCATGATGGATGGCAGCTGCTGCAGGCTCCAATCTGGAGCTGAGTGCTGGGGCTCAGGCTGGCTGCACACGGGCGTCCCTCTCCCGATGCAGACCTGCAAAGGAGAGGGGGAGACTGAGGCAGGCTCCTGGCAGGGCGTGAGGCATGCCCTCCCTCGTGTGTTCCGTGTGTGACAGGGCAGGGGGTTGGGCAGTGCCACCGGGAGACCCACCTTCTTGGGGGCAGGGGAGGTGAGTGCTGGGAGGCACAGGGTGTGGGCCTCAGCGGCCTCATTCCGCAGCATGTTCCTAATTAAAATAATCATGCGCTCCTTGGACACAGCAGTGTTTCAACAGGGGGCCACACCCATATGAGAGGTTGGAATTCACTCAGCAGAATAGGAGGAGAGGCGAGGAGAGCCAGGCCCAGCAGGTTAAGGAACGTGTCAGTTTGGAAAGTGAACACACGAGCCTGCGGCAGGGGCGGCATGGCCGGGTCACGTCTGGTTCCCGTCTCAAATCCCCTCTGCCCCGTGGCACCTGTGCCATAGACTTCTCACTTTTCCTCTCCACCCTGAGGGCAGAGGTGCTGGGCACCTGCACAAACAGTGGCAGAGAACTCTCCCCTCCTGGTCCCCACGGTCAGGCTGGCCCTTGGTGACCATCACTGCTGCCCCTCAGTGACCATCACACACTGCTGTCCCCACGGCCAGGCTGCCCCTGGGTGATCATCACACACTGCCATCCCCACCATCACTCCGTCTACTCCAGGGTCTGCCCCAGCAGAGGCTATGATGTCACACTCCTGGGTCTGGCACCAAAGTGTCCACACCCTCGACCCCACCTGTCTGTGCAAAGAGAGCCCCTGTGCCTCTGCCCAGGCCCTGGACTCCCCCAGGGGGGCCCAGCACAGCCCTCTGTGACCACCACGCTGCTGTGAAGGGGCCTCCCTGGGCCTGTATCACGTCCAGCCTGGCTCAGGTGCAGCCTGGGAGGTGGGCTCGCTCGGAGCCTCCCTGTGCGGACCCCCAGGGTGCTAACCACAGGTCTTCCCCACCTGTCAGTTGGCTCTCAGGAGGGCAGGCCCGGCCCTCCCCTCGGGTACGTTTTCAGTAGCAGGCAGCGTTGCTGCCTGGGTGAGGCGTCAGGCCCCATCTGCCGTCTGGAGGGCTGGAGGAGAGCACTGCATACAGAGTTTTGCTTTTCCTGCTTTCAGCTGAGACCCTGGTAAGCCACTACAGTGAGTGCTCCTCAGTTTCTCCCTCTGAAAATCGGGGTTGGGAGTGATAGAAACTCCACCGGCTGGCTGAGAGATCGGATAGAAACGTGGAGGCGGCTGGCACGCAGGAGGTGCTGACGAGAATGAGGACGATTCAGAAGTCCCTGGCTTCTGAGCAAATTATTTGGTGCCCGAGACTGGCCTAAAATTCACCAGAGAGCGGGGGCTTAGAGGGGCAGGTTGCACCTGGGAAAGTTGCACATAGAACTTGAAGAGAGGGAACGTGAGAGACTGCTGGAGCTGGAACTCAGGCAGATCCGGGGAGCAGGAGCTGAGCCAGGAAAGGGTCAGAGTCCAAATGCCGGACCGGAGCCCCCAGGGTGGCCAGCCTCAATTTCGTAGGTGCCACAGGGAGATAGCGCTCACAGGACCCCGGCCAGCAGCTGTGCTCCCTGGAAGCCCAGCCCCCACCCCACCGTGAGGATCGAGCTGCAGCCAGTGTCCTACCCTGATCTCCTTTGCAGCCATCGTGAAAGTGTCCACACTGGCACAACCGCTCCAGCTCCTGCATCCAATGTGGGCCACTACACAGGACATGCGCATAGCCCCAGGACAGAGCAGGCTGCTCACAGATCCATCTCAGCAGTGCAATTTTCAGCATGCAGTGCAGCTTAGAAAGTGCTATTTGGTGGGATGGGGCTATTAGCGTTTCCCCTGGAAGCCTCTATCAGGACCCTGGGCTGGACCTGGACACAGCAGAGCTGCCATCTTTACTAAGGTGGTCAAGTCCACTGGGCACTGGGCATCTCTGCATGAAGTGCTGCAGAGTGAGTGAGGCTGGGGCGTCCAAGAGTAGGCCAGCCTGGGCCGCTGGGGCTCAGGGCACCTGGCGGTCACCAGCACCTGTCTTTGCAGCACCCACTGCTATAGCTGTCTCCCCTGATGTGGTTGTCACTTTGGTGTCCTCCAGCCTGGCACAGCCCAGCTCATCAGGGTGGCTGCTGCTGGAACCATGGCCGGTCCAAAAGGCTCTTTAATCACCACTTTATTCATTCACGGAACATCTGCTGAGCCAGGCCTGTCCAGGATCTGCGGGTGACACTGGGAATGGAGCAAAGGGGTCTGCCCTGGTGGGCTGCCCAGCAGACAGGTGCAGGTGGCCTGCGCTCCCCCCTCCACTCATATGCACACCACACACACAAGCACGGATGCATGCACACATTCTCTCTCTCTCTCTCGTTGCCCAGGTGAAGTCCTTCCTGTGGAATCTCCACTGCTTGCAATTGGGTTTCTTTGCTCATTGATTTGCTATTGTCCAGATCCCCAACTGGAACATGTGTCCCAGGAAACAGGAGAAGGATCCCCAAATGAAATATAGGACACTGGAATTTCAGATAAACAACCCATCGTTTTCAGCCTAAGTATGTCCCAGGCATTACAATTATTGTCTGGGCTATACTTGTCTAGAAACCTGTCCGTTGTTCACCTGAAGCCCACGTTCACCTGGGGACCCTCTGTTCACATTTGTTACCCCTGATGACTGTAGTCCAGGAGGCAAAGGCAGTGGCTGCCTGAGTGCAGCAGGTCCCAGGGCCCCCAGGCCCAGTGCTGGCCACCACTTCGTGGGGAGTGGCCGGAGCACCTGGCATGTCATTCTGGGCCCCAAAAGGGATGCCAGGGGTGCGTTTTCGGTGTCTCTGAATTGGGGGTTTTATTGAGGTGACTGCAGATTCTCACGCACCTGGAGGGACCATGCCGGGAGTGCCGCTTCCCTCTGTCCACTCAGACGATGCCTTGCAGGAGCGCAGCCCCCACAACCCGGATGCTGGCCTGGTGTGGTGGTCCCCCGGACTCACGCTCGCTGGTGGACGTCAGTGCTGAGCCACATCAGCACATGTGTGCATTTGTTGACTTCCTTGATGCAGGGCAAGTGAGCCCCCAAATCGGGGCTTAGTTGGGGAGGGTTCTTGGCTTCACCCAGAAAAGAATTCCAGAGCAAGCTGGTGGCGTCAGACACCTTTATTCAAGCGGCAGCTGAGATGTATTCCTCGCAGAGCAGGGCTCCCCATGGGCACTGTGCCCAGAGCAGCAGTGAGATTCTGTCTAAAAAACAAAACAGAAATGGCCACACCAGAGCAGAGGCTGGAGTTGTGCAGCCCAGAGACTCCTGGGGCCACCAGAAGCTGGAAGAGGCAGGAAGGGTCCTCCCCAAGACCTGGGGAGGGGCCGTGGCCCTAGGACGCCTCGGTGTCAGGCTCCTGGCCTTCGGAACTGTGGCAGCGGGCATCTCTGTTGCTCTAGGTCCCCAGTTTGTGGAATTTGCTTCTGAAGTCCTGGAGGCTCGCACAGGCAGTGAGTGAGGAGGCGCTTGGGAAGCTGGGGACCTGCTGACGTGGGGGTGGAGGGGTGGGCAGAAGGCCCAGTGAGGCGAGGCTCCTGAGGCTCTGTGGTGTGCCAGGAAGGCCAGGAGGTTGGCCAGGCAGTGGGGACCCTGAGTCCAGTGATGAATGTATTGAGTGGTGGCGACCTCATAGGTTATTGGGGCTGGACAAGGCTGAGTTTGAGCCAGGTTTAAAGCCAGATCTCAGTGGGACCTGGTGAGCCACCTTACCTCACTGAACCTTAGTTTTCTGGCCTGTAAAATGGGTGGAGGCCACCTGTGTTAAAGGCTGTGGGCACCACACCTGGCACCCGGAGGCCCCCGGGCTGTTGGGAGTTTTGTGTGGATCCGGCCCACTCTGAGTTGTGGGCAGCTGTGGCCCCAGGGTAGGCTGGGTTTCAGCACCCTCTGACCTTCCCTTCTTCCCGCCCACAGCCATCAGGGAGAGCTTCCTCCCTACCTGGGCGAGTTTAATTGCTGGGGGGCTCCATGGGAAGTGGAGGGGCTGTTCTGTCCCCACATGTTCCACCTCTGGGCATTTGTTAATGTGAGTGAGAGATAATTCGGAGTCTGTGTGACACCTGGGGCGGAGATATCAGCTGTTTGGGGAGTCTGTCCCAGCCTGGTCTCTGGGGTGACCCCTGGGTGGGGGTATTGACTGTTTGGGGAGTCTGTCCCAGCCTGGTCTCTAGGGTGACCCCTGGGTGGGGGTATTGGCTGCTTGGGGACGGGCGAGGCAGGTGCCAATCTGCCTCTTCCTCAGTTCCCGGGAGCTACTCCAGGGGCTGAGAGGTGCTAAGGAGCCCATGCTTCATTTCCACAGAGGATTAGCCCGGGCACGGAGGTCGCCATTCTTCCACGACGGCAATCATGAAATGATAGAAACATGTGGGAAACTGACTTTTTATGGCATTTCAGGTGGAGAAGACATCAGGTCGTATACCAAGCAGAAGGCTGAGAGACAGGAGCATATCGGGAATGACTCCAGAAGAAAATAATTCCTCCCTCAAAGTCCTGCACAAACGCCGTGTCCCTCCCACCCGCCTTGTCACCCAGGTGCCCTGTGGGAGAAGTTTCGGGGTGCCTCTGGAGACGGAGATCCAGGGTCCTCAAGGGCCCAGCTTTGCAGGAGAAGCAGACAGGCCCCCACCAGTCCCCACGCCTGGAGACCATGCCAAATTCCACGCACATTAAACTCAGTCCAGGGCGTCAGAGGCCCCCCTTCAGCAGCTTCCTCAGAGCCTCCCAGACCCGCTGTGGCTGCAAGCCTGGCCCTGGTGTCCTGGATGGAGGAACAGAGGCCTAGAGAACCGACTCTGTGAACACCCCTGGGCCTCCCTGCCCACCAAGGACAACTTCACACTAAGAGCATCCGTGCGGGGCCGCCCACAGGCCCGGGCAGGGGCGTTAGAGTTTGCAGAAGCCCCTGCTCCTGTCTGTTGCCTTTTTCACACGGACCACCTCACACAGCCTGGCGCCGACCTCGGTCTCAGCACCAGATGGGCTGCGGCACCCAGATGCCCTTCGTGTTGGGCACTCCCACCCCCCACCCCCAGCACCCTGCCTGGAGACACCTGTGAGCCAGTCAGAGGCCCTCCTGGGCACACCCCCCTGTCACTTGGGGCCCACGGGCAGCGGCTCCCGCAGCATGAGCTCACATGAGGTGCAAGATGTTTGAGTCACAGCAACCCGTGAAGCTCAGTTCAGCCCCGGGAGGGCATTTTTGTTTTTGTTGAAAATATCCACACCCTTAGTATTTGGGTTCCCGGAGTCTACACTATGAGGTCTCCTGGAAGAAAAGTCAACAAGAATTTAAACAGAGGAAGGAAGGAAGGAAGGAAGGAAGGAAGGAAGGAAGGAAGGAAGGAAGGAAGGAAGGAAGGAGGGAGGGGAGGGAGGAGGGAGGAGAGGAGGGAGGGAGGGAGGGAGGAATTAAGAAGGAAGGAGTTAGGGAAAGGAGAGAGAAGACAGAGAGAGAGGAAGGATGGAAGGAGGAGGGAGGGTGGGAGGGAGGGAAGAAGGGGGAGGAAGGGAGGAGGAATTGGGTTAGAAGGAAGGAGTTAGGAAAGGAGAGAGAGAAATAGAGAGAGAGGAAGGATGGAAGGGAGGGAGGAAGGGAATTAGGAAGGAAGAGAGGGAAATAGAGAGACAGGAAGGATGGAAGGGAGGGAGATGTGGACGGCGTGTCCAGGTACCTCCCCACCTCTGTCACCCACAGAGGACACACCACATCCGGGCATACTCTGGGCTGCCAGGGGCCTGCAGGAGGTCCCAGGGTGGTTTCTCCTTTTCTGCCTGGGGGCTCCGGGGAGGGGCTCAGCCTGGCAGCTGCTCTGGATTACTGGCTGCTGCGAACAGCTCCTTCCTCCAGGCCTGATTGACATTAATTAAATATTTTAATATTTGTATCAGAGAAAACGTATTCGGGCATACCTCAGTCATTTCTGATTAAATTGCCGAAGGAGGGCCGCGGTGCGACTCCTATAAATGAATACATTTTCAACATTTTTTTTTTCTGTTGAAGGTAATTTTCATGGCTGGTTTAACTTGTGGGGATGATAGAAAATATTAATAAAACATTTGATGTCTAAGTTTGGATGGAAGTTTAATAAATTAGATGGGCAAATTTTACTCTTGATCACGTGACTGAAAATGTTTTAAAAGGGATTTTTTTTTTTTTTTAAGAAAGGAGCTTCTGGTGAAAGTCTCTGCTCTCTGGGGGTTCAGGGGCCACCTTCACTGGTGTGGTCTCGGGGTTCACGATGAGGGGATGAGAGGAGACGCTGACTGCGTCCTCAGGAGAGGCCTCGTCGACACCTTCACATAGATGGAGAAACCCAGGCTCGGCCAGGTGGGTGACGCTTCCCAGGTCCCCACGCTGTGTCTCCCAGAAGGGGCAGGATCCTCACTTCCTATTCCTGTCTGCTGACTTTTCCCCAAAGCTCCGTGTCACCACGGGATGCGAGGGGCACATGTGGGCGAAGTCAGCCGGCCTGTGGTGGTGGGCACCCGGCCTCGAGGTGAGGATTCCTCCCCAGCGGGCAGAGAGGCTCCCAAATCCACTCCCAGCGTTGCTGCAAGGCTCTCTGAACCCAAGGAGTGATCAGAAATCCTGGCGAGATCTATGGAAAGCAGGCTGTGAGAAATATTTTGTTAAAATCTGTTTTTGCAAACAAGGTACCGGCTTTCCCTGAACAGGGAGGCAGAGCCAGGTCCCTGGGAGGCAGGTGCTTCTCAGCCCCAGAGAGGAGACAGACGCCGTCCGGGAGCATTCGGAACAGCCACACAGCCTGGAGCTCCTCCAGCAGGATGGACGCTTCTCCCCGGGGAAGGGTAGGAAGGCGCGTCGGGAGGAACAGCCTGGGTCCCTTCGGCCACCAGCACAGCTGGGCAGCTCACTGGCCTTCCCAGCCTGCTGCAGGCTGCAGCCCCTGCCGAGGTCGAACTGGCTGGGGCGAGGGTCTGCCTCAGGTGTCACAGGGACGGAAGCATGGAACCAGGCCTGGGGAGCAGGTGCTCCCTCCACCTGTGAAGGACGGGCCGGGGCTGAAGGAGCTCAGCAAGCCGCAGGGCACCACCTGGAAGCAAGGCCAGGTGAGGTGGGGTCAAGACGGGACCCAGCAGGACCACTGACAAGTCATTCCAGAAGGGCCACCCTCATCCCAAATGAGGATGGTGCAGCTCCTAACACACATGCACACGCATGGCACACTCAGGCATCCACAAAGACACACACACATGCACACGCATGGCACACTCAGGCATCCACAAAGACACACACACATGCACACGCATGGCAATTACCCAGGCATCCGCGCATACCACGCCACACACATGCACACGATGGCACACTCAGGCATCTGCAAAGACACACACACATGCACACGAGGACACCTAGCATCCAAGAAGACACACACACATGCAGGTGCACACTCACACACACACGAATGACTTACATACACTCACATACACAAAGGCACACACACAGGTATGCACACAGACACAGCCACACTCATGCAGGTGCACACTGACATGCACATACGAACACACTCACATAAAGCACACACAGGCATGCACGCATACATGCATACACTCACACACACACGAATGACTTACATACACTCACATACACAAAGGCACACACACAGGTATGCAAACACACAGCCACACACACGCAGGTGCACACTCACACACACATGAATGCACTCACATACACAAAAGCACACACACGCATGCACACATACATACATACACTCACATACACACATGCAGGTGTACACTCACACACACACATGAATGCACTTACACTCACATACACAAAGGCACACACACAGGTATGCAAACACACACAGCCACACACATGCAGGTGCACACTGACATGCACACATGAGCACACACACAAAAGCACACAGGCATGCACGCATACATGCATACATTCACACACACATGCAGGTGCACACTCACACACACATGTGAACACAGTCACATATGTCACATACACACAGACCTGCACACACAAATCCCCAAACACACACATACACACAGACATAAGCACAGTTTCACTGGTATTTAGTCCAACACATTGAAACCCAGTACCTTGGGACCTGATGGAATGGTGGCATCTGTGGTACCCTTGGGCAGATTCTCAGCAGCCCTGTGGGGACATTCCAGCTTTGCTGGACCCGCCTTCGTGGCTGGTCAGCGGACTCCTCCTGCAGTGTACAGGGGCCCACACTCGAAGGACCCCACACCTGGGTTAATACATCGCTGTCACTGACCTGAAATGCTTCATCTTTTGAGCTAGGGGTCCCCACGTTTTCGGTTTCACTGGCCTCAAACACCATTTGAGGCCTTGTTATTCCCGCTGCTGTGGAAAGGTAAATATTTACAGGAAATTTCCATTTCCTTTTGCTCATTGGACAGAAACTTGAAAATTCACAGCCCTTCCTTGGCCATTCTGCCATCTGCTCCCAGGTTAGACAGAGTCCCCAGGTCCCTCCGGGCAAGTGCAATGTGCATGTGTTGAAACCATGTTATCGTGAGGTGCGGAAGGAATGCACTCCTCCGCCTGGGCTTCCTCCAGATAGATGATGATAGTGTAACAGCAAGTTAGTGATGTGTGGCTCTTACATAATGAATTGATTTTATAGAACATTTTCATTCATTTGAAAAATGTCTGGCCGTCTATTGAATGTGAATTACAGTGACAATTAGACTTAATATTTAAATAATCAGTTTTCACTCTGCAGTATTGGGATGTCACAATTTACAAAGCACTTTTAATTATTTTATGTGCTGGTTAGTGTGTTTTTGCAATTAAAATAATATCTACATGTAAATGTTGCAGCAATGTGGATACGAGCACTTAAGGGGGCCGGCTGCTGCGTCTGCCTCTCCATGTCGTGGACTCCGCAAGTTTCAGGCACAAAACGCACCAGGGCAGAAGCAGGCAGGCTCAGCTGTTGACTTTTGTCCTTTTTCCTAAATGGTCGGTTGTCTTCTAACGTGTTGGTGGGTTCATGAGGCTCCCGCCACGTCTTAACTTCTTTCTCCAACCGGGCCATGGCCCTGCTATTCCCTTCAGGTAGGAAGTGGCCTCCATGAGAGCGTTCAGGTCTGAGCACCCCCTTGTGTTCAGGGGCCTGCTGGCTGGATGCACCCCATCACAGAAGCCTGTGAAGTCACGTCCGTGGGTCCTCGGAGCTGAGCAGGAAGAACTCTCTGCCAGAGGACGCTGTGTGTGTGGAAGCCTGAGCTGAAGTCCAGGGCAGCTTTACTGGGAGTGCCGCCATCTCTGGACTTGGAGGACGCCTTTTCCACAGGGCATTGCTCCTGGTCAAGGCACTCACTTCACAGCCAAAGAAAAGCAGCCACGGGCCCCTGCTCACGGAATTCCCTGCTCTTACCATGCTCCAGCGTGGAGCAGTGGGCTGGATAGAGCCAGGGAATGGCCTTTTGATGGCGATGGCAGCTCCCAGGGCTGGGAGAGCTTCTGCTGGGCTGTGCATGCTCCGAATCAGTGTGCAACATGTGCGGCTGTCTTTCCCATAGCCAGGTGTCTTTCCACCAAGGGGTGGAAATGGAGGGGTGCCACTCGCCATCACCCCTGGTGACCTGCTGGCACGTTTGTTTTGCTTCCTGCCGCCATCACTATATGCTCTGCTGGCCTAGAAGTCTTAGTTCCAGAGGGAGAAATGCTTCCACCAGGAGACACAACAACGATGTTATTGTCCTGGAAGTTCAGCCTGCTGCCTGGCCACGTTAGACTCCTCATGTCTCTGAGTCAACAGGCTAAGAAGGGAATTTCTATCCTGGCTGGACTTATCGATCCAGATTATCAAGGGGAAATTGACCACTGCTCCACGAGGAGGTAAGGAAGAGTGTGTCTAGAAACCAGGAGATCCCACAGGGTGTCTCGTAATACTGCCATGGGAAATTACAACCACCCAATCCAGGCAGGACTACAAATGGCCCAGACCCTTCGGGAATGAAGGTTTGGGTCACCCCACCAGGTAGAGAAGCAGGACCAGCTGACATGACTCCCAAGGGGAAAGGGAGCATTGTATGGGGGGAGGAGAAGGCAGCTGCGAGCCCCAGCGATGCCCTCGGGGCCAGTCACAGAAGCAAGGACTGTAATTGTCATGATGGTAAATTATAAATATTCGTATTTATAATTAATGGGTTTTTGTGTATGAATACATAACCACATACACAAAGCAAATCTGTCCTTCCCTCTCTTCTCCCTTTATGGTGTTACGTAAGATGTACTGACTTCAGAGCATAGTTTCTAAGCATTGTTGCTTTATATCACAGCGTTTGTGCCACAGGATCTCATGGAGAAGAGGAAACGTCGCCCTGTGCTCTTTTGGGAAAGGGTGAGTGTGTTTTCAGGGGTACACTGAATGCTTTTATGATGTTAGGGGATCGTCTTTGTTTGGGAATTAGGTATGGCTTTTGTTTTTTATTTTATTTGTTTTTATTTTCATTTTTTTGAGACGGAGTCTCGCTCTGTCGCCTAGGCTGCAGTGCGGTGGCGCAATCTCGGTTCACTGCAACCTCCACCTCCCGGGTTCCCGCCATTCTCCTGCCTCGGCCTCCCGAGTAGCTGGGACTACAGGTGCCGCCACCTCGCCTGGCTAATTTTTTTGTATTTTTTTAGTAGAGACAAGATTTCACTGTGTTAGCCAGGATGGTCTCCATCTCCTGACCTTGTGATCCACCCGCCTCAGCCTCCCAAAGTGCTGGGATTACAGGCATGAACCACTGCACCCAGCCAGAATTAGGTATGTTTTAAGAAGAGGTGTATAGAGGTGCACAGTGTCAGGCTGACAGGCAGTGGACAGAGGGCACCACCTGGCTGGGCTGTGGTGCCCGGCATCCTGGGACACTGCTGTGAAGGTATTTTGTAGATTGGTCAACACCTGCAATCAGTTGCCTTTCCATAAAGGAGGTCACCCCTGAGCAGTTGGGTGAGTCTTATCACATTGTGAAATTGTGAAGGCTTTAAGAGGAAAACTGAAGAGGAACATTCACCTGAGCCCTGAGTTTCCAGCCTGCCCCACACTTCTCCCTCCTGGATGTCTAGGGCTCCTCCAGGAAGTGGCATGAGTGAGGCTGAGCACCTGCAGCTCTTCGGGCAGCGGACATGCTGGGCCACTCTGGCGTGCTCTGCAGTGACCCACACTTGCTGCTGTTCCCAGCGCCCCTGTCCAACTGGGTCGTGCATATTTACTCTCTGTCATTTCCCCCACATTAGTCTGTGGGGTCCTACGAACGGGGCACAACACGTTTATCTTTTGTCATCTGCAAGGCTGGGGCGAGTCCAGTCCTCCTGGAGGATGTGGGAGTGTGGAGGTTCAGGAACAGAGGGATGCAGGGACAGCACGGTGGCCCGTGCAAGCCCTCAAGGTGCGCCTTGGCTGCAACACTAAATGGCAGAGCTGCTGAGCCCAAGGCACACGGGTCACCAGGCAGGATGTGAGGAGCCACCAGCGAGGCTGTAGAGACCCGAATTCTCCCTGGAATTGTATCAGATTCTCCAGACCCTGCTGTGACACTTCAGTGTTTATAGGAGTAGCAAGAAGAAATGCTAGCCTATCTTAAAGAAGCGTTAGCCTGTCTTAAAGAAGCGTTAGCCTGTCTTAAATAAACCCCTAAATTCTGACACAATGGAATCTACGTGAGCAGTACTTGGATGGTAAAGAGCCTGGAAGTAATATTCTGGCATTTGGCTCCCTTGAGTGAGCTGGGAGTGAATAAATGAGTGACTGAATGAATGAATTAGTGAACTCCTCAGGGGTGCGCCATGCCGAGCATGGTGCTGGGCGTGGTCACTCTCAGGAGATCCGATCTGTGGTCAGGGAAGCTGAGGCTAGAGGAATCATCTGTGTCTGCCTCTGCATCCCTGTCCCCCCCGGCTTTCTTTGGGGGTCACCCAGCAAGTCCCCACTGAGCTGTGTCCATGGGACTCCAGGCATCTGAGCCCTCACACTGCCCTGCGAGCAGGCAATCCCGGGCCAGGGAGGCCGGAGCCCAGCTGCAAGCCCAAGTGACAGGCCCAAGTGGCCTGAACTCCAAGCTGCCTGCCTGTAACAGGGGAGGGCACTGGGTAAGTTCCCGAGGCCTGGGACCCGTCTCCTCCCAGACAAGGGGGCAGATTGGACCCAACCACTTAATACTGGAATGTGAGTTGCCTCATGTCTGTGGGAGGTGCCCAGGCAGGCAGCAGCCCCCAGTGAACCTGTACCACCTCCTTTCCTGGACACCCTTCCAGGAGGGGGAACAGGTGCTGAGGGGCTCAGGAGGCCCTCATATGTCTGTGTTAAATCGTTCTGCATCCCCCAGAGAGCCCCAGTGTCTGAAGGCTTCCCTGTACCAGGGCTGTGGTTAAGTTGGGACCAGCGGGAAACTTACAAGCTAAGCCTCCCATGCACGGAGGAGGAGGTGTGGGGGCCAGGGACCCCCCAGGCGGCAGCACACAGCTTCTCAGCAGAAGCACCCGGCAAGGAAGGAGTGGGCTGGCATCCTACTCAGGGCCATGGAGCCAAGAGCAGCCCCAGACCGCGTCCCGCCCTGGAAACAATTCCTTTCGCTCAAACCCTGCCACTCTCTAAGCTAAGGGTGTGACTAGGAGGAGACGGCGGCTTTTGTTTTGCTCTGCCAATGATTCTTGCATTTAATTCATACATTAGTTTGACTTAGTGGCTGCGGAAAAGCTATAAACCGAAGGGATTTAAGCCTAACAAGTGGTGTTCTAATGAGAATTATTGAGGTCAACACTAGGATTCTGTAAGAGTTATTTTTCCTTTGAGGGAGGTCTGCCTCTGAGGGACTCCAGGCGGCAGGGTTCTGCAGAGGTTGACCGTTTTCCAGCCGGTGCGGGAAGGTGACGTGCTTTGGGCCCCTCCACTGGGGTAACTGCAAGGCTGGGGTGGGTTCTGTCCTCCTGTGGGTCTAACCCCAGGGGAGCCGCCGTCTTGTTCACAGGCTGTTTTCTCCCCAGGGAACATGTGGTTGGTGGGGACCCCATAGGCAGGAGGTGCAGGAGGAAGCCCCCCCAAGGCAGAGACCCAGGAATCACAGCTTCTGCACCCTATTCACTCCCCCAGAGGCTCAGGGAACCGAGCCCCAATACTCCCCGAGGCTTGGGGGCATTAATTTAAAACATCTGATTGCCAGCAAAAGGTCTCATCAAAGATTAAATAAGCATAATTTAACTGAGGGAATGATAATAGATTTAGTTAAGAAGAGAAAAAAAGGAAAATTGAATTAGAATGCATATTTGAGGGAAAATTGGAGTTTAATGTAATTACACTTAGAGATGAGACAGATTACAATTACTGTGTTTCAGAGGTGGAATTTTTAATTGCATTATTTAAAATCAAGCCTAGGTCTCTGCCTTCAGCAGGTCAGGAAAAGGGTTTTCAGGCAGTGGGGATGGCTTCTGTCCTACGAGCTTCCTCCCTGCTCCAAGGGGAGCCACAGCTATTTCTGCCCACCTGAGCGGGCCAGGCAGACATTGCAGGTTCCAGACCACAGCGACCTGCTGCCCTGCACCTGCCAGGCCAGTCCGCATCCTCTGGGCTGAGGGCCTAACTCTGCAGAGGAGACAGGCACGGGGGCCCTGTTATTCCTGAGACCTTGAGGAGCCCGCAACCCTGGCAGCGAGGCGGAGGGTCTGGCTGACACACACCTTCCCGGATTCGATTATCCTCACAGCTGATCCAATCATTCGGGCAGTCAGGAACCACGATCACAGCCAAAAACCTCAATTCCACCAAAAATCGAGTTTCCCAGATGGCATGTTCACTCTTTAGTCCTGAACCACTCACCTTCACAGGTGCTAACTGTGTTTGCCTCTGGAGTGACGGGACCAACCAGAAGGCGTCTGGGATAGAAAGGGCACTCAGAGGAGTGTGAGGCCCTCGATGAAGGCGGCTGGATCTCCAAGGCCAGGAGGTGAGCCCTGTAACCTGCACCTTAGTGCTCCAGGGCGCTGGGCTGGCATGCCGCGCCTGTGGGCATGGACTCCTCCCACCTGGGACTATGGTCTCGGTCATTGTCATGGTTGAGTTATGTTCCCTCAAATTCAAATGTTGGAGCAATAACCCCCAGCACCACAGAATGTGACCTCATTCAGTGATAGAATCTTTACCGAGGAAGCCGAGTAAAACTGAGGACACTGCCGGGCATGGTGGCTCACACCTGTAATCCCAGTCCTTTGGGAGGCTGAGGCAGGTGGATCACCTGAGGTCGAGAGTACGAGACCAGCCTGACCAACGTAGAGAACACCCGTCTCTACTAAAAATATAAAATTAGCTGGGCGTGGTGGTGCATGCCTGTAATCCCAGCTACTAGGGAGGCTGAGGTCACTAGGGTGGCCCCTAATCCAATATGCCTGGTATCCTTAAGAAAAAGGGGGAATTTGTCCACAGAGAGACACACACAGAGGGAAGACTGCGTGAGGACACGAGGGAAGGCGGCCGTCTACGAGCCAGAGAGAGGGGGCTGGGATGGATTCTCCCCCACAGCCGCAGAAGGAATCAGCCCTGTAGACACGGATCTCAGACGTCCATCCGCCAGAGCTGGGGGAGGCAAACCTTTCGCTGCTGAGGAGATGCATTCTGGGTGTTTTGCTGCAGGAGCTCTGGCAGATTTGTAAAGTCATCTTTTAATTTCATTCCATAGAAGGCTTCCAAAAACAAAGATTAACTTCACCAAAGAGGATATGCAACTATCCAGTAAGCCCCGGAAAAGACGCTCGACACCGTGAGTCATGATCAGATTGCAAATTAAAGCCCCAGGGAGAACACATCATGTACCCTCTGGAATGGCAAAACTAGGAAAGACGGATTATCCCCAGTGCTGGTGGAAATGGGGAGTGACTGGGACTCCCAGCCACTGCCAGAGGCACGGAAATGGGTAGGGCCCCTGTGCACAAGTGTCCGGAAACTTCTCTGAAGTTTGGCCTTGTGTGACCCAGACATTCCCCAGCGAGGTCTCTCCCCAGGAGTACCAGGAACACAAGGCCACACAGAGCCATGTTCACAAATGTTCACAGCAGCGTGTTCCTAACAGGAAAACCCACAAGTCCCCCAGTATCCATCACACAAGTATGAAGAGATCACCTGACGTATTCATGTACCAGAATCTGTCTCAGCAGTAAACAGGGTGGACGAGGGTGCACGCGACCCCGTGGCCAGGTCTCCAGGCACTTATGCTGAGAGAAGGCAGGTGCAGAATGCTCACTGCATGAGGCCTGATCTGACATCCTATGAAGGCAGGTCTGTATCTCCCCAGGCTGGAGAGCACACCCATGGTCACTGGAGCTTGGGACTTGGGTGACTGGTAAGGGGCACAAAGGAATCTTTTAGGGTGATGGAAATGTCTAAAAGCAATGGCAACATGGGTGTCAACATTCATCAAAAAAAAAAAAAAAAAAAAAAGAGCTCACTAGGGCGAGCCCTAATCCACTATGCCCGATGTCCTTATGAGAAAGGGGAAATCTGTCCACAGAGACACACACACAGAGGGAAGACTACGTCAGGACAAGAGGGAAGGCGGTCATCAAACTGTCCTCTTAACATGGGTGTGTTTGATCACATGTAAATTGTCCTTGAATGTGAGTTGATTAGAACATGGTGAACAACACTAAGCATTTTTGTAGGGGAGCGTGGGGGCTCCCGGAAAGCAGGGTGCAGACAGTTTGCCCCCTACCCTAGAAGAGCTCCGGGCACTGCACCTGCTGTAGCAGGCACTCAGTCAACAGGCAGGGGTCCAGTGAGGTGGAGCCCCAGATAAGAACCCTGGAAGGCAGAGATTTCCGGAATCAGGGTGGGGCCGTTTCATGGTTGTGGCTGCGGTTCAGGGCAGTCTCCTTTCAAACACCAGGTCTAACCCCTGCATAAATGGACCTAAATCAATGAGGTGCAAAACCAGATTATCCTGAATTCCAAGCTCTCAGACGGCTCAGTGTCTTCCCGAGCATTTAGGGCAGGAGGATAAGCTGTTCAGAGCCCAGAGCCCTTAGCCTCTTACACGTACATCTCCCTTCCAAGAGACGCTGAGTGTTTAAGATGCCCCTCGTGGCCCAGCAACCGAGGGGATCTCATGCCCTGGAGCCTCCCTCAGAGTCCTCAGGGGTTCACGGAGCAGCACACCCTGATGCAGGTTCTTTCCTGAATATAGAAACGCCATGCCTTGTCCGACAGCGCCGGCCATTGAGGCTCTCATGTTGCACACACTCTGCATTCATTCTGAAATGTGCATTTTATGGTTCTCCCTAGAATAATCACCCGGTAGGAGGAAGCTCCTTTGTCACCTGTCACATGGGGTGTAGGTGACTTCGAAGTGGGGCTTTTCTTTTCTCCCCCCTTTTGGGGTCCTTTCTTGCATTCGGGTGCTTCTCCCGCTCCAGGTGCCCTGCAGACCCTCCTGTGGGGGAGAATCACCCAGCGCTTTGAGCCCTGGACTCTTCTCGCTGCTTTTAGGAAGCAGCTCTCCTGGGTCTTTGAAGACTTGTGGATTTGCCTCTGACTCCGTCCACCCTTGGCTCACCCTGAAGGACCTGCACCATCCTTAGGCATCCGCGAGGGTGGGAAGCTGGGCCTTGTGTGAAGCGAGGACCCGGGCTTTGTCCCTCCCCGCGAAGTTGAGTGTGACTGAGTGCACAGGTGCCTGTGCAGCCATGACAAGACGTGGCCAGCCCCGGGGGCAGCAGGGCAGGGTAACGGGTGAGGGCCGCTGGAGGTCAAGGGGAGCTTCGCGGGGATGGGGAGGTGGCCTGGCTCCGCGGGAATTCCTACATGTGGGCAGCACCCTCCTCCACACTGGGTGGTGGCTCCCCTGGGTGAGGCTTCGCCCTGCGTCCTGCAGCCATAGCCAGCGCTGGTGTGCAGATTCCCCACGGCCATTCAGAAGGGAGCGCCATGGCATCACATGGGGGTTATCCTGGGACTGAAAACAACCCCTCAGAGAAACGGCAAAACCTTCCAGAACCTTCTTTCACAGTGCTGTTTGGCATTCTCCCTCTTTGTCTGACGCTCTGTCTCTAACTTCAGCACTGCTTTAGCACAAGGCGCTGCTGCTGGAGGCGGAATTTTGACAGGGTTGTGCACCTGAGTCTCTGGCCTTGCTGCAGAGAAGAAGCTGGTTCCAGGAGGGAGACGTCTCTGCTCCAGAACAACCTATCGCGCAAGTCAGAGGGAGAGGAGGGAGAATCTGGCAGAACGGGACGGTGGCACGGACCCTCAGCAGGTGCTGTTGAAGTGAGGTGGGCGGGGGGCAGTGAATGTGCTCAGAGATGCCCCGGCCTGATCCTTGGGGGCAACCTCGTGCTGTTGTGGCATCTGAGAAGCCAGGTGTGCTCACAGCAGCCACAGGCAACACTCAGGGCCTGTTGTCAGGGGATGTTTGCATTTTCCCTTTCTTCTTTGGGGTCTGCTGACACATTTCTTTATTCTAATCAGAATCAGAAAAAAAAAAATAAGAAAGAAATTGCTCATCCTCCAAGGAGAGTCTGAAAGGAAAAAAGGAGTGAAGTTGGTGTCGGCAGCTCCCCCCATCCTTGAGCCTCCAGGACAGAGACCTTCTGCTCCTGGAGCGGCTGTGGGCTGGGAAGTTCCCTGGACACAGACTCTGGGACCAAGGGTCACTCGAGGGGCTCAGTTCAAAGGAGGAGTCGTGCTGGGTCACAGGATGCTTCCTCCTGGCCCCTTCCCTGCGGGTATGTCTGCAGCCAGCCGCAGCCTACACAAGCTTGCTGGCCTTCCTGGGCCTGGTAGCTCTGGGCTCTAGACAGACAGGGTGGCGACAACTCCACAGCCAGCAGCTCCCCAAGGCATCCTCTGCCCCTTTCTACAGCCAGTACCTGTAACTTGAGTTCTGTGAGGCCACCAGCTGGTCCTTCTGGGTCAGTGAAATGCAGCAGCTAAGTGAGCCCTGGCACACCAGGAGGCAACCTACGCTGGTCAGCAGAGCCCCAGCCCATTTGCCCACAGTGTCCTGGTGGCGTCCTGGTGCCCTGGCCGGGCTGTCCAAGAGCCCCCACACAGCTTATCCGTGCCCTCCATTTCACCATGGTGCAGCTCTGGTGAGAGGGCAGGTTGTATGGAGGAAAACTGCAGACACACAGCCAGGGGCAAGGGCCAAGGGAACCTTCCCCTTAGCCCTCCAAAGATTTGCTGAAAGTCAGCTGATGAAAGGCAGATTCACACAACCGTCAACAAACAGGGGGAGAACCCTTGAGTGGCAGCCCCTTTTGCGATGGGGCGCAGACGGTTGCATTCCCCTCTTCCTAGAGGAAAGGAGGGTGGGGTAGTGCGGATGGTTTTAGGGAATAGTTCATGATTTTAGGGGAATTCAGTGGGCTTGAAGAACATACACTGGCCTGGGACAAAGTCCGTTGGGCCCACACAGCAGACAGGAGGCCTCCAATGGCCTCACAGCCCCCTCCTCACTTTACTCCCTGAGAGAAAATCACCCCACAAACAACGCCCCTCGTCACAGGCCCAGGCGCGGTCTCTGCTTATCCCTGACCCCTGGGTTTCAGTTCCTGGCCAGCCTGGGGAATTATTCAAGGGAGCCAAACACACTTTGCTGCAGGAACCAGTTCACTCCACCCCCTTTTTTTTTTTAGGTGGAGTTTCTCTCTTGTCACCCAGGCTGGAGTGAAATGGCGAGATCTCGGCTCACTGCAACCTCCGCCTCCCGGGTTCAAGTGATTCTCCTGCCTCAGCCTCCTGAGCAGCTGGGATCACAGGCATCCTCCACCACCCCTGGCTAATTTTTGTATTTTTAGTAGAGACAGGATTTCGCCATGTTGGCCAGGCTGGTCTCAAACTCCTGACCTCAGGCCATCTGCCCACCTGGGCCTCCCAAGGTGCTGGGATTATAGGCGTGAGCCACCCTGCCTGGCCCACCGCACCCTCTTGCTCCTACAAAGCATTTCCCACAGCGCCCAGCTGCTCGAGCAGCAGCCTTAATGGCAGGCGGTGTCCCCCTCCTCCAGGCTGTGAGCTTCTGTGGCTAAGAACCCCTCCCGATCTCATCTGTTCCATGACAGGTGCTGTCTCTGGCCATCCCCATAACCCCCGAGAAGGAAGCCCTACTCACCAGTGGGGCTAAGAGGAAGCAACTGAAACGAAGACCCCGATGCCCAGGCCCGGGGCCATGACCTTCTGCTCACTGGGCATGCCCCCATCTCGGGACAGTGGGTTCGAACGTTAGCGAAACGTGTGGGCGTCACTGCTGCAGGTCACTCCTGGTGCTGAGTCACACTGGGGGGCCACGTTCCTCCCACCCCCCATGATTTTCCAGATGCAGGAAACCACTTCTCTGCAGTGTAGCCTCAGATTTCTAACAGCTTTCCACTTCATTCTGTCTCTCCCAGGTGAGTGTAAAATGTTAAGAGAGGGTGCACCTGCGCTGAGAAGCTTAGCTCTGGGCCTGGCTTCATCTGACTAACGGTAGAAGGTTTTCCAAGCGCAGTATTAACGTTCCCATCTCTTGACAGTTCCAGGAAGTTTCAGGCCCATGTGTCAGAGACCTCTAAATCTTCAGGGAAATTTTCAAAAGCAATTTTCTTCTCATGATTTTATTCCTGAGACTTGCTTGGCTTGTTAATAAGTTGGCTCAAATGGAATAACCATAAATAGTGATATGGTCCTCATATCAGAGAAAATGGTTCCAGCTCAGAATGGAAGGACAGATTCCACAGCCCCAGACATCAAGTTGAAAGGAGAAAGGGGAATTGGGGCAGGACGTCTGGGAGCTGGACATGATACATAAATAACCCCACTTCCCATGGACATACACAATCAGGGACCATGGAAGCCTGGCCATGGACTAAACCTCTGGCTTCCTGTGACATCAGAAAGATGAGAACGTGGCAGGGGGAATATTTAATCACGGGAGCATAGCAGCTCGCCTCCTCCAAACCAGCTCAGGCTAAACTTAACCACCTCTGAGCTCAATCAGAGGCTACTCAGTTGCGGGGCCAAATAACCAGGGTGGATGTTGGTGCCTCTTTTTGTCCCACCCGACGTCCCATCCCTCAGCTGAAGCTGCGAGTCCTGACCTCAGGGTCCACAGAGACTGTGTGGTCCCTTCTCCCCTCCTGCCCAGCTCTCACCCCGGACCAGTCACCCCTTCTCTTGTCAGGACCTGCTCTAACTTTCTGAAGGGAGGTACCTTCCTCTCTTCCCCATCCTCCTCCCTGAGCTTCAGGCTGATCTTGGCACATGTAGGAATCATTAATTTTGCTCTTTTACTTTCTGCATTTTATGATGTCTCAACATCTCAGAGGCCTTCCTGGTTGGCCTGAGATCACCAAAGCCTGGTGAGCATGCCTGTCACAGGCAAACCAACCAAGCCACACCCCAAACACCCTCTACCTAACCTCACACGCCACAAACCCCACACACCACAAATATTTCTCTTGCCCCAAATCACCCCAGGACCACGTATCTGACCAGAAGAGGCCAGGCCCTATAGCCCAGAGTTCTGATGATCGCACCTCCTTTGCCATGGTCTCGCCCATTCTTGCTTTTTACTTTGATCACATGGACTTTGGAGCAAGATCCCCAAGCTCCATGAAAACACAGTTGGAATTATGTTTCAATTTTCTGGCTTTAGAAGACTGAGATTTCTAATCCACAAACTATGTGTACCTCTCCATTTCTACCGGTCTTCTTTTATGCTGGTCATAAGTTCTGTTATTATTTCCATAGCAGGCATGCACATTTTTGCTAAGTTTAGTCCTGGGCCTAGGTACTTTATTGATACTGTAAATATTCTAAGTAATATGGATAACACACACCAGGCAAGAGAAGCAAGCAGGCAGCATTTCATACAACTCTTCATGGGCTCATGTTTCAGAGCACTATAATATTCAGCTTTTATTTTGCTCCAAACATCTCATTCTGTGCAACATCTTTATACGAAAGAGACATTCAAGTGCAAATAGTCTTTATATTTAAGAGTAGTTCAAGTGCAATAACAACTATGAGTACTAAAAAAGGTTCAGAAACCGTGGAGAGAATTGGGCAGGAGCACAGAGGTACCTTCCAGATGATGAATTCCTTGCAATGCTCCTCCACTAAACAGCAATGAGCACCAGCAGGTTTTACTTTGGGGAAAATACTGTTAATATGTTCTGAATTTTCCCCATTGCAGTTTCCAATTTGTTACCAGTGGTACAGAGGAATCATTTGTATTTTGTACACTGATTTTGTATCCAGCAACTTTTTTTGATTCACTTCTTATTTTGAATTGCAGATTCACTAGGATTTTTCCATTATTCATTGCCTACCAACATAGATGATTTAATGTTTCCAAGTCTCCCAGCTTTTATTTCTTTTTCTTGTCTTATTCCTTTAGCCAGAGCCTCCCTTCCCCACTCTCAATTGGTGTTGAAGTTCAAGAAGCCATCGCAAATGGTTTTCTGTTGCTATTAACGGCAACATAAATGCTTCTATAGTCTCATCATTAAATAGGATATTTGTAGTATGTTTATGTTTGCTGAGAAGTTTGCTAGGTGTTATCATGTGTGAATGCTACATTGTGTCTTGTTTACCTGTATATTGAGAAGAGCTAGTGGTTTTGTTATTCTGATTTTAATTGATTTTCTGGTGCTGAGCCAATGAGATTTATCGGCCTAAAGACACTCCTAGTAATTACTTTGAGTTTTAAACATCTCTACCCTCTTTAAGTGGTATTCAATTTTTTTATTATTGTAAGCTATTTTCTATTTTCTTATCAGTCATGTTTGTCACAAGTTTGTTTTCTTTTAAAAATTGCATTAGTTGAAGCTTCTTATTGGTTCATTGTGAGGTAGTTTATTGTCTTTACTATTACCTTCTTTCTTCGGATGATTTTGATCTTATTACATCCTAGAGTTGAACGTTTATTTTCATTAATAAATCCATGTAAAACTGTGCATTCCCCTCCAAGTATTGCGTAAGCGACATAACACCAGGGTTTTGAGATGGTTCACTCTCGTCGTCTCTCAGGTGTAATTACATTTATTTCCCATCATTATTTTTCTTTTTGTGATCTGTGCCATCTAGAAGCATATTTTTAAGTTTCCAAAAGTATGTTTTTCTATACTTATGTTTTGTTTATTGCATAATAATCAGAGAAACATTATGTCAATTAAAATATTATAATTTTATTTTTACAGTATACAATTATATTTTTACAATATTACTTTTTCATAAATGTTTCAGACCTATGAATGATACACACACCATGTGCACAAACACACAGACATATATGACCTGGATAGTGTCCCCTGTTTGTCTATTTGATGAAGGTTTGTTGATTTTGTTTTTCAAGCTTTCAGTAGTACAATTATCTTTTATTTGCTTAACCTAAAATAATAGCATGTATTAAACTCATCCTTTATGATAGTGGGTACATCCACTTTTTCTTGTAGTTTCTTGAGGTTTTTATATATATTTTGAAGCTTTTATTAAGTAAATGTGAATTTGTAGTCCTAATATCTTCTTATAGTTCATCCCCTTTGTCATCACCTACTCTGCCTTCTTAACCCTATTATTATATATCTGGAATCTGGATTAGTCTAATATTAATATTGTTACTTCAGTTTTTACAGGGCATATCTAATCCCTTTATTTTTAAACCTTTTGTGGTTTTGTTTTGCTCATTTCTCTTGTGAAGTTTGAAAACCATTCATGCATATAGTGTCTATTTTTTCCCAGCGGAGTCTAATTTGATTATATTCCTGGTGGTGACTGGTGTCTATATTCTTATTTCCATCGCCTTATTTTGTATTTTCTGTTTACAGTTCTTCATATTTCCTTGATTTTTGTTTATTCTATGGTATATTTTTCTTCTACATTCACTTGTATTCTCACTAAAGTACATTCTTTTCATAGTTCTTTTAAGGACATTATATAGATTATAAATTTTGTCATTCTAAATGACCAAAACGTACACAGATGAAGACTCAGGCTGGTGTGCACATTCGGGTGACAGTTGCTTCCCTCTGCACCCTGGAGATGCTGCTCTGAACTCCTCCATCTTCTATGATTTCTTTCTCCTTCTTTCTCTCTCTCTCTTTTCTTTCTCTTTCTTTCTTTCTCTCTTTTCTTTCTCTTTCTTTCCTTCTTTCTTTCCTTTTCTTTCTTTCTTTTTCTTTCTTCTTTTTCTTTCTTCTTTCTCTTTCTTTTTCTTTCTTTATTTCTTCTCTTTCTTTCTTACTTTTTCTTTCTTTCTTTTTCTTTCTCTCTTTCTTTTTCTTTATCTTTCTTTCTTTCCCTTTCTCTCTTTCTTTCTTTCCTTCTCTCTTTTTTTATTTTTGAGACAGAATCTCACTGTGCTGCCCAGGCTGGAGTGCAGTGGCACGATCTTGGCTCACTGCAACCTCCACCTCCTGGGTTCAAGCCATTCTCCTGCCTCAGCCTCCCAAGTAGCTGGAACTACAGGTGCCCGCCACCATGCCTGGTTAATTTTTGTATTTTTAGTAGACACAGGGTTTCACCATGTTGGCCAGGCTGGTCTTGAATGCCTGACCTCAGGTGATCCACTCACCTGAGTATCCCAAAGTGCTGGGATTACAGGAGTGAACCACCATGCCCGGCCTATTTCTTATTTTCTTGATATATTTTTCTTTATTTCTCAAACACTGGCTTGAAATAGATATCTTCTATGATTTCTGAAGAGAACTCAGCTGTCAGTCTCTCTCCCCTTCTTTCAGTGTGATTTGTTTTTTATTGGGTAGATTTTCTTGTGTCCTTTTATCCTTGATGCTCTGTAGTTTCACTTCATGTATGTAGGAGCAGGTTTATTCTTATTGATAATCATAGATACTCAAAGTATACTTTAAATCCGAGGGTATACACCTGTCTTCACTGTGGCACAGCTCTCAGTCACTGGCTCTGCCACCGCTTCTCCATCATCCTTCACATGATCTTCTCCTCCATGTCTCTCAGCACTAATTTCTTTACTGTTTCAGACTCTTCTGTCTACACAATGCCCTCTTGGGGGAAAGCATCTGTTGAATCTCTCGTTTCACTATTTTACTTGTGGGAACGTATGGGACTATGCTTATCTGACCTGTGGACTTCATATTCCTGTCTATATTCCTTTTCTAATATTTCCTAATGGAAAGTTTTTCATAAAATACCTATTTCGTTTATCATTTTTAAGTGGAAGTTATGCATTCACTCATCTCTTTAAATATCGCCAATGCACTTATTTGAAATATCTGTCAAAAACGTTCAGCTACAGTCTATTAATGGATTGATTTTTTATTCTTTGTTTATGCTCTTTCTCAAAATTAGTTTTCTTTGTGTATTTTAGAATTTGGAGACAAAACCACATTTTGAGTGGAAAGCATTGTTTTGTTTTCCTCCCTTCTCTCTTCTTCCTTTCTGTGCTATCATGCACCCTCTAAGTCCCTGATCAAGACATAGACCTCCAATGCAGGTGTAGAAGCTTGGAGGTTCAGAGGACAAGGTGGAGCAGGCTTGGGGCAGTGGGCCCTGGGCTCTACACCTGCTCCAGGTGGCATCGGCAGCATATGTTGAGCAGGTGAGCAGTGAGGGAGCCCAGCCCCTCCCCACATCCTGTGTTGCACTGGTAGGGGGTAAACTTAAGGTGCTAAAGTCTCATCTATTCAGAACATTAGGAAATCTATAAAAGAGCATTTTAAGAAGGCTGGTAAGAGTCGATGTTCTAATGTAGGGATCCACAAACTTTTTCTGAGAAGGGTCAGACAGCAAATCTGTTCTGCTGCTCAGTCCATGAGGGTTTCCATGGCAACTACTCCACCTGTGTCACTCAAGGCAGCCAGAGCCATACAGAAGCAGATGTGTGGGGCTGTGTCCCAGGAAAATGGGCCTTACAAGGAGGCCGTGGTTGGATGTGGTCTGAGAGCTAGAGTCTGCCAACCCCTCTTCTAATGCAAATGAATAGAAATAGCAACTGGAATTCAGTGCAGATTCAGCAATTCCTTTTGCATAGGGAATACCTACTGTTCAGAAAAGAACTTTGATGAGTATTTTCTAGTCATCTGGAATGTCTTAAAGAACAGAGACTTTCGTTTGGTTACTTTTGTACAAGGTCATGCAGAAATAAATGAGTAAAATCTACAATGCAAATCTTTCTATATGTTTTATGTAAAATATAAATATAAACATAAAATATATGTGTGTATATATATGTATATATTTATACTTCAAAGGACTTATTAAAATTACTTTTGAAAGAATTCCAAAGGAAATTTATAAGGCAATCGGTTCATCAGGATCACAGTTCAGGCTGTGAGGACCAACATTTTTTAATTAAATGTTTCATTTTGAGGTAATGGCAGATCAACAGATATTTGTGATCAGTAACACAGACAAATCCCAGGCGCTCCCCCTCTTTCCCTCAGTGGTCATATCTATAATATAGCAGCATCACATCCAGGGTGTCAATATTGACAAAATCTACAGTTCTTAACCAGATTTCCCTAGATTTGCTTGCACTTGTGAGAGCATGGCTGAGTGTGTGTATGTGTGTACGTGTGTGTGTGCATGTGTCTGAGTGTGTGTACGTATGTGAGTGTGCATGTGTTAGTGCGTGACTGTGTGTATATGTGTGTGAATGTGTGTGTGTTCATGTGTGTGAATATGTGTGAGTGTGTGTGGATGTGCATGTATGTGTCTGTGCATGTGTGTGTATGTCTGTGAGTGTATATGTGTGTGAATGTGTGTGTGAATGTGTGTGATTAAGAATGTGCATGTGTGTGTGAGTGTGAGTGTGTGTGGATATTTAGTTCTATGCAAAGCTCTGTTTTTAAAGTGATACAGTGTTGGAATGATGTCCAGTGACCCGGAAGAAGGAGTGTCCGGGGAGAGCCTGGTTATAACAGAATGGTTCCCAGCCAACATCGTATCTCTTTTATCTGCATTGATATCACTAGGACACAATTATCAAAAAATACAACTCACTTAACCTGGACGAATGACAGCAGGAAAATTGCTACAGATCTGGAAATGGAAGTCAAACGGTGGTGAGCTGGATGGTAATTAAGCTGAGGTTAAAAGCTTTGAAGCCAGCCTTGCGGGAGCGGACTTTTTCAAACACCTCGGGGACCTAAACAAACTCCCGATATTTATTCAGGCTGAAATTCTGACTCGCATTGAGACTGCTAAATTAATAAGATTGGAGACCTCTCCCCTTCCCTGAATAGACACTGCCTTTCATTTATGCCACGGAGGTGCGTCAGCGCTCCGTGATGCCATCTATTATTTGTGATTACTAATTCATCGCTCAATTGGAACATCTGAGCAGTCGATACGGCAAGTCACTGGGAACGTGTGGGACCCTAGTGAAAAATTAGCAGATTGCTGAGGAAATAATGTTAAAGAAACACTGAGTGACAAAAGACATTCTTTATTAAAATATTGAAGAGGATAAATATCTCCTTAAGAAACTCTGCAGTCCTAAGTAAACTCCCAAAGGGCTGAGGTCCTGACAGCAGGACGTGGTTGTCTTACAGTTTAACCTTTGCACGAAGTCACCCGTCCTCAGTTTTCCGGGCACAGGAATCAGTGCAGCACCCTGGGAGGAACTGTGGGGGCCACAGGAAAGGGGAATGGTCGAAGGAAGGGGAGGGGAACTGTCATCAGGCGTTACTGATCTTGAAGACGCAAGTGCAGGAGACCACTGAGCTCGGATCCTCCTCTGCCCTTGCAGCCTGGGGTGCGAGAGGGAAGTACAGGTGACACCTCCCACACCCATGTGCGAAGAACACGGTGGGGAAGGGAGGCAGGAAGCGTGGTCCCCCATAATCTGCCCCCATCTGCCTCCCCCAGGAGCATCAATCAGGCATCTCTTAAGTTTAGAGAAAGCTCATTGTAAATGGATATTAACTCTCACCTTGACGAGAGGGCTGATGACAGATTGTGGTCACCTTAATGGTGGGGCAGGGCCTTGGTCATCTGTTTAACCCCATGATTAGTGGGATGTCTGCAGAGAGACACTTAATTAAGGCTTGTTAAATTGCACTGAACAATGTCCCTGATAGTTCCACACTTGCACTTGGCACTTTCTGAGCCTTTGCGTCTACTGTCGGACAATGAACTAGGCTGGTGGAGCTTCCGTCCTGAGCGGCGGCTGCTGATTGCCCTCCTCTCTCCCAGCATCCACAGTCAGCCTGCCCAGACACTCTTCTGTCCTGATTTCCAGGGAGGAGCGGCCTCTGTTTAATGTCCTGAGTGCAGGACAGGGACCTTGGGAGGCACCGAGCTCTGAGCCCTGAGTCGCTGTAAGCCTGAGTCTAGGCCATCAAGCTTTCTGGACCCTGACATTCCTTCCCAGGCATCTGCTGCCACTGCTGAGAAGTGAGGAGCCTTCAGCACAGGAAGGGAACCATGAGGGATGCTTATTAACTCTGCCAGGGCCTGGATGGCCGGGCTCTTCAGGCCAGCTCCCTGGGGCTTCATTCTCAGAACCAAACTGTGTTCCTCTTACCATGGACCTCTGGAGGAAGCCCAGGCTTTCTGTCCAGCTCTTTGTTTGCCAGATGCCAAGGGGTTAAAACCTGAGAGTTGATCTACATCAGTAGGTCAACACACCTCACCCTGGGGCCTGGCATGACCTGGGAGGCAACCTGGCAGACCCACGGTACTTGGCCAGGTTTGTCCATGGCCAAAGGAGCAAGCCCTTGAGCCAGCTGTAGTCCCTGGTGAGAGGATGATGGGCTGGGGCAGGAGGTGCTAGAGTACCCTCATGGGTGGGTCCCATGAGGGATCCTGCTGGGCTGGGAGAGTTCAAGCCTCTGGAAGATTTCCAGGGTCCTCCTGAAGTGCTCTGTGACAGTCATTTTTTTCTTAAAGGGGCAAGCCCCGAACTTGGCACTGCAGGAGTCCCAGCAGATCAGGCCTCTCCCCTCCGCAGGTGGCCTGTGTAGCTTTGCCTTGGGCCTGCCTCCCACCCCTTCTCCCTCACACGCCTCTGGACCGGGCAGCTGCAGAGGTTCCAGGATGGCAGCCCTGGGCCCTGACGAGGGGGATCCCCTACAGAACGAGGGAGCCCTTGGGACCCTCCTGGGGAGACTGGGCTCCTGTTCAGGCTGGAAACAGCCACTGAGCCTTCTTTCTCACGCGACCTCTGCCTGGAGTTGGGGTGGCGAGGCCCTGTTTAGTGCTGGGCGGCCTCGGGTTTAAGAAAAGAAAATTCATCCATCTTCCCAAGAAACCAGGTCACTGAGGACTCCTAGGTTCAAGAATTAGATCAGACGAGAACATTTCCTGGAGTGATTGTCATTGCTTGGATACCTCACCAGTTTGTTTGTTTGTTTGTTTTTTCTCAATTCAGAATGTTATTACACATGCCCTTTCTTCTTCTAATGATCCTGAGTGTAATAGCCTTGAAGTATCTTACCTATGTAGACACACGTGCATCCTTCAACAAACAAATCTTGATTTTTAGACAAAGAAAGGCAGCTTGACCCTCTGGAACCCTGTTTATCCAGTCTGAATTCTGCCCTAAATCCCGTGAGTTAAAGCCACCTCCGTCCTCCAAGCCCTGCCCTCTGTCCAGGCTCAGTCTCTGAATTTTTGCTTCACTTTCTCCCTTTCCCACCCGACCCGCATTCCTCCAGCAATTCTGTCAGGTTCAGCCTCTACCCCTCATTGCAGCCCCTGAGGTCCCTCACCTGGATGGGCCAGGTGCGCCCGTCCCAGCCTGCCTGCCTCGGGGAGTCCCTCCCCAGCAGGAGAGAGGGATTGTTCTAAGACACAGGTGAGGATCCAGCTCCCTGTAACCCGACCCTGAGGGAGCCTCATAGGTCCCAAAATAAAATCCATGGCCTCTCTGGGCTCTGCGCCCTTCAGCCTCGGCCTTCTTCTGACACAGCTTCCTCCCCGCACCTGCTAGGCCTCTGCTCGGGCTGGAGGCTGCCTGCATCCTCACCTGGCTTGTGCTGGGCTCTATTCTTTTCTACAATGCAGGGGTTACCGCTGGACGGATGCTGCAGAGATGCGCAGCTTATGTCCTTTCTCCATTAGGACGAAGCTCCCCTGGTAAGGGTCTCTCAGCTGCTCTGTGCTGGCTCCAACCCCCGTGCCCAGAGCCTAGGATGCCCTGTGCAGTGCAGCACTCGAATGGTGCCAGCCCTGCCTTGGCAGGTGTCGGTGGAAGCCACCTCGGGGCCCTGCACAGCTCCCTGTGCCTCTGCCTTTGGGCCTCTTTCCAGTCCTCCTACGGAGCCCGTGTGGGCAAGAGCTGTTGCCTCAATTGCAGAGTCTGAGGGTCCTGCCCCCCAACCCTCACCCACAAGCAAGTATGACGCACCTGATTGCTGGAGCTCACACAAGGGGCGTGGATCGAGGCTGGTCACTCTGTGGGCAATGGCTCCTCCTCCCTCAGCAGAGCTGGGGGCTGCCCAGCCTCCTTTGACTGACAGGCGAGGCCTCAGCACTGGCGCGGGCCGAGACTCACCATCCTTACTCCCCAGATTCAGTCTCTCACAGGCCTAAGGAGGATGAAGAACCGAACTATCTCATTCAGCCTCAGTGCCTCTCCATGAAGATCATCTCTGTGCAGATGGGGGGGCGAGGGCCACGTCATCCTCACATTGGCTGGGACCCCAGCCCGGCCCCCACAGTCCTTCTCTCGCACCCACCGCCAGCCTCTGTCTTTCCGCATTGCAGGTGGTGCTGGCACGGCCTCGTTTCTCTCACTTGTACCTGTGCCTCCTGCCAAGGGGCCTCCCTTTGCTTCTGGACAGTCTACACAGTGATATCTGCAGCTGCTCCTGCCTCCTGTGCCTCTGTGCCGTCCCTGTGGGTCTGTTGGAGGATCTGTTGGGTTTGCAGGCAGAGATCATATTTTTCCTTTGCCCTCAGGCACCGCCCAGGCATGGCAAGGCGTGGCGCTGTTACCGCTGGGCAGAGATGGAGGGAATGCAGCAGAGGTGGACGGGACACCTGGGCAGGGCGAGTCCAAGCCAGACGTGCTGTCGGGATATCTGGGTGGGAACACTGTGCTCTGAGACTCAGGTCAGCGTCAGAGGCCAGTCAGGAGCCGGCCGGGAGAGCCAGTCGGGGCAACACCAGCGTTTCAGGCTTTCAGCGCCGTCGGGGTTCCAGTGGCAGGGCGGGTCCCCCATGGGGATCACTGCAGTGGGTGGGCTCAGCCGAGGCCCGTCTGATCCACTCACCCAGCCCTTCAGAACCTGCCAGGTGCAGGACCCATCCCATCACGTCTGAGCGCCCCAGAGCCCTGTGCTCTGAGTCCGTCTGCCGGACAGTGAAGGATGGGGTGGTTCGGCCAAGGTCACTGTGGACAAATCGGCCAGGCAGGTGGAGAGGTGGGAGAGGTTATTTGCAAAACCTAGAATAAATACACATTCCATAGCTAGAGAAACAAAAAGAAAACTTATAAAAATAGGAGCTCAAATGGAGAAAGGGGGGAAGTGATGTAAAAAGGTTTTGTAAGGGAGAGGAAGCCGACACCAGATGTGTTCATTATGACAGAAATGGGAGTGATGTCCCCAGGGAATTCTCCAGGGTCCCATTCGCCCGGCAGGTGCCATAGAGCTAGGTGATGTGGGTGGTGCTGAGGACAGAGGTGGGAGGACACTTGGACTGCTGGTAGGAGTGGACTCAGTGGTCCTGGGAGCTGTGGCATCCCTTCCCCGCCCCTGCAACCCCGGGGGCACCTGGACCACCTCTCCCTGCAGAGTGGACAGGCACTTCCTCAGAGATGTTGCGGGGAAAGGTCTTACGGGACTTAATGGAGCACACAGATCTCAAAGACAGTGTTGCAAGCCTGAGCTTTAGATAAGGTGATTATTACAAATATAAAATACACATATGGAAAACGACGACACATATTTTAGCAAGAGCCCTTAAAGAAACAAAAGACGTGTGTTAAAACAGTAACATGGTTTCCTGAGACTGGGCGGCGAGGATGGAGGGCAATGCAGAACAAGTGAGTAAATAAAGACAGACTGTGTGGACCAAGATGCCTGTGTGCCCACACCTGCATGTAATCTGTATAGTACTTGCCCTTTAAGTACATTTTAATCAAGATCAGTTCCCTTGAGGTGGTGCCGACGAAATTTAACTGACCAGTTTTTAAAAACAACATAGAAATCATGGCGTGAAACATTTCAGGAACTCATCATTGAGGTAAAGGGAATCTTTAATCACTAGAGCAGGCTCCATTCATCAAGTGCAATGCACCAGATGTCACTGAGAAATTCACACCACCCCCTCCGTCACTGTTGGACCAAAGCTGCAAAGCAGGTTTCATCTCCAGGCTTAAGGTGGAGCTGCTGTGGTTGAAAGAGGGAAAAGGACTCTCCTGGGATTATCAGTGTCCCTGTTAGGGCTCCTGACTCCTCAAGTCTCCTGGGATTACCAGTGTACCTGTTAGGGCTCCTGACTCCTCAAGTCTCCTGGGATTATCAGTGTACTTGTTAGGGTTTCTGACTCTTCAACTCTCCCAGGATTATCAGTGTACTTATTACAGGGCTCCTGACTCCTCAAGTCTCCTGGGATTACCTGTGTACCTGTTAGGGCTTCTGACTCTTCAATTCTCCCAGGATTATCAGTGTACTTGTTAGGGCTCCTGACTCCTCAAGTCTCCTGGGATTATCAGTGTACCTGTTAGGGCTCCTGATTTCAATTTACTAAAATCTCAAAAAAAAAAAAAAAAAAAACCAACCTGACAATCTGGGAATGTACCATCTTCAATAAGTAAAATATGCAGACAGGGTAAAAAGCTTCAGGACTGGTTTGATCCAGCAGCTCAACGTTCATAAAGTGTCTGCTTTCTTTCTCTCTCCCGGAGACTCCCAGGGCTATCTAACAGTTCTTCACCCAAACCCAGTTACACAGATTTGGGCCAACCAGGGCTCTGTGATACCTGGATGAACACGGCCCATTTCACCAACACAGCTTGTTGGGCTCCCAGTGGGGAGGGAGGCTGTAGGATCCCCCGTGTGTCCACTACAGGCCTTGGTTCCAGCCCAGGTCCAGGTGATTCACCTTTTACAACTCTGAGTTTTCACATGGGTGTTGCTCCTTCCTCACTGGTCTCTGGACTCTGTTCAGGCCGGACTTATCTCTTGTGTCCCTTCCTCCCTCTCCCCTCGGCAGTGCCCAGGCGCACAGGCACCCTCATGCGTCAGAACTGCACGAGCAGAGCCTGGTGACTAAATAGATAATAAAATGAATCGTCGAGGAGTTTTGATGAGGCAATTAGGAAATGTTGAAAGTGGAGAGAGGGGATCGATGAACAGATAGACTTTAACGGCACATCTAAGACTCTAGAAGAGAAAATAATTGAAAACACCATTTTGAACCTGGCCATTTTGGCATCCTGTTAGGTGTCAGAGAGAGTAAGAAAGACAGCCGGGGCCCCATGTGTTCAGGTCCTCTGCAAGTCGCTAGCTGACAAAGTCAATGGTTTGGAACCCGCCATGACAACCAGTGCTGTAAAGACTCAGGCCCTGCTCACGCCCCGCGCAGCGTGTTTGACAGGGAACCAAAGTGAATTTTAAAGCAAACAGGCCCGAGTCGCAAACAATCTCCCCTTGTTTTTGGCACAATTGATGTCCACTAATTTCAGGCTTGTTTGGAGGTGTCGGCTCACGCCGAGGTTAACTGCTTTTTGAAAGGTTGGGGAGGACGGTACCTGAGTGCTTCTCCATTCTTCGCTTCTTGACACGAGAGTTAATGCTTGGCATAATTAAAGTCCACAGCCACAGTCAAGGGGGATAAACGCCAAACAGTCCAGAGAGAAATAATCCAATCCAGAGCCGTTCTCATTGCCCTGGTCTGAGGTAGTTTTCAAAAGAGACTAACAGGCCGGGCACAGTGGCTCATGCTTGTAATCCCAGCACTTTGGGAGGCCGAGGAGGGCCGATCACTTGAGATCAGGAGTTCGAGACCATCCTGGCTAACATGGTGAAATCCCATCTCTACAAAAATACAAAAATTAGCCAGGCATGATGGTGGGTGACTGGAATCCCAGCTACTCCGGAGGCTGAGGCAGGAGAATCGGTTGAACCCAGGAGGCAGAGGTTGCAGTGAACCGAGATCGCACCACCGCGCTCCAGCCCGGGCGACAGTGCGAGACTCCATCTCGGGGGAAAAAAAAATCAAAATAGATGAGTGTAAATCACAGTTGAGTGCGTCTGAGTTTCAACAAGAAAGGCAGGGCCAGCTTTAATAATGCTTTAATGGGCAGGAAGCCATGGGCGAATGCGTACATCTGCCAACCAGTGACATCGGGAACTGTAGAAATGATGTCATCGCCATCATTGTCAACACTGATGATCATCCTCGCTCTGGGGCAGCGTACGAGCCAGAATTCTGCACGTGTGAGTTCCTGTTTTCCCGTCTGTATTGGTGTTGTCTTGAAGGTCTGGTGAATCCTTGCTATGCCAGGCTTTAAATGTGAATCTGTCCAAGGTGTTAACACCTGTCTTTTGCTGCAACTAGTCTGCCAGTTACAGGTGAGGAGTTAGTCACCTGTAAACCTCTCAGAAGCCTGGAATAAACCCTTCTGCATAACTAATCCTCAGCTCTAGCCAGACAGCCCTGCTTTAATGTCAGTGAATGCAACACAGCCATTTCCAAGTCATAAACTCCTCGGAAAGGCCAGGCGGAGATCGCTTAATATGCCAGGCAAGGGGTGGAATATTCCCCCTCCATCGAAGGCCCCAGGAGCCAGCCAGCCTCGCGGAGCTGACGTGCTTCATGGGTGGTGGAGTCCCGTCCTACAGCTGTGCCCGAGGGAGTGAGCAACATCTTCTGTCCGCTAAGAAAAAGCTTCACCTTCAGAGTCATCCTGTCACTGGGGAACAGCAGCCTTTATTGGAGGGAAAAGCAAAGTCCTGCAGTTTGGGCAGGTTTCTCTCTGATGTTTCTCTCTGATGTTGGGTCTCACTGTCGGAGGAAGGAGGCCAAGGCGCAGGCCGATAGACGGTGTCTCGGGGGGCGGCCTAGTCAGTGGTGTTAGATCGCTGACAGTCATTCATATTTCAGAAGAGCAACTGCAGGCGGCACGGCACATATGTGCAGGGACTCGGCGAGCTTCCCCTCCCGTGTGCGTGCCCAGCTGTGTAGGCTGCGGGTGGCCCGGGCAGGACACAGGAAGTAGCTGTGTCTCCAAACTACTGTCTGCAGAAGGACAGGACCAATGCCGCAGGTCGCTCCTCTCGGGCCTGGATTTTATTCAGACAATGAGAACCCCGGGCCCATCCTGTTTCCCAAAGCACAGCCTCTGAACACCAGGGTCACCGCCTCCTCTCGCTCCTCTCACTGCCTGCCGCGGGACTGCCGCTTGCTAACGTGTTTCTGTAAACAACCTTACCTCGAAGCATGTTTTAAATTGTAGGTATCTTAAGCAACCACGGCCCTGGTGGGATGTTTGGTGTCCTATTTGGATTTACACAACACAGATTAAAGTCATAGGGACGCAAAACTTCAAGACCAAACAACCCTGGGAAGAAGAAGGTTCACCAAAGTCCCAGCCCAGCCTCTCAGCGATTTCCTGCATGGCCAACACTTGTGAGTGCTAGGTCCCCCAGATGCTATTTCCTGCCCCCACAGCTATGGACAGGGGCTCCTGCCTACTTTGCTCGTGGGACTGTGGAAGAGGAGTTGAGAAGGGGATCAGGGGCCCCTTCATGTGCTGGGAGGGGGAGGAGCCCGCCAGCTTCGTGCCTTGTGGAGCAGGAGGCCAGTGACCATCCGTGGAAATATGGGCCGATGTCCCTGGATCATTCGGGCTCTTCGTTCGGGCCTCAGAAACCACAAGTGGAGGTTGCAGGTCTGAGCATTCGGCTTCCGTCATCCACAGATGAAGGCAGCTCCTTCCTTCTGGGCTGTTGGAGATGCTCAGGGTCCCTGTAGACAGAGGTTTCCCAAGTCTGTGCTGAAGCGGGGAAGTCTATGAAAACCTTTTTGAAAATGCCTGCAGGCGTGTAGGGTGTTCGCATCTGAGAGGCCCTTTGGAAGCTAATGACCATGTGTGAGCAGGGGCAGGGCCTGGGGCTGGGGCTGGGGCTGGGGCTGAGGCAAGGGTTGGGGCTGGGGAAAGGCCAGGGGCAGGGGCAGGGCCTGGGGCTGGGGCTGGGGCTGGAGGTCTTCACCCTGTCCCTGCCCAGACATCCTCAGGGAGAAAGGTCACTTCCTCTTATCTTCAAGGCCGTGTGAGGTCCGTACTCCACTCTGAAACATGAGCTTATGATAAGATGACTTCTGACCTTATTTACCTGTTCCTGGATGCTGGCCTCAGGAGTTTGTGCAGGCTGCCTGGGCCCTGGCACTGCAGCCACGTGTCCCTAAGAGCCTGCCCAGTCCTCAGGGTCCTTCAGTGTCCATCTGACATCACCAGCATGGCCTCTGGGCACTGTCTGACCCCAGAGCCCTGCCCAGACCTTTGGAATTGGAGTCTCCAGGGACAGGACCTGGGTGTTGCATTTTTCTGAGCTCCTGGGCAGGGCTCTGGTTGGTAAATGGAAAAACAGCTGCCTAATGGGGCCGGGGGCTCTCCCTGGAGTCTCTTTGGCTGCCTCGCCTGGTCCGGTCCCATAATTAACAGTGCCCTGTGTACCAACCCCTCCAGCAGGTCGCCAGCCCCTCTGGGCACCCACAGGGAATGCACCCCCAGGAAGATGGGAAAGAGGAGGCCCCCGGTGATGACTCCAAATAACAAAAACACACACAGGGTGACAAGGCCCAGTAATTATCACGCGGCCTCACAGGCGCTTTGATCTCCTAATCAATTCTTCCGAGCGTCCCACATGGCTCTCTCTGCTTTTCATAATATAATTTAATTTTTATGTACAGATTTTCCTGAAGGGCATAAATGCATTTTCACTTTATGCCCCAGTAATTCAGTTTTAAACCAAGCATAAAAACTCAATAAACAGCAAAGAGCTAACTGCATATGCCAGGCCTGTGACCTCTCACTGTTATTGTTGAATAAGGAAGAAAGTGGGTAGAAATCACATATGAAGTCCACCGAAGATTTTCCATTGTCTGTTAGAAAATCAGCCGGAATTGACAATAATTTGATAGTTCATGCTTGACAGAGCTCCCGATTGGGAACGTGGGGCCCGGAGATTGGCTAGCAGCGGCAATCATCGGAGATCGGGCTCTCCCTGACCTTGAAACCGTCCTCCTCGCCGAGACTCCGTAATAAATGCAGAGAGGCTTTGCGCCCCGAGTCCTCACCTCCGATGAGCAGGGGTGAAAATGAAAATTCACGGAGACTCCGTGCACGTAGGTTTTTCAATTGGTTTCTCAAATATTGCCTGAGCGGAGGGACCCTGGGCCCTGGAGGTGTGCACAGCCCGCGAGATGCCCCAGGAGCACAAAGGACAATTACTGCCGGGATTGGAGCAGAGCCAGCCTCACTCCTGGGCCCATGGTACGATTTCTTGTGGGTGATTTGAGCTGGAATTCCCTTGATCCCTGGCACAGAGGATGGGCACCTTCGGTTTGAATCGGACTCAGAAGTCTCAGGTCCTTCCCCCACACAGAGACCCCCACTCGAGGCTTTGCTGAGCTTCAGTGTGTCCCGCCCATGGGGGGTGCTCAGCTTTGCAGCTGCGGCCCCAGGTGGGCACACTGAACATCAGGAAAGGCTTCTACGGGGTCAAAGACACTCGCTTCCCGCCATTTCCTGGGGCTCCAGGGACACACAGAAGCACATCTGCTCACGAGCTGCGTCTTCCTGTGATTCTAGAAATGACTCCAGTGTTCTGGAAGATTCCTCGACTGCTGTCCCCTTGTCATTCAGTGCCTGGTAAGTGGAGAGCTCCCTGGTTCCCCACTGTCCTGTGGCTCTCTCAGGGCTGGCACAGCTGGGCAGGGCCTGTCTTCCTCTCGTTTGTCCGTCCTGTCTCCCCTTCACAGGATGTGGCCGTTTTGTGCTACACGCTCAGCGGACCTCGGGCTTCGTGTGCAAGACTCCAGGTTCGCTGAGGTTGTGGCAGCCCCGAGTCGCCCCTGTGAAGGATTCCAAGGCATCCTCAGATACCACATAGACTGGTAGATAACAGGGCCGTGTGCCTGGACAGACACTGACTGGCAGGCAGGCCTGAGACCCCCGTACCCAGAGGGAAAACTAGGTCCCAGACTCCATGGAAACATGGGGCCTGGGGTGCCCGAGCTGTCTGGGAGAGGACAGAGAATCAGGGTGAGGACATCACAGGACAGAGGCCCCTCCAAGAGGCAGCCACTGCACCTGGCAGGAGAGGAGAGCAGAAAGGCCAGGCAGGTGCCCATCTTCAACCCCCAGTCTTAGGACCAGGACTGGAGTGAGGCAACCGCAGAGCTCGCTCAGCTTCCTGCAGAGGAGGGATTGGCATCCTCTGACATTTGCGCCTCAGACATCACTTCTGCCTCACTCAGTCCTTTCCCGCTGGCCTCCTCCAAGGCCCAGGGCCCCCACTTACACAGTCAGTGGCACCGAGACCCCCTAGCCCAGCTTGGGACCCTGTGTTCCACTTGCTAGGGGGTGGGGCCCATGAGTAGGGCTGTGAGGGGGCGTGTGTGTGTGCATGTGTGTCTGTGTGTGCATGTGCCCAAACATGTGTGTGTGCTCCTGCATGTGGGTGTGCCTATGCATGTGTACCTGTGTGTGCAGCTGTGCATGTCATGTGTGTGCCCGTACATGTGTGTGTGCCCATACATGTGTGTGTGCCCATGCCTGTGTGTGTGCCCATACATGTGAGTGCCCATACATGTTTGCATGTGGGTGCATGTGCCCATGCATGTCATGTGTGTGCCCGTACATGTGTGCACACCCATACGTGTATGTGCCCATGCATGTTTGCCTGTGGCTGCATGTGCCTATGCATGTGTGTGTGCCCTTTTATGTGTGTGTGCCCCTACATGTATGTGTCTGAACATGTGTGTGCACATATGTGTGCCTATGCACCTTTGTGTGTGTGTATGTATGTATGTATGTATGTGTGTGTATGTATGTATGTATGTGTGTGTATATGTGTGTGTGTATGTGTGTGTGTGTGTGTATGTGTGTATGTGTGTGTATGTGTGTGTGTATGTGTGTGCGTGTGTGTGTATGTGTGTGTGTGTGTGTATGTGTGTATGTGTGTATGTGTATGTGTGTGTGTGTGTGTGTATGTGTGTATGTGTGTGTATGTGTTCATGTGTGTGTGTGTGTGTGTACCACAGAAGGGTCTTCTGCTTGCCTGGGGCTGGCTTTCCGGAGGGTCCTGTCCTGGCCTCCTCTGTGTACCCCCCTACTCCATCAGAAACAGGGGATGCTTTTCAGCGGGTGCTGCGGAGGTGAGTAAGGCCCAGGTGCCTCTGTTCAGTCTCCGCAGAAGACTCTCTTCCAATTACACCAGGGTGTCCCCGCTTCCCCTGGGCTGCTGTGTGGGAGGCGGGAAGGGCTGCTGCCTGCGCAGGCAGCTCCTGCCCAGGCCTCGGATGGAGCATCTCCGTGGCTGTGTGACATGGACTTGGGGCGGATGACAGTCCTTCACCCAGTAGACAGGAAGCCAGGGAGGTACTTGTGCTAGGTCAGCAGATGGCTCCCAGGCGAGTGGTGCCTCTGGGAGTGGGGAGGGGAGATGCAAAAGGGAAGGAGGACTGAGGCCGGGGCTGGGGTGCAGGGCAGGGGTTGGGGTGCAGAGAACAGGCAGCATAGGTGACAAGGTCCTGCCTGGGGAGACACAGCTGGGCCCTTCCTGGCAGGTGCCTGGTGTGACTTGCACCGTGACCGTGGGAAGCCAGGTGATCAGGTGGGACCACATGGTCCGAGGGAGCCGAACCCTGGCATGAATGGAGCTCCCTGGAGGACTTCCGGAGCTGGCCTCAGCTGTGGCTTTGGGGACAAGAGACAGGTCAGCATCTGTCATTTCTGGTGACTTCCCTGGCAGTGCCTCACCCTCGTGCCCTGATGCCCGGTGAGGAGGCAGCACAGTCCCCAGACAGGAGCCAGGTCGCACCAAAGCAGGGGGGCTGCCACCACTGAAGTGGGCTTAGGTCCACAGGGCCTCGCTCCCCTCCTGTGAAGGAGCTGTATGAAGGAGTGGTGGGGCCAGAGGGCTTCTGAGGTCCAATGATGGCTGAGTTTCATGTTGTTCTTCTGGCCCTTTGCTCACTGAAGGAGTCCATCAACTGTCCTGACCCACAGAATTCCACACTCCATGGCTGCAAGAACCTTGCAATCATCTCTCGCTTGTCTCTCCTGACCCTTAGCTTTCTCAGTGGCCTGGAGCCCAAGCCTGCCCCGGGTGTCTTCCTCTGCTAGCAGGCAGAGTTTTGACACATCCCTGATGGCTGCAATGGAGCAGTCTCCAGCAGGAGCCACCGTGGCCAAGGGCTGAGGGCACCCGGGCAGGAACTGTCTCCAGAGGAGCCAGGTGGGAGTGGGCACACGTGGCAAAAAGATTTCTGCCCTCTCCATGCTGCTGCAAACATCTCCTGGCACCTTTTCATGGTTTTGCATAAACTCAGACCCCAAATCAGCACATGCACAGAGAACAGAAGACAGGTGGACTCCTGCGGCGGATCCAGCCCTCCAAGAACAGCCATATCCTATGGTCTGAAAGGAGGCCGGTGCACTTGCAACAGTTGCTCAGAACGGCTCTCAGAGGCAGCCACGAGCTCACCGAAAAGACAAAAATGGAGGCCGGGTGCGGTGGCTCAGACCTATAATCCTAGCACTTCGGGAGGCTGAGGTGGGTGGATTACTTGAGGTTAAGGGTTCAAGACCAACTTGGCCAACATGGCGAAACCCCTTCTCTACTAAAAATACAAAAATCAGCTGGGCGTGGTGGCAGGTGCCTATAATCCCAGCTACTCAGGAGGCTGAGGCAGGAGAATCAGTTGAACCCAGGAGGCGGAGGTTGCAGTGAGCCGAGATGGCGCCACTGCACTCTAGCCTAGGCAACAGAGTGAGACTCCTTCTAAAAAAAAAAAAAAAAAAAAAAATGGAGCCAGGTCTCAGGGTGATGGGTGAAGAAGTTCAGACACTCAAAGGTGAGCCATTCCTGCCACGGCAGGGAACCAACTGGTTATGGGCCTGCGTCTCTGCAGCACAGGATTCTGTTTCCTGAGAAGCTGGATGGTCTAAGACCGTAGCAGGGTCTAAGACCGTAGCAGGGTCTAGAGCAGGACGACAGAGCTGGACATGGGGAGAGGTTGGAGGTGGAGGCAGGTCCTCGCTGTGCCTCAGTTTCTCTGTGTGCAGAGGGCGTTGGGGGAGGTCCTTCAGCTTGGAGATTTGGCAGGCTCTGCTCCAACATGTCCCACCCACCACAATTATTTAGGGGGCTTACCTGGGGCTGCCCCTCTGCTGTCTTCCACAGCCCACGTGCTCGCACTGCCTGGAACTGGCACATCCAGCACCCCCAGGGCAGGCACCATGCTTCTCCCGGGCCATGGGATGCTTCAGAATCTGTCTGCATGAAAGTAGAAGCTCCAGTTAGGATGTGCCTGGTGGCCCTGAAGCATGGCCGGGGGATTTAGACGTGAAAAGGATATGGGTGTTGAGAAGTGTTTGCATGTGTGTGTGCTGTGTGTATTGCGTGTGTGTGTGCATGGGTATGGATGTGTGTGTGTGTGCGCGCCCATGTGTTTCAAATGGCTGCTCATCCTGCTGCCAGAGGCTCACACTTCTATACCACGGGGGCCTCATCGCAGGTTCCCATGTGGCAGCCTCACTGGGCCTCCACTGCTGCCTCTCTCGGGTGGGAGGGCGTAGGGGCTGCTGCCCAGCACTCTGGGGTTCTTGCTGTCCTGGGGACCTGCATGCAGTTGTCACCTGGCTCCCTCTGTGTGCCTTGTGAAGAAATTTTAGTGTGAAGCATTTTCCAGTGAACCAGTGGCTCTGCGGAGAATCCCAAAACGATTCTGACTTTGCCGTGAAGTTGGTCTTGCCCACACCTACCACCTCTGGGCCGTGCCCCTCCACAGGGCCAGACTCACTGCCAGGCCCCCGCGTTGCCCACCTGTGTGCTGGAGATTTGGCGGAGGGATGGGGACTTCATTGCAGGGGCTTGGCTGACAAACGTCCTGTCTGTCTTGGAGTTCAGTGGGAGTCTCCTTCCTGCCACTTCTGTTTCTTGTAACGCCCCAGGACTCCAACAGAGGCTTCTCTACCAGCCAGGCTGCCCAGGTGGCTAGCTTGCTCCCCAAGGCAGCCCAGGGTCTGCACCGCTGAGGCCCGGGGTGTTGTCAACTCCTGCAGCAGGACCAGGGCACAGCTCTGCTGTCTGCAAGTCGGGTGCTGGTTCCCGAGGACTTGCAGTTCCAGTCCATTCAGGGACTGCTGCCCTTGGCTCCAGCACTCAGATTCCCCAGCCCCCGGGTTTCACCTGAAACTTGTTCCATGAGGGGTAGGGGCTATGGGTGGATCAGGGCTCCAAGGTGGACCCTCCACAGAGTCCAGGGCTCAGAGGATGGAGGCCTGGGTGAGAGGTAGGGGCCTGGGCGAGGCCACCTGAGCCATCTGAGCAGAGGCTGCTTCCCCTGGCCTGGATAGTGGGTGGTGTGTAGTGCAAGAGTCCGCAGGAGCCAAGGGAGACCACCGGGGCTGATGCGAGGCTCAGGGTCCCGTTGGGGATGGTACAGGTCTTTCACTCATTTATGCACTCAGCAGGTAGGCCAGGGAGCCACCTAGGGACTTGGGAGCCTTCAAGGGTGAATAAGACCCACTCTCTCTGCCTGCAAGGAACTCACATCTGAGCCCACAGAATAAATTCCCCCCGGGGAATGGGAGTCACAGAATGAAGGGTTGGGCGTCCTCCAGGTGAGCCACCTGTCACGGAGATGGGCTCCTGGTGACCCACAGATGTTTACTGAAGACCCATTGGGTGGAAACTTGCCCCACAGAGGAGCCTTCCTGGTGGCAGAGCTACAGGGGCCAGAGCCCTGGATGCTTACTGAGGCGGGTGGTGGGGAAGAGGGAAGGCATTCTGCAGGCACCTGAAGCTGCACCCCCTGGAGCCGGTTCCCGTTCATCCCACAGCATCTCATGGGGATCAGGAGCCCTGCCTGCCCACATGTCATTTTGCCTTCCTCGTGCAAATGCCTCCCTCTGGCTTTCAAGGCTGTTGCAGGAATGGTGCAGCCAGTGCCTTCTGTAGCTCAACGCATTTCTTCTAGAACTCTGTGCAAAACTTAATTATTGTAACATCAACCCAATTTCAGCGATGAGCAGTCTCTGTTCCCTCCACCATCTTCGTCCAGCTCAGCTTCTTTCAATACAGTTAGCCTCTTTGTCACTTTAATGGCAGGTGAACAGCAAAGGTCAACAGAAGTTAAAATGAAAGTTCTGCCGTCCCTAATCAAGCAGCAAATATTTACTGTGTGTGAACCACCTGCTGGGTACAGCAGTTTCTACCCCTGTTTTCCAGTCCGAATGGAGGGCAGGAGTCACCTTTCCCTGTTTCTTCTCCACTGACACTCCCTGAGCACCTGTGATGGGCTGGCACTGTCCTGGCATTGGCGATGGAGCAGGGACCACAAAGCCACCCTGTCAGGAGCTTCCCTCCCACGGGTGTAGACCCCACGGGTGTAGACAGACAGGAAACCCAGCAGCAGGTGAATATTCCACAGCAGGCAATGACGAGGACACAGTGACCAGGAGATCTGGGATTTTCAAAGGTCAATGGGGGATCTATGGCAGATGGGATTGCTTTTCACAGGCAGGGGCCGCCCTGATGAGTTAATATTTTCAGAAAGACCTGAAGGCCTCACAAAAGCGACTCCAGGGCTGTCTGAGGGGAGACTCTTGTGTTCACCACCCAACCGGGCAAAGGGCGGGTAGGTGTGATGGACAGCAGGGAGCTGGCAGTCAGAAATCAGGAAAGACCTCAGGGGTAACGGATGGCCGGGCCGTGTAAGGACTCAGATGGCCCCGAGGGGAGCAGAAAGTACCGAAGTGACCTCACTTCCTGACCCGGGTTTCATGGATGCCAGGCTGAGAACACACGGTGGGAGGGTGGGGCTGTGGAAGTCGATTTCATTATGGGATTGTTCAATTCCAACAGAGAACTGCAGAGAATTGGATGGGGTGCAGCGACAAGAATAGTGAGAAAGGGCCCACGTCTTCATTTATCTCAAAGGTACGTAACTTTTCTAGTCAATTAGACATGGTGGGAGGTACCGAGTTAGTGGAGAGTCAAGGCTGACGAAATCACACCTGCCTAAGGACGCCTCCATCAGTGACAGCCCACGTACACCATGGCGGACCCATAAGATCATGATTCTGTATTTTCCTGTTACCTTTTCTAGACTGTCTAGATGTGTTTAGATACAGATACTCAACCGGCAGTGTTCAGGTATACAGTATTCAGCACAGTCACATGCTGTACAGGTGCACAGCCTGGGAGCAGTGGGCTGTGTCATACAGCCTAGGTGTGCAGTAGGCTGTGCTCTGGGCTGCTGGCTTCTTAGGCTTCCAGCATGGTTACCTGAGACAGGAAGAAGCCACAGGGGGCTCCCAGCCAGTCACTCCAGCTCCTGAGACACTCCACCGGGGCTGCCTTTCACGTTCCATCTTTCGGCATCTTCCCAAGTTTGCTTTCTTACCATGCCCCGGGGTTTTCGTTGTACTCAGCAGGACAGGAGAGTGAAAAGCAGTCTATCTTTCCTCATTGGCAATTTTAAACAAGAGATGAAATGAGAAACTCAGCCAAGCCCGCTTTCAGTGGCCTGCAGTGCGCATGGAAATTGCTGTGTGTCTCTCTGCTCCCTGGAGGCCTGTGCTGCAGCCCTGCAATTCCTTAGGCCTGGAGAGCGTCTGCAGGGGGCTGCACTCAGGAACTGCGTCTGCTTTCCCAGGGGAAGGAGCCTGTCCTGAGAACCGAGCCCCCCGGTCTGCGACACACCAGCCTGCACTGCTCAGAGAATCTAGGTCTGACAGGGAGCGTGTCCTGATCTGCCCCACGAGCAGATTCCTGGAGCAATCACTGGAGACAGGGCGTGGGCTTTTTCCAGGAATCACACTGGCTTCAGCGCCAGGCAGCTCCCTGGTGTGCACAGCGTGAGAGGAACCGTCTGGGCTCTCCAGAGCTGCTGGAGACACAATCCAGGAAGGAGGGCGAGGAGGTACAACAGCCACTTTATTTGTGTGTTAGTCACTTTGACACGTGTGCAAGTCTGTCGCATTGGGTTTCCTTTGTCTTTCTGGTGACTGATGAACCCCTGTCCGTGTGTCTACGGACATTTGCGTTCCCTCCTTCAGAAAGCACCTGTTTAAGTCCTTGGCCCATTTTTCTATTAGGTTACGTGGCATTTACCAACGTGTAAGATGTTGATTTAAAAAATATAGACCCGGTTAGGAGGCCTTTGTTGGATATTTGTATCACAAACATCTTCACTCTGTGGGTATCCTTTTTTTTAATTATTATTTATAGGGGATACACAGGAGTTATTCGTCTTTACATACTTCAATATCTTTTCATATGTGGCTCAAGCCTTTGTATTCCCTGTGAGGAATCGTCACCTCGTTCAATTCATGGGCACGTTTTTTCTTCTGCATTTCTTCTGGAAGTGATTTTTGTTCATGGTGTGAGAGAGTTTACTTTCAATATGAATAGTCAATTGCTTCTGCATCTGGATTCCCTATAGCAATGTACTCTCACCCTGGGCATGGGTCTGATCCTACAAATGTGGACCTGCTCTGAGCTTTCCACCTGGGTCCTGTGGTCTACTGACCTATTAGGGTACCAACACGTCCTTCCTTCCTTACCTCAGCATGCCCTTTCTTCCATACCACACTTTCCTCGTGGGCCTGTATATCAGGGAAGGTGGTTAGAACAGTGTGGACTCTGAATATCTGAGACAAGTCTCAGTTCATTTAGAAAGCTTATTTTGCAAGGTGGAGGATGCATGCCCGTGACACAGACTCAGGAGGTCCTGATGCCATGTGTCCAAGGTGGTCCGGGCACAGCTTGGTTTTATACATTGTAAGCAGACACGAGACATCAATCAATATATACAAGAAGTACATTGGTTCCACCCAGAAAGGTGGGGACAACTCCAAGCAGAGAGGGGGCTTCCAGGTCACAGGTCGGTGACAGACAAATGGCTGCATTCTTTTGAGTTTCCACAAAGTCTCTCCAAAGGAAGCAATCCGAATTTGCATCTGTCTCAGTGAGCAGAAGGGTGCTTGGAATAGAATGGGAGGCAGGATTGTCCTGAGCAGTTCCCAGCTTGACTTTTCCCTTAGCGTAGTCATTTTGAGGCCCCCAGATTTTCCTTTCGCAATAGCCAACCTGCTTTACTTAGTTCTGGGTTCATCTTCACAGCCTTACTGAGGACTCTCATTTATACCCCGAGAATTAAAATTCTGGAATGTTCTCAGTCAAGATGGACTCAGCTGTCAGAATATCTAATATAAACATTAAGACTTATATTGTGTACAGGGCCTGGGCTGGGGTTGGAACCACAGCCAGCCTTAAAGCTTCATGATCAGGCCCTTGAAGACCTCTGGGTCCCACAGCTTCAGGGACTTCCTGGGATGAAGGCATCTCACACGGGCCCCTGTGGTTCTCAGCTGGGGGGAAAAGCGTGGCTCTGGCTGAGGGATGGGTGAGAAACCCACCCGGGGTCTCTCTAGCTTCTACCCAAGGCTGTCATTTTCCTGCAATTCCTGTGTCGTTCCTGTTACTGGAGTCAACCTTTACTATGATTTATGTTGAGCTGGGTTAGTCCTTCCAGCAAATCACCAGACCAGGAGGTGGTCACAGAGCTTTCAAACACCTGCCTCTTCTATGTTGCTTTGGCTGCTCTTGGCTTTTGCATATCCACATAAGTTTTAGAATGAGTTTGCTCAGTTGCCACACAGACATGTTGCCTGAATTCTGACGGGGATGAGTTGACTATGAGCCATGGACTAATGAAGGGAAGAAGTTGCATTTTTCCAACATTTGATTTTCCAATCCATGAACATGTCATATTTCTCCATTTACTTAAATCTTTCTTAATTTCTTTCACAGTATTTTGTACTATTTAGTGTAAACATCTTACATATTTTTGTTAGATACTCCTTGTAGGAAATTATGAAATATATGACAAGTTTGGATTTCAACTTGGAAACTGTGAGGTTTCATCACTTTCCAAAGCTCTTTTGGGTAAAGAAAAACAAGATACTTAAAGGCCACCTAAGAATATTTATTCTTGTTTACAAAAATCTCCTATTTACAAAAATGATGATGATTTAAAAAGTGAGAAAGAAAATCTAAGAAAATGGATAAATAAAAGACTATACTGATATAATGGGATGCTGTGTATCACTATTTGATAGGGTTTGGTTCTGTGTCCCCACCCAAATCTCATCTAGAATTGTAATCCACAAGGTTGGAGGAGGGGCCAGGTGGAAGTTGACTGGATCATGGGGGTGGACTTCCGCCTTGCTGTTTTCATGATAGTGAGTGAGTTCTCACAAGGTCTGGTTGTTTGAAAGTGTGTAGCACTTCCCCCTTCTCTCTTCCTCTCTCTCTCTCTCTCTCTCCTGTCGCCATGTGAAGATGTGCTTGCTTCCCCTTTGCCTTCTGCCATGATTGTAAGTTTCCTGAGGCTCCCCAGCCATGCTCCCTGTACAGCTTGTGGAACTGTGAGTTCATTAAACCTCTTTTCTTCATAAATTACCCAGCCTCAGGTCATTCTTTATAGCAGTGCGAGAATAGACTCATGCACTATTAAAGTAAATGACTAAATAAACACTTGTAATGTTGAATGAAAAAACAAAGTTCTGAGGAGGTTATGACTGATTTCAAAATGTAAAGCACTATTATATACTATAAATTGTTATAGAGATATAGCACTGTATAAAACTCAAGAGTTGGTGAATGCCAGCCAACTTTGCCATAGTTACTCACTCTTTAAAAAAAGCTTTCTTAGAAAGACTCGGATGAAAATATGACTAAATGTTGGCGTGTTGAATGTAGTGATGGACATGGAAGTACTTGTTATTTTCTTCTTGGTACTTTTTTATATGTTTGAAATATGTCATAATTCTTTTTGAAAAACCTGACCAATGCTGCAAACAGAACCATTAATTCAGTTTCTAGAGGTTTCCACTCTTGCCTTCTCTTGTCGTCTTCTCTTTTATCATCTCAGGCCAAGTGTCAAGGCTGTCATCTTTATCCTGATCTATTTTGAAATTGCTTTTCTGGAAGTACTAAGCTCTACATCCTAAATGGATACATGGAGGCCGTGAAGTAAGCAAGCAGAATTGCCGATTTGCAGGGGCAAATGGAAGGAAAGTGGGCTGCGTTCAGAGAGGAGTTTCTCAAGAGGGTTTATTAAATAATATTCACCAATGTAACCGTGGTCAGGCTCAGCTTGGTACAGGGACAGGGGATGAGGTGGAAACACCCAGGCTCTGTCTTCCAGACACTCTCAGTCAAGGTAAGTGTCACCTGCCAACTTCCACCCCCAAAACCAGCCCCCATCTGGCTGCCCATGGTATTTTCAATGCTTTCTTCCTCCCAGTGACCATGGCTCAACATCCACCAGCATGTGCAGTGATGAAAATTATTTGCTTCACCCATTGTTAGCCACACTCCTGAACCTTCTCCTAGGCCTATGTGGGCACTTCCTTGCAAAATCCAGATTTAGCAAGAGCCCTGCTAAATGAGTGTATCAAGAACCCCCACCCTCAATATCCGACCGCCCTCTGTATCTGCTCAGGTTCCTCATCGTCAGGGTGAGGCTCCAGTGCCATCCATGCTGTTCACATTACAATTCCATCCATCCGTCCACCTCTAGGCCATCCATCCCGTCCACCCAGTGCCCATCTCCCATTCCATCCATCCATCCATCCCATTCCATCCATCCATCCCTCCTCCATCCATCCATTCATTCCATCCATCCACCATCCCATCCATCCACCTCCATTCCATCCATCCTATCCACCCCCTCCATTTCCATCCATGCTATCCACTTCCAGTGAAATCCATCCCATCCACGCTACGGTACCAGGCATCCTATCCACCCTTCAGTGCCATCTGTACCATCCCCGTGCCTCCCTGTGGTCCCAGACGAGAGCTTTTCCCAGCACATTTGCTGTCCGCGGTCACAAGCTGCTGCTTATTTCCTGAAAGATAAACAATCCTAAATTTTGGGTTAATCATCTCCTCCTTCTTTTTTTACACAAAATTGTTTGACACTTATAACTCCTATCCCTAAATAATACATTACTTACATTTGGCTTGTTTCGAACTTCGTATAAATGGAATCATACTGAGTGTATTTTTCTATGACTTGTTTTTCCCCCAAATAACACTAACACGTTTTTGAGAATCATCAATGTCTGATATTTGTAGCTAAAATATATTAAATTTTATTTCAATATTATATTTTATGGATGTGCTATACCTGACTCTGTAGAGACCAAGGGAAAACTTATCCTTTGTCCTCTGAAAGTTCCCTGAAAATCAGTTGGCAAAATGTAGAATAGTAGGAAAAAACACCTACAAAATTTATTGTAATATCCACAGCACGGGGGAATTGCAGGGGAATGATTACGCAGAAGGTGATGCACCTTCCTCCACAGATGAAAGAGAGACGGAAGATAGATGATTTTTAGGGAGATTCAATGGGCTTGGAGAGCATACAGTGGTCTGGAACAAAGGCTGTTGGGCCCCAGAGCAGGTGTGTTGACAAAAGTCAGTCTCCCGAGTAGCTGGGATTACAGGCGTGCACCACCACTCCCAGCTAATTTTTGTATTTTTAGTAGAGACAGGGTTTCTCCATGTTGGCCAGGCTGGTCTTGAACTCCTGACCTCAGGTGATCCAGCTACCTCGGCCTTCCAAAGTGCTGGGATTACAGGCGTGAGCCACCGCACCTGACCTCTGTCCCATTTTAAATGCAGTAGTTAGTCAATGGTTCATATCAAAAAAGACAAATTAAAAATAAAAGAAGAAGAAGGAAAGAAGGACCAAAGGAAGGGAGGAAGGGAGAGAGGGAGAGAGAAAAACAAAGAAAAAAAAAGATGGGATTTTTACTAGAATTGAATTAATTTCCCTTTATTAGAATTTTACTGATTTTCTTATTTGCCTTGAAGGGAGCCAATGTCTTTATAATATATGTATATAAATATGTGACCCGGCGCGGTGGCTCACGCCTGTAATCCTAACACTTTGGGAGGCTGAGGTGGGCAGATCACCTGAGGTCAGGAGTTTGAGACCAGCCTGACCAACATGGTGAAACCCTGTCTCTACTAAAAATATAATTAGGTGGGTGTGGTGGTTCACACCTGTAATCCCAGCTACTCGAGAAGCTGAGGCATGAGAATCTCTTGAACCCGGAAGGTGGAGGTTACAGTGAGCTGAGATCGTGCCATTGCACTCCAGCCTGGGAGACAGAGCGACACTCCATCTCAAAATAAAGTAAAATAAAATAAAAATAAATATACAATTCACACATAGACTACATCTCTCCAAAATGTCAGGTCTTTTTTAATTCTGTCAGAGACTTTTGTGATTTTCCACAAAACTGTGTTCTATACTTTGTCTTTGATGGATTACTTGCACTTTACATTTTTTGACCTTATTGTAAATATTATATTTTTTATTATTCAAATGTTTAATGTTATCAGGCAATTTAAGTAAATCCATTCGGGAAATCATATGATTTTGCTCCTTTAATTTCTTAATGTGGAGAAATACATACATTGATTTCTGTTTTTAAGCTACCCTATCATTCCTGGGACAAACTCTACTTGGTGGTGACAGTTTTCTTTCTCCACATTGCTGTGATCCTTTTGCTATTACTGAGATCTGTGTGTCCGTATTTATGGATGAGATTGTCCTGTTTATACCTTTCTCATAATGGAATCGTCTTGTTTGGCATTAATGCTATTCTACTATTGTGTTAGTCCATTTGTACACTGCTGGTAAAGACATACCAGAGACTGGGTAACTTATTAACAAAAAGAGGCTTCCCATGTTCTCACTCCTAAGTGGGAGCTGAACAACGAGAACACAGGGACACAGGGAGGGGAACTCACACACTGGAGCCTGTTGAGGGGCAAGGGGAGGGAGGGCATTAAGAGACATACCTAATGCATGTGAAGCTTAAAACCTAGATGACGGGTTGATGGGTGCAGCAAACCACCGTGGCACATGTACACCTATGTAAAGAACCTGCACGTTCGGCACATGTATCCCAGAACTTAAAGTGAAATAAAAAATAGTAAAATAACACAAAAAGAAAAAGGGGTTTAATGGACTCTCAGTTCCATGTGGCCAGGGAGGCCTCACAATCATGGCCGAAGGTGAAAGGCACATCTTACAAGGTGGCAGGCAAGACAGAATGAGAACCAAGCCAAAGGGGTTTCCCCTTATAAAACCACCACATCTCATGAGACTTAATGAGACTTACTCACTACCATGAGAACAGTAGGGGGGAAGCCGCCCCTACGATGAAATTATCTCCCACAGGGTCCCTCCCACAACACATGGAAGCTGTGGGACTACAATTCAAGATGAGATGTGGGTGAGGACACAGCCAAACCAGATCAACTCTCTAGCCGCCTTAGTCCCTTAAAATGAGCCGGAAACACTCACTGTGCATAGGATGACACGTGTGTATTTTGTTCCATAAATGTTTGGTCAAATTTGCCTTTAAAAAAGTTGAGTCTTGTGCTTTCATTATGAAAAGAATTTTTATCTCTGATTCAATTTCATCAATGGATAATTGGCCCATTACTATTATTTTTTTCACCTCTGCTTCAGTCAGATCTGTTGTCTTTCCTGTGATTTGTCTATTCAGCCTAATTTTAAATTTTATTGGTGTTAAATGATTCACGTTATTGTGTTGTCTTTGTAATTTTGGCCGCTTCTGAAGTTATGACCCTTTTCATTCCTAAAAATGTGTACTGTGGACTGGGCATGGTGGCTCACACCTGTAATCCCAGCACTTTGAGAGGCTGAGGCGGGTGGATTACCTGAGCTCAGGAGTTCAAGACCAGCCTGGACAACATGGCAAAACCCTGTCTCTATTAAAAATACAAAAAAAAAAAAAAATAGCCAGGCATGGTGGCAGGCACCTGTAATCCCAGCTACTCCAGAGGCTGAGGCAGGAGAACTGCTTGAACCTGGGAGGCAGAGGTTGCAGTGATCCAAGATTGCACCACTGCACACCAGCCTGGGTAACAGAGCAAGACTGTCTCAAAAAAAAAAAAAAAAAAAAAAGTGTGTACTGTAGTTTAGCCTTGTTTTCTTGCTCAGTCTTCATGGAAACTTGTAGTTCCCTCACTCTTCTCAAAGAACCACCACGCAACTCAGTTGGTCTTCATTTGCAAGTTCATTGATTTCTATCTTATTTTCTTCATACTACTTTGATTTTCATTCAATTCTATTTTATTTCTTTATTTATACATTACTTTTTTGGTTATTAATATTTTAATTAAAATCAACTTATTTCATTATATGATATTAAATTATTCTGTAGAAAAACATGCTCTTTCTTTCCATTTATTCTGACTATTGTTACTTTGTAAAGTTTGTTGGCTATTACTTTTAGGTATTTTTGAGTTAAAATGCAGCAGGATGGATTTTAGAACACGTATGTACGGTTATAAGTCTTAACCAACCAGACCATCAGGATACAGGGAAGCCCTTCCATCGCCACGAATGTCTCCCTGGCATCACCCTTCATAGTCACACCTTCCCCGCTCCCTGATCCATTCTCACCACCATCATCGTCCTTCTCAAGAGTGTCATACAAAGAGAAGTTTAGGGTATGGACGTTTTCGAGACTGGTCTCTTCCACTGAGCATAATTCCTTTGAATTATTCCAAGTCGTTGTCTGTATCGATATTGCACCTGTCATTCCAGGTGAGTGGCATGCATTGCATGATGCCAGTGTACGGGTTCCACAGTGTTCCCTCAGGGTATCCCCAAGTATGGATTACAGTTTATCAATTCCCCTGGTGACAGGCATTTGGACTGTTGCCAGTATCAGGCTATGGATAGAGCTGCCATAAGCATTATGCACATTTTTATATGAATTTGGGTTTCATCTCTCTTGGATAAACACCCAAAAGAGGTATCGAGGGGCACATGTCTGTTTAACTTTCTAAGAAACTGCAAACTGATCTTTATTAGGTTGGTGCAAAAGTAATTGTGGTTTTTGCATTAAAAGTACTTTTAATGGCAACATTTCATTTTATAAAATAAAAATAGTCTGAACAAAAAGAAAGAAGGAAAAGAAGGAAAGAAGGAAGGAAGGAAGGAAGGGAGGGAGGGAGGGAGGGAGGAAGGGGGAGAGAGAGAGAGAGAAAGAAAGAAAGAAAGAAAGAAAGAAAGAAAGAAAGAAAGAAAGAGAAGAAAGATGGAGTGAGGGAGGAAGGAAGGAAGGAAGGAAGTTTTTTGTTTGTTTGTTTGTTTTTTGAGACAGAAACTCACCCTGTTGCCCAGGCTGGAGTACAATGGCGCGATCTTGGCTCATTGCAACCTCTGCCTCCCGGGTTCAAGCACTTCTCTGCCTCAGTCTCCCAAGTAGCTGGGATTACAGGAGCCCGCCACCATGCCCAGCTAATTTTTGTATTTTTAGTAGAGACAGGGTTTCACCATGTTGGCCAGGATGGTCTTGATCTCTTGACCTTGTGATCTGCCCGCCTCAGCCTCCCAACGTGTTGGGATTACAGGCGTGAGCCACCACACTTGGCCTCCATTTTTTATCTGTTGACTTTTAGGAATCACGCTTTTGGTGCCGAGTCTAAGTACTCTTTGTTTAAACTGGTCACAAAACTTTTCTCCCATATTTTCTTTCAAAAAATTTTAGAGTTTTACTTTTCACATTTAGATCTATGGTGTGTTTGGGGTTAACTTATGCAGAAGGTGTGAAGCTTAAATCAAAGTTTACTTTTTGGTAAATGAACATCCAATTGTCCCAACATCTTTTGTTGAAAGACTATTCTTTTCCATCGAATGCCTTTGTGCCATTGTTAACAATCGATTGGCCACATCTCTGTCGATCTATTTCTGGGCTCTCTATTCTGTTCCATTGATCTACGTGTTTATCTCTTTGCCAGTGTGACACAATCTTCATGACTGTAGCCCAAAGCAAGTCTTAATAATAAGGTCGTATTGTTCCTTCTAATTCATTTTTTGTTGTTGTTGTTCAAAATTGTTTAGCCTATTCAATTTGGGTTTTTTTATTCTATGTAAATTTTAGAACCGGCTTCCCTATATCTACAAAAAAAAAATTGTGCTGGAATTTTAACGACTTAATTTATATCTGTGGATAACTTTAGGGAAATGGACGTTTTTCTTATGCTGAATTTTTCAATTCATTAACACAGTATATCTCTTCATTTATGAGGTCTTCTTTGATTATTTTTATCAGTGTTTTGTAATTCTTACCACAAAGATTCTGTACGTTTCATTAGATTGATTCCTAAGACACTCCTTTGAAGCCATTGTAAATGGCATCGTCTCATTAATTTCAGACTTCAATTGTTCATTGCTAGTATATAGAAACATAACTTATTCTTGTTATTTTCCCTCCACTTGATTTTGGTTTGTTTTCTCTCATCTGTTTCTCATTTCTTAAAGTTAAAGCTTGTGTTGTGGATTTTCAGACCCTTCTCCTTCCTCACAGGAGTGAAGAACACTCAGAGAACACACTCTCTGTTTCCTTCCCGACACCACTTCAGCTACGTTCTGTGCATTTGGATGTCACGAATTTTCATTTTTTTTGAGGTCAGAATTTTGTTTTGTTTTGCTTTTTGAGATGGAGTCTCACTCTGTCACCCAGGCTGGAGGGCAGTGGCGCAATCTCGGCTCTCTCCACCTTTCGCCTCCCAGGCTCAGAGTCTCCTGCCTCAGCCTCCCGAGTAGCTGGGATTACAGGCGCCCGCCACCACACCTGGCTAATATATTTTTTTGTATTTTTAGTAGAGACGGGGTTTCACTATGTTGGCCAGGCTGGTCCCGAACTCCTGACCTCAAGTGATTCACCTGCCTCAGCCTCCCAAAGTGCTGGGATTAAGTGTGTGAGCCACCGCGCCCGGCCGGGTCAGAATAGATGTTAATTCCCATTGAGGCTGTGTCTGTGACTCATGGATTCCTGAAAGGTGGGTTCCTTAATTTCCAAGTGTTTGGATGTTTTCCTGTCGACTTTCTGTTGTTGTCGGTTTAATTACATTACAGCCAGTATGAAGTCACACTTTTTGTGATTTCTGTGTTTTGAAGGTTGTGAAGGTTGGTTTTACAGTCCAGGATATGGCCTCTCAGGAATGCACCAGGTTTTTGCTCTTGCTGGAGGGCCACTTAGTTGATGGTGTTATTGGGCTTTTTTTGGTCTTTCCAACGTTCTAGCTCCTAGCTCCACCAGTCTCTGTTGACATGTCCAACTCTATCCGTGAGTTTGTCTGTTTGTCCTCTTAGTTCTGTTTATTTTGAAGTGGTTATCAGGCACATACTCCCTGAGCATCGTTACGTCTTCTTGGTGAACTAACCCCCTTATCACTGTGCAATGTCCCCTCTTCATGCTCAGAACTGTTGTTTATGCTGAGGCTTGAAATGCATGATGTAAGTGAAGGCCCACATATTATATGGTGAAGAATCTTACAGGTGTAAATCAAGCTCACTAACCATGAGAAGACATTCGTATCCTCTCACCTCAACCAGAGCCCCCTTCCTCACAACCCAGAGGAATAGGGCCGAAGCTGGATTGTCAGGGTTCTCAACTCCTTGTGCCAACTGTATTTAGGGGGCCCTGGAGCAGCCCCTCTTCCCCGGCAATGGCCGCCCTCTGACCCTTGCAGTGTTAATGCCCAGTGGGTTCACCTTGCCCGCTGCCTACAACCAGGAATAAACAAAAACACTTTAAAAGGGATTAAACAAACAAATAAGGAATTGTTTGATGCTGATATAACCACTCTAGCTGTTTTTGATTTGAAGTGAGCTTCTTATAGATGACGAAAGTCTGGGCCAAGCTTCTTTATCCATTCTGACACTGTCCGTCATTTAATTGGTGTGTTTAAGCCATTTGCATTTAACATAACTACTGATGTGTTTACTTTTAGGTCCACCATCTTATTATTTCCTTTTTGTTTGTTTATTCCAACTATTTTCCTTTCCTCTTTTTCTCCTTTCTGTCCTTCTTCTGGATTTTTTTTTTTTTTTTGAAATGGAGTCTCGCTCTGTCACCCAGGCTGAAGTGCAATGGTGCCACCTCAGCTCACTGCAACCTCCGCCTCCTGGCTTAAGAGATTCTCCTGCCTCAGCCTCCCAAGTAGCTGGGATTACAGGTGCCTGCCACCACTCCTGGCTAATTTTTGTATTTTTTTTAATTTTAATTTTAATTTTTTTTTTTTTTGAGATGGAGTCTCGCTCAGTCACCTAGGCTGGAGTGCAGTGGCGCGATCTCGGTTCACTGCAAGCTCCTCTTCCTGGGTTCATGCCATTCTCCTGCCTCAGCCTCCGGAGTAGCCAGGATTACAGGCGCCCGCCACCACGCCTGGTTAATTTTTTTTTGTATTTTTAGTAGAGATGGAGTTTCACCGTGTTAACCGGGATGGTCTCCATCTCCTGACCTCGTGATCCGCCAGCCTCGGCCTCCCAAAGTGCTGGGGTTACAGGCGTGAGCCAGCTCTTTGTATTCTTATATTGTATAGTGGGTATTAGACTGCTTGCTGAATTAACAAAATGTCTTTTGGGGATCTGTTCATATCATTTTATTTTTCCTCTGCTTTATAGATTGAGTGAATTAGGTTGTTGAATATCCTAATATTAAATCGCGTTTATGTTTCTGGAAAAAATACTACGTTGTTAAATTGTTCTATTTGTCTGTTACATTTCCACATTCTATTTGCCATCCTGATACTTAGAATTCTTGACATTCATGTCAACGTTGGGGCTGGAATGTAATTTCCTCCTTTGTACGATGTTGAAGATACAGGTATTCCAGTTATGCTCGCTTCCAAAGTGAGATCAGGCACTGCTCACCTTTTCCTGCGACACGGTGTTGGCTCAGCAATCCTGTAATGTCCTTGCCTCTAACGTTGCGTGTAACTCATCTGTGAAACCGACTGTCACGATGCCTTATTGAAAGTGATGTTCTCAGACCAAGTTTCTCGTCCCCCTGCTTCCCCTTGGGCTGATGCTGGTGATTTACAGTTGGCTGGGCAGGTGCTTCCTCTGTGGTCCCAATTTTATTTCCATAAACATGCCGTCCTCATAACTGAGTGTCTCACTTCACAGGCTCTGCCCTCCTCCAGCCTCCCGTGTGAGGCAAGGGGGTCTCAGGTCAAGGAATGTGACCCAGGGGGACTGTAGCCCCTCCTTCCCTCCAGCCTACTCTCCAGGGCCCCAGGGGTCCTCCAGCAAGTGTCCTGCTTCTGTGGCCTCCGTGGTCTCGTGGGTCCCCACTCTCCAGGCTGCACTGGGATGCTGTGTGCACAGCCTAGGCAAGCTGCTTGTTTTGCCTTTGCAAAAACTATAACTGAGAAAATTATGTTTGTGAAATAGATTAGACCTGACTCCATTTTCCTTTTAACTTTTTTTTTTTTTTTTTTTTTTTTTTTGAGATGGAGTCTTGCTCTGTCGCCCAGGCTGGAGTGCAGTGGTGCAATCTCGGCTCACTGCAACCTCCGACTCCCTGTTTCAAGCGATTCTCCTGCCTCAGCCTCCCCAGTAGCTGGGACTACAGGCACACACCACCATGCCCAGTTAAGTTTTGTATTTTCAGCAGAGACGAGGTTTCACCATGTTGGCCAGGATGGTCTCGATCTCCTGACCTTGTGATCTGCCCACCTCAGCCTCTCAAAGTGCTGGGATTACAGGTGTGAGCCACCGTGCCCAGCCTTCTTTTAACTTTTAAACTGTCTTTGTTTATTCCTGGTTGTAGGCAGTGGGCAAGGTGAACCCACTGGGCATTAACACTGCAAGGGTCAGAGGGTGGCCATTGCCAGGGAAGAGGGGCTGCTCCAGGATCCCCTAAAGACGCTTGGTACAGGGAGTTGAGAACCTTGACAATCCAGCTTCGACCCTGTTCCTCTGGGTTGTGAGGAAGGGGGCTCTGGTTGAGGTGATAGGATAGGAATGTCTTTTCATGGTTAGTGAGCTTGATTTACACCTGTAAGATACTTCACCATATAATATGTGGGCCTTCACATATATCATGCATTTCAAGCCAGAACAAGAGATCTTAGACATCACAGGGGCCCGTGGTACTGCAGGGACCCTAGTGCATGAATGAGATACTGCCTGTCTATGGTTGCAAAATTTAATTAGTAAAGGGGGTCACGATTAGGGGAAAAAAAGCCTAAAACACTACTTAGGGTGACAATAATTATGAGAAACGCTGTCAGGGACAGGCCAGTCGCAAGTTGCATGAAACTCTGGCTTCATCATTTAATTGTGTGTGTCTGTCATTTTAGTTATGTTCTGATCTGCACACCTGATTTTTTCTTTTTTCCTTCATCAGGTTCAGCAGGAGTCCTGTATTCATGCGTCTATTCAAAGAAACAATTATTGGATTTAGGCATGTTTTCTAAGCCTTTTTTTGTCTTGAAATTAATTAACTTTCATCTTGTGAATCTCCCTTTTGTCTCTTATTTGGTGTTTTACTGCCTTTCTTTATTATTAAACACCTAACTGTACAGTTTTCCACTTTAACCAGGGAGACACTCCATCTTCCTCCAGCACCTGTGACATTCTCTGAGCTGCGTCGGGCGAGTAAGCGATGGGCTTCCTCACTTTGTGGTGAGTTTAAAACGTCTGGCATGTCTTGGGTTCTGGGCCAAGTGATGTCCACAAATCAATTCTTCTTTTCTACGGGCTTACAATTTTGTTCACCGTTTTATGATCTATTTTTAATTGTATTGGGTTAGAATTGGAGAAAAAGGCCTGTAAAAATCACAACCGAGTTTTATGCTTCTGGTATTTGTCGTCAGATACATGATTGTTTTTGAAGAGAATCCCCAGACATGAAATAAAACAACCACACAGCCTCTGATTAAGGTTCAATCTGTATTATTTGCTGAATTGAGTGTATTTATTTCACAATTCAATTCTTTTGCCTGTTTTAGTTTTTAATCTCAGATATATATTTGATTCCGAAACAGACGGAATTTCTCACGGATGCTCCTTTGATCCAGATCTTGTATTTGTGATCGTCTAGGCTTTATTCATTCAGCTGCTGCATATTTTGGTGCATGCATGAAGTTCTGTTAAAATTTCTTCAGAAACCATGCTTCTTATAATCATGTAATATTATATGTTTGTGCCTGTTTACTACTTTTCCCCTAAAATTCTAAAATTCCACAAGGGTGTTAATACGATTGTTAATGTTTCCTGAACAGAAACTCCAGGCCCCGCGTCCAGGTCGCTGAGACTCTCGGGGTTGCCTTTATTTTTCTTGTGCCTTCTTCTCTATCCAAGAAATGCAAAGGGAGTGGCCTCTCTCCTTTTCTCACTGAGTTTTGCTCTTAGAAAAATGTAAAGTAACTTAAAATTATTGCTAAACATTATAACTTCATTGTGGAAACTGACTAGGAAACTACAGATAGATGGAAATAAAGTATAGATAAACGAAGTGCAATGTCGCCATCCGGGAGGAAATATCACGGCTGTCTATGGCAGCTTGGACTCTCTGGGACGAGACGCTGGGCAGGGTTTAGGGAGCAGGCTGTGCGTCCAGGAGCAACGTGGGCCCAGCTGTGGCTCATGGGGGTGGGCACGCAGGAGTGACAAAGGGAGGGGAGCCCGGTGCCCTCCGAGCTGAGGGACAAACTGCAGTCACAGTCCTGTGCTTCATGCAGGTTCTCAACCCCCATGAATGCATTCCATCTTCTCTTCATCTTCTCTTGCCGGTGACCGTTAATCACGTTTTAGAACCAGGACATGGACGTGGACTTCCTGGGTCTCGCGTGTTTCCAGTTTCTCGTGGATCAGTAGGAGGCTGGGATTACAGAGTGAGATGTGCAAGGCTTTCAAGAAGCCAAGAGGAGGTGTTGAGTTGATGGCCTGGTAGACCATCCCAGCGTTCAGGGGGACGTGTGGGCTGCACGTGGGCAATGGACAGTCAGCCCATGCTGGCTGCCAGGGTTTCTGGGGGATGCCCCAGCGAAGTGGGCAGGAGAGCAGAGGAGGGTCCCTGTCAAGAGGGTCCTTGGGAAGAGGTGGGGGCCAGCCCTGAAGCCTGAGGTGAAGGAGAGGAGAACGGGGGCACCTCACAGAGGCCACAGGAGGGAGGCCTGTTGGGAGGATGGAAACCTGCCGAGTTTGAGGGTGAAGGACAGGGGAGGACGCCTGCATGGTCCCCTCTAGAGAGAGCAGAGGGAGAAGAGACAGAGAATCTCTGCAGTTGTGGCTGGGAGCGGAAGCTACTGTGGCATCCAGGCCCAAGAGGGAGCTGCGTCCTCCGCTTGTGTTTAGACACAGCACATTTGTGCAGCCCTGACGGCCACCCCACGGCCCCCTCTGCCAGCCCCCTTCTAACCTGTGGCCTCCTTCAGTTCAGAAGACGATTGGGGGACAAGCCGTTGGCTTGGTTACTGAGAGAGGCTGGGCTGGAAGGGAAGGCGCGGATGTGTTGGACAAGCAGCCCAGGGAAGAGTGAGTCCCAGCCCTCAGCAGGCTCCCCGGGACTGAAACAGCCTGGGGCCTGCAGTCTCACGTGGTGGTGAGGAGCCAGTCCCTGGAAAAGCTGTGGGGGCCCTGCGGCGGCTGAGCCCAGAGGGAGAAAGGAAGGCGCAGGCCGCACACTTGGTTGGGTACCTGCCAGACCAGCTCTTCTCCCCTGCGCAGGCGGTGCAGTGGGTGTCAGAAGGAGTTCGGCCTTTGCAGGCATCACTCTGGAGGATGAACATCAGCCTCGGGAATACGCCTCCTCTAACAGGGGTACATGGGCTGCCCTCGCTGGCTCTCATCCCTTCCTCTGCTGCCAAGGGGATTGGCCAGACCTCCGTGGGCCTCCACTGTGGGTCTCCACACTGGGATCGATGGTAATGCATTTGGGCCAGCATGTCCTCTGGGGTGGATGGCCAGTCCTTCCCACGGCAGTGGTGAGATGCTGAGGGCCCAGGCATGTGTGGGAGGCATGTGAGCCCCGGACACCCACCAATGGCCAATGGCCACGCTGCTCAGCTCACTCCTGGCCTTGCTGGGCCTGTGTCTCATCTGTAAAATGAAAAGATTGAAGCAATTATTCCAATTGCTCAGGGGGCCTTTGGTTCTAAGCTTTATTTCTGGAGAAAAAATATGTTTATGTTGAGGTCATTTTAGCAAATTGTTTCCGAGAGTAAATTTTATTTTAAGGGCAACTGTAACTCACTTGTTTTCCTCCTACTGTCCAAATCTTTACAGTGAAATTGCTGGTGTGTCTTTCTCAGTGTCTAATTCAAGCAACTGAGATTCTTCACGACAAGGAGGAGCAGGGGCCCCTTGAGGAAGCTAGGGTCAAAATTCTGGTGGGCACAGAGCACAGGCAACTCTGTTGGTTCTCACTCAAACCCTCTCAAGGAAGGAGGGCAACAATGGCAACCTCCACAATACCTGTTCCCATCAATCGTCCACCAACCCACCAACCCATCCCTCCACCCATCTATTCATCCATCCATCATCTACCCATCCATCAGTCCATCCATCCAGCCAGTCATGCATAATCCACCCATCTATCAATCCATTCACCATCCACCAGTCCATCAATCCATCCATCATACACCCATTTGTCAATCCATCCATCCATCCACCCATCCATCATCCACCCACCCATCCATCCATCATCCAGTCAACCATTAATCCATCATCCCCCCTCCATCCATCTATATTCCACTCATCCATCCATCATTCACTCATCAATCAATTCATCATCCACCCATCCCTCCATCCATCCATCCATCCATCGTCTACCCATCCATGAATCCATTTATCAATCCATCCATGAATCCATCCTCATCCATCCATCCCTTCACCCGTTTGCCCTCCCACCCATCCCTCCATCCCTTCATCCATCCATCCTTCACCCATCCACCAATCCATCCATCCATCCATCCCTCCATCCCTATACCCATCCATCCATCCATCCATCCATCCATGTGTCATCTACCCACCCACCCATCTGCCATCCACCCACCTATCCATCTTTTCACCCATCCATTCATTATCCACACACACACAGCTGTCTGTCATCCACCTACCCATTCATCTTTTCATCTATCCATCCATTCGTCTATTCACCCATCCATCCAGGGGGGATTTGTGGAGCTCCTGCTTCCTGGTTGTTCTGTTGTGTACCTGAGGCCCTGGCTCTACAGCTCAGCAGTCTTGTCCTGTGTCATGTGATCATAAAAGTAAGGAAGCAGAGGAAAGAAGGCGAGCATGGTTAGGGGATCGAGAGTGGGGTGAGAAACTAAAACCTAGAAAGCTCAGGGGACCCCCACTTGTCACACCAGCTCTGGCCGCTCTCATTTTCAGTTATAGCAGATTAAGCTGCACACAGCAGACAGAGAGATACACAGTCAGATACAGACTGATATAAAGACAGAGGTAGATGGATCCACAGATAATAGACAGATACAGAGATCAGTGAGTAACAGATAGATAAGAGATAAATATAGGAGATAAAAAGATGACAGATGGATAAATGATAGGTGGTTAGACAGGTGGATATGCAAACTTTCATACCTAGAATTCAGACACAACATTGCACCTTTGTGTGTGTGTGTGTGTGTGCATGTGCGCACTTGCGCCAGACACACAGCAGATTTTCAATGAGCATTTGCTGCCTGAATGTCTAAGGGGTAGCATTTGGTTTTCCTAGAGTCCCTCGAGGGGTCTGCCAGGGAAGGAGTCTCCGGGGAGATTTCTCAGAATTGGTGTAGAACATGCGGAATCCTGAGCCTCACCATGGGCAGTGGGAGTTGGGGCTTCTCAGGACAGGGCCCAGGAAACACTGCATAGGTTGCATCCGGGAAGCACAGGCCTGCAGGAGGCTGCACAGCAGCCGGGTCCTACAAGAAGAGGCCGTGCTGGCCCTAAGGCTTTGCAGTTCTCTCCTACTGCTTCCCCCTCACAGTGGGGACACCGAGGTCGGGGTGGGAGTGGTGACATCCCCAGCACCAGGGAGTCCTGACACTGGGACCCCCACCCTCCCTGCAGGGCTCAGGCCACAGAGGCTGCTGCACCCCAAAGCTTCACCCTGCAGCCCTCACACTGGCCTGTGTCTCCCCATTCCGACACCAATCAATAGCCATCTGCTAAGAGGGGAAAGCACAGACAGGTGCGTTGGGCGTGTGATGGTGCTATGGCCGTCCTCCCATCTGGGCACCTCCGGGGTATCCAATTTCCTCACTCAGTTGCCTGGCCGCCTCCCCCAGGAAGTCTCCCTGGATGCCCTTGCCCAGGGTGAGTGAGTTTCTCTGCCTTGGGACCCCTCACTCTGGACCTGTGTTGATCCAGCCCTGACAATGGCCCTCAGCTTTCATGTCCCACCCACGGGGACTCGGGACCCCTGAAGGCAGAGACCACAATCAATTCATCTCAGTCCCAGCACCAAGCACAACGTCTGCACAAAGCAGTGACTCGATACATTTTTTGTTTCATTTGCCCAATTTGGTCAATAAAAAAAAAAAGCACTGTTATCCTGCACTAGAATTTCCAGCTGAATTCGCGGCCTGAGATCTGCTCTAGAAGGAAAAATAGACGTTAGCTCCGCGTCTCTGCAGACCGCGCAGTTCTAGGATGATGTAATTAACTTCTCCGGCCTCCAAGGTAGTTTGACGTTAGTTCAATTTTATTATATTTCAGAATTTTCTCTCAGGTTTTTCTTCCATTCCTCGGCTTCTTTCAAAAATAGTTCCTAGACGAAGTCTTGACAGAGAAAGAGATGTTATTTGTGTCTCTGTTACATCTCAAATTATATTGAATTGTTTTCTCGATGCCAACGCCCCACCCTCGAAGTCCCCACTGCCGCAAACGCAGCCCAGGGATGGGCCAGGCGTTGTTCGTGGCAGCGCTGGTCCACTCTGCAGGGGCTGTAATGGGGGGCGCAGCCTCTCCCTGAGTGAAGCTGAGGACTTCCCACACCTGCTCCAGTCTTTCTGCCCTCTTGAAAACATTGTTTAAAGAAATACCTTGGGGAAGAAGAAGTCCAACTCTGTAGTTGATGCAGGAGCACGGGCGGGCTTTGCAATCAATAGGAAGCCACTTGGCGTCTTGAGAGCTGTCCTGGGAGGCAAACGGGGTTTCCTCTGGAATCCCACACAGCAAATGCAGAGGACAGGTGGGGACTTACAGGGTGGTAGTTTCAGCAGATGCCTGAGTGTGTCTGGGAATGAGTCAGGAGGCGTCAGAGGCCTGGACGGTGTCTGCGGCAGAAATGGGCCTCTGGTCAGCCCTAGGGGGTCAGAGCTGAGGGGTGGACGGTCCCTCAGGACCCACAGCTCAGGACCCACCCCAGCTATGAAACTCTCCCTGAGGTGGCTCTCCGTGTGCTGTGAGACGAGGGAGGACACAGGGGCAGGTCTCTGGCTGTCCTCCTCCTCCTCCATGTCTCAGCCCAGCAATCCGACAGTGCTTTCGACCTGGGTCGCCTTTGTTCCTGTCCCCTGATATCCCAAACATCAGTAAGTCTTGTCTATTTCACATCCTGGACGTCTCTGAAAGCCACTAAGTTTTCTCCATCTGGACCACTGGCACTGGCCCAAGCCACAAATGTCTGGCATCCGGGCAGGTGAAAAGCTCCATCCATCAGACCTGTGCCCCCTGCCCACCCCTGAGGCCTTCCCTGGTGTCTATCACAATGCTACCTTCACATCATGTCTACGTTCCTCTGCCCTTTAAATCCATCTTGTATGGAGATAGGTTCCCCTGAGCCTGTTCGCTTGTAGTGCCATCTCAGTGGCCTAAAACCCCCATCTCTGCGATGACCCCATCAGAAGCCTGGACATCAGGCCAACTTCCTCTGTCCCCAGGTGCTGCTAATTTTACTCCCCAAGTCCTTCCCAAATGCACCCCTCTTTCCTAACATTTGTAATTCCCAAGGACTTCCCCTGCGCTCAGCTTCCAGAGGGTCTCCGTACCTGCAGTCTGGCCTGGGTGACTCTCTGACACCCAAGTATGTGTTGCATTCTCCCTGGGAGATCCGCCCCGCTCTGACTGGACGCATCTCTAGCCAGTGCCACGCTGGTCGCAGACAGCTGGCACACGGCAGGCTCCTGGCCTCTCCACCACGGCTCTAGCTGCTGCCTCCACCTGCACTGCTCAGCTCTCCTTCTCCAGAAGCCTTTCTCCCTGTGCTCGACCCTCTAGACTTGGTGGCAATGTCCCTACCTGCAGGAAGACACCTCTGAGCTGAGCTTCCTCACCTACAATTGCTGAACATCTCCACATGACATTAAAATTATCTGTTTTGTTCCTGCCATTAAGATTACACACGATCAAGGAAATAGTAAGTAAAGATGTGGTCAGAATGCAGAGAAATGTAGAACTCAGTGTATACCTAATATGCAGATAACCAATCCTAGAAGGCGGAAAAAAAAAAAAAAAAAAAGATAAAGTTGCACTCATGGCAAACCTGGCAAAAGGTTGACAATCACCATGGATGAGAAACTCACACACGAATGGCGGCTGTGGCCAGAGTGAGCACCGCACAGAGGCGCAAAGGCAGTGCGTGGAGCCACATGGGACAGCTGGGCGGATGGAAACCAAAGACAGCAATGCACAGGAGTGTTCGTCGTGGCTCCTGGCGTGTCTCCGGGCCTGCGAGTGCAGGAATGCTCATACGCGTGGATACCTCCAATTCTAGACTGCTCTTTCTTTCAATTCTAGACTGCTCTTTCTGTCAATTCCAGACTGCTCTTTCTGTCAATTCTACATTTTTCTTTCTGTCAATTCTAGACAACGATTTCTGTCAATTCTAGACAGCTCTTTCTGTCAATTCTAGACCGCTCTTTCTGTCAATTCTACATTGTTCTTTCTGTCAATTCTAAACAGCTCTTTCTGTCAATTCTAGACAGCTCTATCAATTCTAGACTGCTCTTTCTGTCAATTCTAGACAGCTCTTTCTGTCAGTTCTAGATTGCTCTTTCTGTGCCACTTATGGGGAGGATGGGAGTGAATTTCTAAAATATGTATTCATTTTGTCTTGGTACTGGCATTCTAATGATAAATATTAAGGTTATAATTCTAAGTAAAATAAAACTTTTATCCAAAGCTCTATGAACAGCTCAACAACTGAAATAATCTAAAGGTCCAAAAATATGGAAAGATGATATGAACTGTGATGTAGCCATTTGATCAGTATTTGTGAGCTACTGGGTACCTATATGTGTATATATATGTGTTCATGTATATGAATGGATGTGCATACATATATTTTTAAAAATTTGGCCCCCACCCTAGAATCTGTAACCCTAAATGGGTTAGGAGACTCTGGCTTCTTTGTGTAAGTCTTGGGAGGAACTCTCTTATGTCGAGGTCAGAGCCCCAGTTTTCCAGCCCTCCTTGCAGAGAGAGAAAGGGCCATGGCCCAGGTCCTGCAGTCAATGCTCCCAGCAGAGTTGAGCAACCAGGGGCTGGCAAAGACCCTGGGAGGACGGCTTTGCTGAGAGCAGCAGTGGCTAATGGCTGAAGAACAGCTACTCTGCAGACGCAGCAGCAGCACCCAGCATCCGTGGGGCCAGCACAGGAAGGCAAGCTCCAGGGTGAGTCTGGTGGCACAAGGGTTCTGTCTCTCTGTGGCTCTGTCTCAGGGGTTCTGTGTCTCTCTGTGGTTCTGTCTTAGGGGTTCTGATCCTATGCAGTGACCCTGAGTTTGTGGCCACCACGCCTGGTTTCTCAGCCCTTCTAGAAGGGCTGCAAGCTATGCAAGAGGAATATATTTCTCTCTCTCTCTCTCTTTTTTTTTTTTTTTTTTTTTTTTGCTAAAATGGCTGGACTTGCTTTCTGTTGCTTGCATGTGAGAAGGCTGTCTGAGTGTTCTGGTTTGGCCTCCCAAAGTTTATGGGGAAATCGTTATGATACAGTGCTTAGTAAAAATTAGTACTAAATAGCTAAACAATAAATTATAATAGTAAACAAAACTAAAATTGACTGAGAAACATAGCAGCAAAAATTCTACAATCTATATTAGCAAATCACAGCCAGAGATATATAAAAAAGGGTAATATGTCTTGGCCAAGTGGAATTTACCCAAAAACTATAAGATTGGTTTAAGATCAAGAAAAAAAAATCAATGGATGAAATCTACCACCTTATTAGAATAAAGCAGGGGAGCGATCATATTTCAGGAAAAAAATGTCAGTCAATTTATGATAACTCATAGTAAACTAGAATAGAAAAAAAAATGTCCTTAATTCTGTAAGGGGCATCTACGAATAAAACCTATTGCAAATATTATAGTTAAGGTCAAAGTACTGAAGCTCTCCGCCCGTGATGGTTAACTTCCTGTGTCTATTCGGCTAGGTTACAGTGCTCAATTATTTGGTCAAACAGCAGTCAAGGTGTTACCATGAAGGCATTTTTCGGTGTGATTAATATTTAAAATAGTAGACTTTGAGTAAAGCAGTTGACCTTCCACAATGTGGGTGGGCCTTGTCTAATCAGTTGAACACTTAAGAATCAAGACTGTTTCCTGATAAAGAAGGAATTCTAACCCCAGATGGCAACAAGGAAGCCCTGCCGGAGTTTCCAGGCTGCCAGCCTATCCTACAAATTTCAGACTCGCCAGCCTCTAGAATTGTGTGAGCCAGTTTCCTTAATATCTCTATCTATCTATCTATCTATCTATCTATCTATCTATCTATCTATCTATCATCTATCTACCCATCTATCTATCCATCTATCTACCCATCTGTCATCTATCTATCTCCATCTGGACCATTAGCTCTGTTTTTCTGGAGAACTCCAACACAGATGTGGGGACAGAGATTGGTTCTAGAGGAAGAAAATCTAAGACTGAGCCTTCTGAATTTGTTCTAAGGTTTCTGGAATTTGGTTATCTAAACTGATTATGTTTAAACCATGAATGATTCTGTTTCCAATAGTGAGGAGAGCACTAATAGTCTGTGGTGTTGAGTAAAAAAATTATGCCAGACATTTGTTAAAAAAATGGCAAGAATGAATGTATTAAAAATGATCGCAATGGAGGAGAGAAATTGAATTCAACTCTGACCACAGCAAAGACAGCTGGAGACTTGAACCAGCAGGCATGGTGAGGAGATCAGTGGATGGAAAATTAGCAAGAGGAAGTTGATGAGGTAGCAAGCTTCAGGGGATTCTTGCTAAACTGACTCAATAGGATGCTTCACAAGGCAGGGAGAGGTCCTCAGATATTGAGAGCGAGGAGGGGGGTGGAATTTGATAATGGAGGGGGGGATTCTTGTTAAACTATCTTAGCAGGATTCTTTGCTAAAACTGAGCTGGTAAGGGGAGCAGGCTCAGGCCAAGGCCTCATTGAGAAGAGGGCTCTGAGGAGCCTGACTGAAGTTTGGTCGAGGAGGGAGTCCTGGTCCATGCATGAAGTGGCAAGAGAGAAATGCAGAATATCACCATGGGATGCTCCTAATTCAATACTCCTAAGAGTCAAGGTTCTGAGGGCCTGTGTATACTATACTTTTGAGCATTCTTGTCCAAATAATGAGTATATTGAGATTTACTGGTTTCTCCTAATGTTGATGGACAAAGTGGGGAAAGAAACGGATAAGCTCAGGGACTAGAATTCCCAGCTCAATCACTACACAAATAACCTGAAAGCTTCTATGTCTGCTCTGAAAGAAACCCTTCCCTCCTGTAGCTGCAGGGCTGAGAGTGAAACCCAAACCCAGAGTCTCATTCTGTATGTGGCTGATTTACAACTGCAAATTGACCTCCCAGCCTCACAGGGCTGTTTCCTGTTAAAGTGAGCGCATTTGTTCCTAAAATCAGGAATGGGCCAACAACTTTTCACTGTGGCCACTCACATTCAACATCGTACTGGAGACCCTTGGCAGTGCTATGTGGAGAAAAATGAAAAGAGATACAAAAACTAGAAAGAGAGAAAGAAGTAATATCTTTGTAGATGACATGATTATGTGTGAAGAAAATTCAAGGAAGTCTATAAGCAAGTCATTAGATTTAATTAGTGAATTTATCAAGGCCAATATAAAAACTAAATATTATTTCCATATACTTGTAACAAACAATTAAACAGTTATTTTAAAAGGTACTATCTACAATTGCATTGAAAATTAAATATCGACTGACATATGTGCAAGAAATCCACATTAAAGAAAAATAAACATTGCCAAGAGAAACTAAGAAGGTCTCAATAAATGTGGAGATGTACCATCTTCATGGATTGGAAGACACAGTATCAACATGTCAGTTCCTCCCACATTGAGCTACAGATTCATTATAATTTCATTTAAAACTCCTTTATATTTCTTTTGTAGAAACACCTAAGGTGACTTTAAAGTGAACAAGGAAAGTCAAGTGATACAGAAGAGATAAGACAACCAGTGGGAGAGATAACCGAAGACCAACCACCAAACTCCAAGACTCTCTGTAAAGCCAAAGCAATGTAGACACCATGGTATTAGCATGAAGTTAGACAAACGAATCAATGGAACAGAATGTGAAGGCCTGAAATAGACCCACACATATGCCGAATATTCATCAGAGAAAGGAAGGGTGCCTCAGTAAATTGCCTAGTCAATCCCCATGGAAAAAAGGAATCTTCATTTCTACTTCATGCCATTGATTTGAAGTGACCATTGTCCTAACATGTCAAAGCAAAACTAAAAAGCGTTTAGAGGAAAACAAAATAGGACAGCAAGACCACATCTCTCTGACGCTTACCTTCTTTCAAAGGGCTCAGCTGATTAGGTCAGGCTTACCTAGGCAATCCCTTTTGATTAACTCAAAGTAAACGGATTAATAGGTAATCCCTGGAGTAATTTCCCGTCACATTCACAGCCCCGGCTTCCCACACACACTGGTGGAGAGGAGCTTATTCAGAGGGTGTACTCTGGGGCAGGAATCTTGGAGGTCACCTTAGAATTCTGTCTAGCACAGACATTGTGTCCAAAACACGCTGATTTCTCAAATATATGGCTATTGAGTGTGAAAGCGTCTGCTAAATACCTGAAGTCAAAACTAATGAGCCTAGAGTAATTGCAATCGACAGTGGCCTGCTGTGTTTCTTGCAGGAGTGGAGCTCAGAATTCAGGGCCCCTCGATCATCTGCAGGTGTGTGGGGTCAGCCAGGGTCCGCCCAGTCTCACTGGAGGAATGATGTGCCACCAGGGTCTCTGCTCCAGCCTGTCTGGGTGGAGAGGGCCAGTGATGGATAACGGTGGAGGGGAGTGGCCCCAGGGTGCCCACAGTGCTAGCATCTGTGTTGTGGGGGTGCAGAGGGGCAAGTCCTGGACTGGTGGGCTTGGGGCCAAGAGGACCTGGGGCAGAAAAGAAGCCCCCACAGTGCTGACCACCCACGTGGGAGGAGGAATAAGAGCTCTTCTAGCTTCCGCAGGTGTTGGGTCAGGACGCACGGGGGCTCCATTAAAGGAAAGGCAGGCTGAGGGGCCAGCTGTGAACTCTGGGGTCATGACTGACCCATGGAACAGACGGGCTCAGGGGCCAGGCAGGCAGAAGCCAGGACAGACCTGTCCTCCAGGGGAGGGCGATGTGTGAGGTCTGAACTCCAGTGTGGGGGAGAGGGGCACGTTCCTGACCCCACCTCTCCCCTCCTCCCCCTGGGTCGAGGAGAGGACCTTTCAGTGTGAGTGGGGAGGGGCTGAGACACAGGCTCCCCCGGCCTGGGGCTCTGTGGCCACTGTGCAGACTCTGCACAGAACTTCCGGGTCCTGAGTGGCCCTTGGCCAGAAGCAAATCCGTGTAGACAGGAGCTCATGGTGAGATTGAGACTTTATTTAGAAAAAAGAAAAAAAAAACTCAACAAGCAAGAGAACATGACAAATTCTTGCTACCATAGTAACTAAGATGGCTGGAAGGATGAACCGGGGGAAGAGCCTGGAGGACCAGCACAATTGTCTGCTGCCTCATCTCCCGAGACCCCAGATGCCTCCTGCCGCCGCTTTCTCCCAAATTCCCAACCTGGCAGTGGGGAGGGGGCTGGCTTGTTAAAAATGGTTTTGATCCTGACCTCCATACTCCGTGCCCACCACAAAGCAGCCTCCCACAAGCCAGCCTCCCACAAAGCAACCTTCAAAGTCCCTGCCCAGCTTGGGGCTTTCCCCAAGACCCTTCCTTTGCTGTCCTGCTGCCCTGGTTTTCTGCTTAAAGCCATATCATGTATGACCTTTCCATTGTGGCCCATGGTGCAGGGGCACGCTGGGCCTGCGGGTTTGCCTCCTTCTCCATTCAGAGAGCTCACTCCTCAGAACACCAGCTGCCAGTCCTTGTTCCTCCTCCCGTGCTGAGGACCGCAGCCTACGTTTCCTTGGGGCTGGGCCCGTGAGAACCAGACACCAGGGTCTCTGTGAGGAGATGGGGTCAGTGGGTTCTGAAGGCACAGCGCTGTGTCCAGTTGGGGGACAGAGGAGGTGAAATCAGAGAGAAAAAGGCTGCATGTCATGGCTTCAGGGGCCCCAGACCATGAGGAAGGACCACAGGCCAGGAGGAAGGACCCCAGACCATGAGGAAGGACCCCAGGCCAGGAGAAAGGGAGTTGTCAATGCAGCGATGAGGACATGGGCGTTCAGATAAGGAATTGTGAGCTGCAAGGTGGAGGGTGCACAGGGCCACAGCCCAGCAGTCCCGGAAAGGCTGGCAGGGAAGCTGTGAATCCTGAAACGTAGAACAGAGTCAGCCAGGGACCAACCAGGAAGAGCCTTCCCCGCAGAGAACCCCACACCACCAGGGAGACCAGTGCAGACAGAGCGAGAACCTGGCAGAGACCTTCCCCACAGAGAAACCTCAGACCATCAAAGAGGTAATTGCAGACAGAGTGAGACAGAGCAGAGAACTTCCCCACAGAGAACCCCATGCCACCTAAGAAACCAATGCAGACGGAGGGAGAACCTGGCAGAGGCCCTCCCCACAGAGCATCCCCGCATCACCAGAGAGACCAGTGCAGATAGAGAGAGAACCCAGCAGAGAGGGGCCCAGCATATCAGTCACCAGGAACCCCTGCATCAAGTGGCAGCGAGACCCCTTGGCACAGCCACCTGGATGCTACGGGAAAGGGAGTGAGTTGAGCCCTGACTCTGAGCTCTGCTGGGTGCTGGGGAGCTGGGAGCCCTGACTCTGAGCTCTGCCAGGTGCTGGGGAGCTGGGAGCCCTGACTCAGCTCTGCCGGGTGCTGGGGAGTCGGGAGCCCTGACTCAGCTCTGCCGGGTGCTGGGGAGCCGGGAGCCCTGACTCTGAGCTCTGCCGGGTGCTGGGGAGCCGGGAGCCCTGACTCAGCTCTGCTGATCAGCAGGTGACGGGACCCACACCTTCGAGAGTTTTTGGCGTTACCTGCTTTCTTTAAACATACGCATGTGGTTTCCTCAGAGGACCCAGTCTTAGGGTCGTGCCCAAAGAAATGCCCACCAAAAACAGACACAAGAATGTTCACAGTAGCCTGCCTATTGCCAAAAAATAGAATCACCTCAAATGTATACTCAAAATGAGGTTTCAAAAAAGGTAATGGAAGGCCAGGCATAGTGGCTCACACCTGTAATTCCAGCACTTTTGTAGGGCCAGGAGGAAGGATCACTTGCAGTTCAAGGCCAGACGGGCAACATAGTGAGACCCCATTGAAAAAAAGAAAGAGGGAGGAAAGGAAGGAAGAAAGGAAAGGAGGGAGGGAGGGAGGGAGGGGGGAACGAAGGGAGGGAGGGAGGAAGGAAGGAGGGAGGAAGGAAGAAGAGAGGAAGGAAGGAAGAAAAGGAAGGAAGGAAGGAAGAAGGAAGGAAGGAAGAAGCTAGGAAGGAAGGAAAGAAGGAAGGAAAGAAGGAAGCAGGGAGGAAGGAAGGAAGGGAGGGAGGGAGGGGACGGGAAGGTGAATAAGACCCGGTGACTTCAGGGCTCAAAGGGAACTTGAGTTTGGGATTGTGTTGTCTTCATGTCCTCCTGTCCCAAGAGAGGAGAAAGGAGTGGGGGAGGTGAGGAGAGAGGGAGGGGAGGGGAAAAAGGAAAGGAGTGGAGGAGATGGGGGAGGACAGGAGGAGAGTAGCCAGGAGGAGGGAGGGAGGAAGGCAGAGGAGGGAAGGGAAGGAGGCCGGGAGGGAGGAGGGCTGGTAGGGGAGGAGGACCCCGGGAGGCAGGTCTCACTAATGGCAGTGAGGGAGAGCACCATGAGGGAACAAACGGCAGGGTTGGGAAGAAGGGTGTCCCTGGCTGCCTGGAGGGCCCCGCGGGTGACCTGGGCACCTGCCACCACCATCTCTTGGAGGAGGAGGGCCCCTCACATCCTGACAGTGTCTGACAGGCTGAGGTCCCAGACCCGGATCCCGGGGCAGACAGGCCTGCAGGGCTATGCAGTGACCAACATCAGCCTCCGTCCAGGGCCCGGCCAGGTGCCTTTGGCTGGGACCTGGCTGTGCGGCCACAGAGCAGAGGAGCCCGGCCGGAGAGACCAAGGGGAGGCAAACGGGACCCCACCGGGCTCCAGAACCCACCCTGCTCCCTCCACACAGCTGGGCCTGGGCAGGTCGGCAGCTCTGGCTGGAGTCTGGAGGCTGAAGCGAGACGGGGCTCAAGGCTCCTCCTGCTCTGTTCGCTCCCTGGTCCCCTTGAGTGTCTGGTTCCTGCCGGTTTTCCCAGGAGACCCCAGGCCGGCTGCAGGAGGCTGGGGTTGGACCCGCCATCGAGCTGAATCCACTCACCTCCGAGAGCTCTGCTCAGGGCCCTCTGGGTGCCGCTGTCCACACAAGGCCGGCTCTGTCTCTGCCTCCCTGCCCGACTCAGGGAGGGTTGGGTCATGGTACGGAGGTCCTGGGGTGCTCAGCATGAGCCAGTGAGTTTCTGGGCAGCAGGAGTGTCGCCTCCAAGGACCCCTGGCCTCAGCCCCAGGAGGATGAGTTTCCCAACGCTGAGGCCAACACTGTCTGGAGCCCTGAGGAGGCCCCGGTGGCAGATACCAGGACGGGTGCAGCCTCTGCCACCCTCACCTCCCCAAAGCATCTGGTCTCAGACACAGGGAATCGCAGCCGAGGGCCAGGGTCCCAGGAGGATCAAAGGGGGGACCTCCCAGGGTGGCCGCCTGTGACCCACACTGCTTCCAAACCACCAGGGGCAGCGCGTCTGCCCCCACAGCCTGTGCCACCAGGAGAGGCCGGGCCATCCATCTGGGTTTAATTTGGAAATTAGGCAGCGTTCAAGTTCCATTATGTGGCAGAATTAGCCGCGGAAGCCAGGGCAGCGTCGCGCGTGGGGAATGAGCTATGGCTTCGTTAATCAGGGGAGACAGCGCTGGGAACCAGGAGGCCGGCGAGGTCACCGGAGGAAGGAGAGGCTGCAGCCGCGTGGGGTGCCGGACACCTGGGCTCTGCCTCGCTGCCGGCTGCCTGGTGTGGCGGCTCCCAACTCTGGCTCCCAGCTCCGGCCGGCCCGTCTCCGGGACACTCCCGGGTATGGGATGTTTGTCCTTTACCCTGCTCCTCCGTCCCGAAGCCAGTCTCCCCTCCTCAGACCTGACTCCATTCCAGGAACCCCCACGCAAGGGGCAGGTGGGCCATCTGAGGGGGAGGTTGGGATCTGTGCTGGGTGACAGGGGCTTAAACCACCATCTGGGGCAACGCTGGAGGACAGAACAGGACTCAGCGTGTCCGGGGAAAGCCGGTGCAGCCCGGCCCTGAGGGCCTCAGAGGGCAGTGCCAGGGGAATCTGAGCCCGAGGAAGGACAGTGACAGGAGCGGGGAGAGAGACAAAATGTGGCAAGGGAGGGAAGTGACAGGGAACCACCGCCTCCTCCTGCGCCTCCTTCCACGGGTCAGCCTCGAGGGAGGGGCCACTCCCAGCCTCCCGGAGGCAGGACTTGTCCCCACGCTGGGCCTGTGTGTCCTGGCTGGGTTGTGCTGACCTGGTGTGGGCAGCCCCTGAGTACTGAGAGACCCTCACCACAGGGCCCCTGCCAAGGTGGCTTCCCCGGCGCCTGGAGGGTGATGGTCGCCTCTGTGCTGTGCCCCTCTCTGGACAGGCCACATGCCCAGCTCCTCCTGCCTGCCCGGTCTGGGTACCATTGCAAGCCACAGGACCACCCACCCCAGGGCCTGTGGAGTGGCCTGAAGGTCTGGGTCACTGGGGCTCCCCCTTCTGCAACCTGCTGTGACGGGGGAGCTGCTCTGACAGAGGAGGGGAGGGTGTCGGATTGGGGTGGCCTGGGAAGGCCATAGTGGGGACACGGGCACACAGCGGGGACACGGGCACACAGAGGGGAGATGTCCGCTGTTGGAAGACAGAGACAGCTTGGAGGGAGGCAGTCACAGGCTGCAGAGCACCAGGAGCCGCCAGCATTGGGAAGGGCCCTCAGGTCCCCGGGGACGCAGCCCATCCTTGCCTTGGTCTCAGGTTTCTCCCTGTGAACTGTGAGAGGAGGGATCTGTTTTCACCTGGCCCGTGCTGCTCCCTGAAGGCTCTCTGTGGTGGCTGCTCGGCCTCAGGCTGACCTTTGATCTGCCCGAGGAAGAAGCCCTTCTTGGGGCCAGGGTCTCTGCAGCCCCCCAGGCCAGCCCCTCTCAGCAGCAGGCCCGCTGCACTGGGACACCTTCTGCTCCCTGAAGAGAGGTCTCTGCTGCAGGGGAGCCAGGATGACCCCCTGACTGGGCTGAGGCTGGGGGTTGGGAGTGGAGTGGACTCAGCCCAGAAAGCCCCCAACCCCCCTGCCGGTCCTCTAAGACGAAAGCCAGCCCCTGTGCATGCCCACCACTCCCAGTCTCTCCCAGGTGTGCACTCCCCACTGCTGGGGTTCGGCAGGAGGAGGGCTCCTGTGTGTTTTGCGACTCCCTCTGCGGCCTTTCACCTCCCTCTGCCTCCTCCCCCGCGGCCTGCCACCCTCCCTCCCCTCCCCCTGCGCCTTGCCACCCTCCTCCCCGCGCCTGCTTCACCCTCCTCCCCATTGCATCTCCTCCCATGGTTCTTGCCATCTGGCTGCAGCTCCCGGAGGAACTCCTCCCCATTCTCCGCTTTTAGGAGACCGCTCCCCTCCCTGTCACCCCCTCCCAGGGCCTTGCCTCACTACGGATTTGCTTCTGTATCTTAGGGTGTGAAGATGCACCTGCCCCTCAGTAGCTGTGCTAAGTGAGTTGCCCTCCCCGAGGCCCACCAGCTGAGGGGATTGGGGACCCCTAGGGTTCCAAGGACCAGGAGAGGACAGCATCAGAGATCAAGCCGCAGGCTGGCTCAGGGCCCCAGGAGGCTGCCTTGTGCTCATACCTGGCAGACGCTGGTGCCCCCGCCCGTCTTGGCCACTCCCTGAGTGGATGCTCTTCCCAGCACCTGGAACTCCAGCGGAGGGGGGTTCAGGCTGCACGAGGAACAGAACCCTCTGCGTGGGCGGGTTGCACCGCATAAGAGCTGGCAGGTGGTGTGGACACTTCACCTCTGCTGCAGTTCTCTAACTTGTTGGTGGTCAAGGAGTGACCGTCTTACCAGCCAGTGGGCCTGGGATAGCCCCTCCTCCCATTCCAGGCTCCCTCTGGGCCGGGCTAAGGGCTGAGCACAGGCGTTGAGTCCGGGAGTGGAGTAGATGTGACGCGTGCAGCCTCACGCAGGTGTGGACTTCGGGGTCCCTTCCTGAGCCCCTGCCATCGTCATCACAGAGCTGCCCCAGGACCTGTGAGACCAGGAAGCTCCTGGTGCCCAGAAGACCTGCTGGTTGCTCCCGTGAGTTCCCTGCACACACCTGCACTGATGCGATGCTTAGCGGGGTCCTGCCAAGAACCCCAGGCCACAGCTGCAGGGACAGTGAATCACGGGGCTGTTAGTGCCCAAGAGAGCAGACGGTGTTGATTCAGTGGTGGGGAGAAGCGGGGACCCCATAACTGGACCCTCCTGGCCCTCACTGGACCCTCCTGGCCACCCCCCTCCATTGGTGCAGGCCGAGGGATCAGTTGCAATGGTCTCAGGCCCACAGGTGCCTGCTGGGACCACCCGCTCTCAGTGCTCCTGCCCACGGAATACACCAACAATGTGGGCTCAAGCCCTTCACTGTCTCCCATCCTCACCTTTGAAGTAGAAATAGTAACAGAACCCTGGGCAACAGTTCTGGTTTGTTTTGCCTTTCATTTTTGGGCTCAGTGAGACTCTAGGAAAAGCTTTGCAGGGTGCAGGTAAGGTGGGAGGAGGGGCTACCCACAGGTCTTTAGTCAGTGCCGTCCCGAGGCCTCAGCACCCTGTGCAAAGTATCTCGTGAGGAAGACACTCTCCTACAGACTCCCAAAGCTGGAGACATCACTGGGGGCTTCCTTCCCCGACCTAGCAGTAACTGCGGGGACCCTAAGCAGGGGCAGGGAGGTGGGTGCCCCTGAGCATCAGCCTTGAAGGGGTCCTTCTTGGCCAGTCTCCTCCCTGCTGCAGGGGAGACCTCAGGGCCCCGGGGACCCAGGAAGGCCAGGGCCTGGGGAGGGTGGGGGTCCTTCCTGGGTGAAGTCTCCCCGGGGGGGCTGGGGAGTGTGGGGAGGTTGGGGGTCCTTCCTGGGTGGGGGCTCCCCGGGAAAGCACCAAGAGGAGAGTGGACATGCGGCACCCTGGCGTTCACTTCTCTCTTTTCCTTTCAGAACCCACTTTGGGGCAGTGGGGCCAGGACACCCCCTTCTCGGGTGGTCTCACGTCCTCAGGAGAATTTGCTCTGGGGGAAGGCGGGGTCTCAGGTGCAGGAGAGGAGCTGGTGGTGGTTCAGGACTGAAGGGACTCACGGTGCCTGCTGGCTTTCCAGGACAAGAAGGACATCCCGGGGGAGAGCACACAGGGCCCGAAACACCGTGGGCAGCTCACTGGGATGGGCTGGGGTGTGCAGGCCCAGCGGGGAGGGGTCTTGGCGGCGGTGGGGGGCCGCCCAGTCTTCAGGGATTCTCCCTGCTCCTTTGAGGACACGTTGACCACGGTGGGGGGGGGCGGAGAGAACTGCCCAGGAGGCACCGGCCCAGCGGGAGCCCCTTCCTGTGCTCAGGAACCTCACAGTCCAGTATAGAAGACGTCGTGTTCAATTATTCCGCGAAAAAAGCCAGGGGTTTCCACAATTCAACACCCATTAGCTGATAATTCCGCACAGATTCTCATCTAACGTGACCGTATTTTATACAAATTATTTCGGACAAGAATTCAGTCCTGAATAACATTGATCTTCATAAAATGGTCACCCAGCATCTTGTCTAGGGCTCCTGTACTTCCAGTTGAAGTTACAAATCAAAGTGTGAGACGGCTATGGATGACCTCGTGGTCCGGAGCCCACGGCGGACGTGTCGTAGGCCTGGGTTTCTAAGGGCACCATCTGCAGAGCTCCTGGGACAGCATGGAACCCATGCCCACGTTTCCCCCGGGAAACCCTGCAGCCCCCACCCCACGAACCCTCGGTGACGGGCGAGTGCCTTGTGCCTGCCACTGGCCCCTGTGGGTCCACTCAGCTCCTCCCACCCTCCTCCATACAGTCTGGGGACCTGCTGTTTCCCGGACACTTTGGGAAGAGACTGACAGGTTCCTGGACGGCGAGGGGCCTCGTGAGTGCCGCCGACCCCGTGATAGGCACCCGCAGGCCCTTGGAGGAAGATTCATTGTGTGGCTCTGCGACACGGCAGGGCCATTGCCCTAATACGTTATCAGGCTTGTTGAAATATCAATTTTGCACATGGCTTCACACGGCTGCCTGCGGCCCTGCTCAAGCCTATTACTTAATTCTTCTGTCATTAAGAAATCCAATCTCTGACTCCAATGGCATTGGAGGGGGTGAGGGGAGGCGCTGGCTAATAGACCTCGAACCATCTGCTAATTGCGGTTCCTCAAACCCCGAGTGAAGATGAAAGGGAATGAGGGAGGTAATGGAAAAGCACCAAGGTGCCCTGACAAGGCCCAGACGGTCTCAGGCAGTCCAGGCACTGTTCCTTCCAGCACCCACCGGCTCCCTTTCTGAGCTCAGACACTGAAGTGTGGCTCTGCATGCAAGATTCCAGAGTTCCTCACAGCTCTGCACACAAAATTTCCACAGCCCCTCCTGCTCTGCACACACAACCCCTCCCCGTGTGCACACGCAATTTCCACAGACCCTCACAGCTCTGTACCACGGCCAATTCACCATTATCCCTCCTGCCTGCACACATCGATTTCCACAGCCCTCCCTGCTCTGTCAATACAATTTCCATACAGCATCCTCCCACTCTGTACCACATCGATTTTAGCCAGCCCTCCTGCCTTGCATCGCTACTCTACAGCCCTTCCTACTCTGTGACACATCGATTTTCTCTAGCCCTCCCCGGCTTAATTCACACAGCCCCTCCCGCTTCTGTAATATTATCGATTTATTAGGCCCTCCTTGTTTGTATTATTACTTCTTATTATTCTCCTCATTTGCACGAGATACTTCATTAAAGGCCTCGACTCTGTGACATTTGATTTCACAGCCCCCTCCCCACTCTAGACACACACCATCCCTCCCACACATCGATTTACAGCCCTCCTCATTTGCACACATATGATTTTCAGCCTCCTGGGTTTGTATTACACCATACTCCCTCATCAATACTAATTTGATTTCCTCTCCATTTAGGCCCTCCTCCCTACTTGCATTTCATTTACTTATTTCTTTCTAGTCTCCCTCATTTGTAATATTTAATTCATTATTACTTCCCCTTATTTGTAGACATCAGATTTCCACAGCTCCTCCCATTTTAACATCATTTCTAGCTCCCTCCCATTTGTATTACTCCATTTTTCAGTTCTCCTCATTCGTTCTTCCTTATTTATTGATGCTTTTAATTTTGTTTGTATTATTACTGAAATTCTCCTGTTGATGCTTTAGTTCCTCATTTACCAGTTCTCCCATTTAAAATACGCTTTGTTCTCCTATTTTGTGACGCATCGATTTCTCCCAGTTTTATCACTTTAGTTCCTCCTATTTATCGTGACCGGATTTCAGTTCTTCCTGTTTGTGACGACGATTTTTCTTTATTCTCCTGGTCGACCGCATCATTTTATTCTCCTGGTTTTAGACGATCGATTTTCTAGCCCCTCCGCTTCTCCAGACCGTGCGACTGATTTCTAGCCCCCTCCCTCATTTGCACACACATCGATTTCTAGCTCCCCTCCCGCTTCACACTTTATTTTCTCAGCCCCTCCCGCTTCCAGGCCACATCGATTTTTTCAGCCCTCCCACTTCCAGGGGCTTTCTGTCCAAGCTGCTCAGGGCCCTAGTGTCCTGCCAGGGGATCCAATGGCAGCTCCACCAGGGAGGGACCAGAGGATGCTGACACCCCTTTCTGCTGCATAGCTCCTGAACCCTCTCAGCTCTGCCAGCTCAGTGGGCATGCTCCTTCAAATGCCCCTGCCCCAGATCTGAGACAGCTCCCCTCCTCTCCTCTCTCCAGGAGGCCCTTGAAGCAGTCGATGACTTTGTACGGCTCCGACCCCTTGTCCTCCTCCTCCAGAGGGAGGCCTGTCGACAGCAATTTTCCTATATTCCCAAGCTCCCTTTATAACTGGAGAGACACTTTCTCCATCCTGTTGGCTCCATGCTAAGCAGCCCAGTCTCCACTCCTAAGGAGCAAGCTGCTACAACCATTCATCATTTCCCATCTCTTCTGGTCTTCCTGCTTTCAAGGGCTTGCCAGGCTCTTTGATGATAAGCATATTCATGATCTCATCAACATCTAATCAGAGCCAAATGAAACAAGGGCAGATTGTATAAGAATAATTCCCAACGTAAATGACCGTAAACAACTAATTTTCTCTGTGATTCAACACACGACTCCCTCCTCATCCCTTGCAGGGACTGTGGCCTTAGCTCTGTGAATACAAGAGGTGGCTCCCAGCTGTTGCTCATAAGCAGCTCCCGGCTCTGGCCCAGCTCTCTCTCCAGTACCTGTTCTGGCTCCAACTTGATTCTCTCCTGTCTGTATTATTGGTGCCTTTCAAATAAAGAAGCCGAAGACAGTGAGCTGAGCCTGCCTCCCCGCTCTGAGGAAGACTGGAGGGCGGGACGGATGGACGAGGGCTGGCCCCTCCCCACTGGGCAGTGGGCACAGCCTGCCTTCTCTCTCACGCCAGCCCTTCTGGCTCCCCAAAGTGCTTCTTTTTTTGTCCCACAACTCCGCCTTAGAGCTCAGTAGCCCAAAACCCCAGCTCCACAGCATCCGGGCCCCAGGCGACTCTGGAAGGGCATCAGCTGGCTTGGAATCCTTCTTCCAGCTGTGGAGACGGTCGGGCGTCCTGGTCCTGGCCCTTCAGTGTTAGAGGCTCAGCAGGCTACATGCACGGCCTAAGGCACGTGACTCTTTGCAGAATCAAAAAGTCCAGGGAAAATAATGAAAATGACTCTGCTCATTGAGAGGTTTTCATTGATTATTATTTTTTAGACAAGAACATTGCAGAGAATGTTTTGAAAAACACATTTAACTTTCATTATGGGGAAAATATAACAGGATATTAAAAGTCCATATGGGAAAGGTGGATCTTCATTAATTTCTCTTTAATTAGCCTTCATTAATTTCCCCTTAATTAGCCTTCATTAATTTTGTCATTAGAAAATCTGCCCATCCATTTATTCACTCATCCACCTGCTGACTTCCAAGGACCGGGCTTCAAGGGCTGTGTGGCCCAGAGGTTGTGGTCTCCCAGCTTCTCCCAGACCTCACGACTCCGGAAGCTGAGGTGACATGAGGAGGCCACAGCAGATGCCCACAGCAGAGGAGACGGCGGCTGGGCCAGGATGCTGGCCCTGGGCATGGAGGAGGGATGGACATACAGAGCTGACGGTAAAAGGCAAATAGAGCAGAGCCAAGGTGACGCGTGGGCACCAGCTGTGGAGAACGGGTGAGTACCGCGCCTCTTGGTCTGACGGCGAGAGAGCAGCTGGGTTTGACATGGAAGGTGGCCGGTTTTCACTGGACTGTGAGTTCTTGAGGGCAAAGACTGCATCCACCTTGTTTCCCGTGTATTCTGATGCTGGCACGAACGGCAAGAGATGAAATGGGCGCCACAAAACGCTGTTTTGTTTTGTGCTGGAACAATACCAGGAAGCTCCCCAGCTGCTGTGGCTGTGTGTGGCTGTGGCTCCCATCTGTGTCTGCTCTGTAAGGAGCTGGTGCTGTGTGGCGGGGGCCACAGCAAACGCCTGGCACATTTCGGGAGGTCAATCACCTGCCAGTTTCAGAGAGATGTGTCCCTTTCCTTTGGAATACCCCAGAATCAAAATCCATCCTCTCCACCTATGAGAGGCTCCACCAAGCCACGGGGTCAAGGCCCAGGCTCTGGGGCCATGTAATGCAGACGGTCCCTGATTGACGACGGCTCCACACGGAATTTTCCAACTTTTCCGTGGTGCAGATGTGACAAGGCCATTCCCAGCAGGAAACTGTGCTTTGAGGACAGAAATTCTCACTTTTGCTTTCTGTACAGTATTCCATGAATTGCACGACACAGTCCACACTTCAGTATAAAACAGGCTTTGTGCGATGATTTTGCCTGACCAAGAGCTTCATGGGTATGGTACGGGGCTGGGCCATGATACTGGTGGGTTCCACGTGCCCACAGCTGCCTAGTGTATGACATTTTCTCTCACAAGGGCTCCTGTATGTCTCTGTCACAAGTCAAGGAGCATCTGGGCTCCCCCGCTGGACTCCTCACCTAGTGCCACGAGACGGGGTTGCCTGCTAGGGTCTACAGAGCCTCAGTTTCTGTATCTGAGGCTCAGGAAGAACCAGCTGTCCCGAAAGGTCACTGCAAGTCTGGTGCCTGTCACCTGCTGGTACCCTGTCACCTGCGGGCACCCTGTCACCTGCTGGTACCCTGTCATCTGCTGGCACCCTGTGGTGCTTAATTTCGAATTTGAGCCAGTCACTGCCATTGGGAAATAACCCCAGGAAACCTCCTGCAACCCCAGCCTGAGGCAGAGGACCCTGACTGCTCTGTCCTGTCCCTCCTCCTCCCCATTCTGCCCCTGCATGAGGCCCCAGGCCTAGTGCTGCCCAGGAGGGAAAGTCTGCAAACAGACTGGTTCACCAGAGCAGCAGCTCCAGCACGCAAGGCTGGTGAGTGTGGCTTCCTGGACAGACGTGGGGACCGCCCAGGATCTCAGGGTGAGGCCTGTGGGCCTCTCCTCGGGCTCCAGCCCCATAGGGAGGCAGCTTAGGATCTCAGGGGTATCTGTGGGTCTGCCCCGGCCCAGGGCCCAGCAGATGTGCACGGCCTTCCATGATCACCGTGGCGGGGAAGCAGAGGCACCAGCTGGGCTGGGCAGGCTGTGTGGCTGGTTAGCAAGTGGGGGGAATGGAGCTGGCACCTACTCCCCCCGTTACTCCATTTGGTCACTGTCTCGATAAAGAGCCTTAGTCATCTGGCTGCAGAGGTTGCCCTCCATAGATGAAGACACCACCAATCATCATCGGCCAGCCACAGAGCCTGTGTGTGTCCTCACTTATCGTCCATCAGGGAGGCACTTAACCAGGGCCAGCCAGGATCGGGACCCCTGAGCCCAGGCTTATCTAGGAAGGTCCAGGGCTGGCCAGCATTCTCTTAGGCAGGGACTTCCACCTCAACAGTGTCCTGGAAAAGGTCCGAGCAGTCTGGGAGAAAAGGTGGCCTTCCGTCCCTGCAGAACAGTCACTAACCATGCCCTCACCTGCGTTCACCTGGGGCTCTGTGGCTGGCAGGTGCACAGGTGTGACTGCAGGTCAGACGTTTCACCTCTCAACTTAGGATCCACCTCCCACTCTTCCCAAGCCAATTATCAAAGGACACCTGCCCCAGTTTGTGGAGAGACCATGGGGGTGACCCCGGCGTCCCTTTCACAGGTGGGACCTTTGGGCTTGTCAGGAATTTCAAATGTGACCTGAGCCAGGGCAGGGTGGCCGTGCCAGGGTTCAGAGGCACGAGGCTGTATTTCTGCAAGAGACAAAAAGGCTTCTGAATAATAGAACACAGCCCCATGTTCTGTGTGTAATTCATGGGCCGGGGAGGCCGAGGTGGGCTGCCGGGGCCCCTGACACGCCAGAGCTCAGGTCTTATCAGATATGTACATTGAAGAATTTCTCTGTATTAGTTCAATTTGCAGCCTAATTCAATTAGTTGCCTTTATCTATATTCCTTTTGGACCTTTATTAAAATGGTTGTTCCCGTTTCTTTCCCCTCATTGGTTTTATTTTTTTAACCATGATGTAATTTTTCCATCACTTTCTGGCTGTGCGCTCGCTCTCTGGGCACAAGGACCTTGGAGTAGCTCCCCAACAGGCAGAGGCTGCACCAGGTGCTGGGGCCAGAGAACGGGCCAGTGCCTGGGTGTGTGGCGCCACAGACCCACCCCTCCCCGACACCCATCAAGGCAGCTGCCCACACCCCCCTCTCTCCAGGCGTGACCCTGTGGCCTCCGCCTTTCTGCTTGTGTGGCTTGGAACACCCAAGGGCTGCAGGTGGAGGGGCTGCCCTGCCAGGCCCCAGCCCAGGCATCTGCCAGTGACTGGGGGCTGGCTGGACAGCCCATGGACAGTGGAGGCCGTCTCACCGGCCTGCCATTCTGACCACCTATGTGTCCTGTGGCTCCCATTCTCTGAGATTTGGATCCTCCAGGAAGCATAAGGACACTGTGATCTGCCCTCAAGCCTCCAAAATTGGAGAAACAGGGACCTGGGGTCATGCACAGGTCATAGAATAAAACCCCAGTAATCCACACTCAGGCCTCCAAAGCCCAGGGCCCAGCCCTTGTCATCCCAGAGACCCTCCCTGCTGGTCCTGGATAACTCCAGCTCAGAGCCCCGCACTCCTGGCCCTCTGCCTCACTCCCAGGGGCTGCCCTATCCTGTCCTCTCCTGCCTCCCTCCTGAGGGTAGCCCTTCCTGCCCCACCCCCAGCACCTAAAATTCCCCAGCCTACCGGGCGGACTCCACCCACCTCTCTGTCCTTTTCTTCAATTTCTCAAACCTCCAGGTTTCAAACATGCCTGGTTTTGCATGCTGTGCTTTGCTCACTGCCTGTTTCTACCTCCCAACTCCCCTGAGGCAGAGGCCCCCTCTCATGCACTCCTTATATCCCCCCGTTTTCCTTCAGGGGGGTACCGTGGACCTTGAGCCCCGAACTTGAAGTGCATCCTCTGCCAGGGCAATGCCAAGGCTTCTGTGGATGCAGCCCTGAAGGTGCCTATGAATCGTGACATCAGTGCCCAATTCCAGGTGAGCAGTAAGCGTGAGACGCACGCCTCTTGAGGGAACGGGCCCCTCACTTCTGCAAAGGAATAATGTGTGGGGACGGGAGGGAAAGATCTCGGCAGAGAGATGCCCGGAGGAAACACACCTGAGCCAGGTGAAGGGGGTCAAGTCTGTTGTGCTGAGCCCTGGTGGATGGTCTGGGGCCCTGAGCCAGGTGTGATGGGGTCAAGCTCATGAAAGGAGCCCTGAGGATGGTCTGGGCCCTCCGAGCCAGGTGACCGGGGTCGCTTCCAGACAGCGGAGCCCTGCGGATGGTCTGGGTCCTCTGAGCCAGGTGACTGGGTCAAGCCCAAGCAGCGGAGCCCTGGCTGGTCTGGGGTCCTGTTTCAGGTGACGGGGCTCGCCTGCAGTTGAGCCCTGCATGGATGGTCTGGCCCCGCGGCACGTGTGTGAGGAGAACGGCCTCACCTCTGATGTCCTGCTGCAGAGAATACCTATAACCCCAGGCTACTCGGGAGAAAAACATCAAGCTAATTTTAATATAGGGACAGCCTACTCACCCCCCCCACCCGCACTCCTCTAAACTGCCCAGAGTCCGGGCATCAAAAACAAGGAAAACCTGAGAAACTGTCCCAGCCAAATGCCATGTGGGAACCTTAAGGGATCCCAACAGAAAAAAAATGACATCAGGAAGGCCCTGAAAGTGCTGAAAAGGCCGAGCACGGTGGCTCACACCTGTAATCCCAACACTTTGAGAGGCTGAGGTGGGCAGGTCAGTTGAGGCCAGGAATTCAAGACCATCCTGGCCAACATGACAGAAAACGGTTCTACTAAAATACAAAATTAACTGGGCATGGTGGTGGGCACCTGTAGCCCAGCCACTAGGAGGTTGAGGCAGGAGAATTGCTTGAACCTCGAGGCGATGTTGGCTGTGAGCCGAGATCACACCACTGCACTCCAGCCTGGTCAATGGCAAGACTCAAAAAAAAAAAAAAGCCCCGAAAATAGTATGAACTTCTCTTAATCAATATAGTTGAACTTTCATATGAATATTGGTTAATTAACTATATCCAATGTGTACCAGTAATGGAAGATGTTAATAACAGGGAAAACGCGGTGTGGAGAGATGGAAACTCTATACTACCTTCACAACCACTCCTATATATCCAAAACCATCCTAAAATAAGACGTTCATTTAAAAGGTGTATGCACAGATGTGTTTATTTGAAATGTCACTTATGACCAAAGGATGGCCCCATAAGTCAAAAAGGTTGATAATTCTGTGGCCTCCAAAGAACTCCCAGCCGTTCACCCACATCCAAATTACATTACGCTTTGGCTGGAAGATACAATGTGGAGATTCTGTAAGGAGATCATCACAACTCTATAAATACGCAACATCTGGAAAAACGGATGGAAAGAACCACGCTGGCACATGCCCCGTGCTAGCTCCCAGGACTTCTGAGTGAGCATTAATTAGTTGGCCGAGAGATGAGTACACACCTGGGCAGGTGCAGCCCGGGACAGGCAGCTGGAAGGGCGACTGCAGGCAGGCATCCCTGGCAGAGACTCGTGGTGGCAGGAGCACGGGGCAGACATACCATCCCAGAGCAGAGCCACGGGGAGTCCACATTCAGTTGCACGCCATCCAAGGCTGTAAATCCATTGGCCTAATTTTGCTAAACAGGCAGTGGCCTTGCAATATCTGAGCTTCTGAGCTGAGTGTGAACATCCAGGCCCCAAGATGAGTTTGCACACTATTCCCAGGAGCCACCCGCTCTTTGGAGCTGGTGCCAGGAGAAGGCAGCAGAGCCACCCCGTGGCCACCAACAATGGGCTATCGGTGCGCCCGTCCTATTAGCAGGCGCCAGCCTTCTCTGCTCGGAAGATTAAAAATTTTGGGAGTAAATCCAGGTCTTGTCTGACATGACATTTTGGAAGCAAAAGCTCAGAAACTTTTGTGCTCCCTGGTAATAGGATAACATGCTACAGTAGTTACAGTGATTGCCCGGTGCTCCCCTCTGCCTGCTGGACTCTCTCTGTGCTGCCGGATGCAGGCTTGGAGCTGCTGCCGACACCGGAGATGAGCCCCAGTGAGCAACAGGTGGGGTCAGGGCAGAGGGCTGGCTGGGAGCCGCCATCATTCAATGCAAGCATCATGAAGGAGAGACTTAAATGTCAAGCTGCCCTCTGCTGCCTTCTGCCAGCAAAGCTCCCACAAACCTGATCTGGGGCCCAGCTCAGCATGAAAACCACCCCATTCTAGCACCTGCCAAGGGAAAGACCGTGGGGAGAGGTGGCAGGAAGGAGCTTCATGCTTCCCAGGCCTGTGGCTGGACAAAGGCCTCCTCACACCTGGGCGCCGGGGTTCTTGGGTTCTCGTCTGGGGGTTGTTGGCAGCAGGTGGGTTTGTCCACAAGGTCGCTGTGCCAGGAGATGGGCTTGAGGGATCCCGGTGATGCATAAAACTCCTAGCACGGGGACATCTGCCTCCCTGTGACGCCTCCCACAGGTCCACAGCACGGCCATGTGGATTTTGATACAGATATTACAAGGGGGCATCTGGGTCCAGGCTGGGTCCTGGGCTCCGAACCCAGGAAGGGCAGGTGCACATCCAGGACTACATGCGAGCACCAGACCCCTGTGTCCCATGGTGCACACACCCCTGGCCTCTTGGCCATGAGGGCCACCTAGACAGGCACTCAGACCCTGTGTCCCATGGTGCACACGCCCCTCACCTCTTGGCCACGGGGGCCACTCTGTGACGAGTGAGGACCAGGACACTTGGGACCTTCTTGCTTTGATGCAGTGGACAGAGTGGCTGGGGGACTGTGGGACCCCAGTAAGTACCAGCTGCCATCTCCCCTCGGGCAGGAAAGATGGCAGCAGAGACCTGTGATCAGAAGCCTGGAAGCTTCCGGAAGAGGGCAAGGGGAAGCCGGAGTGGAAGCCCTGGTCAGGGTGTAGCGGAGAAAGGCACGGGGAGGTGAAGAACGTGACCACAAGGCCCCCAGGCTGCTGGGAGCCATGGGGACATGCAGACTGAGGCACCCCAGTCCCTGCACAGTTGTCTGGACCCAAGGCTCCATTTCTGACACCTCCTGTCTGTCTCCAGCGTGGTGGAGGCTTCAGCCCCCAACAGGGGGACGGGGCATCCTAGAGGGCCGTGGGAGCCAGTTGCACTATGCATGCTCGTGGACGCTCGGTCATTTCCACCCCAACAGCTCCCCTTTCCTCCCTAATCACTAAGTCCTGTATGTTTGTGTTCTATTCTCAAAAATCCCAAACTCCTGCTCTTCTGTCCACCCCACAACCCCACCCCCAGACCCCCACCCACAGCCCTGCCACCCAGCCCCACCCACAGCCCCACCCACAGCCCCATCCTACAGCCCTGCCCCCAGCCCCACCCACAGCCCCACCCAGCCCCACCCACAGCCCCACCCACAGCCCCGCCGCACTCCATTGCCCCATCCCACAGCTCCACCCACAGCACCATCCCACAGCCCTCACCCACTGCACCACCCACAGCCCCACCCACAGCCCCACCCACAGCCCCCACTCCACAGCCCCCACACAGCCCTCCCCACCCACACCCCCACCCACATTAGCCCCCACCTATTGTGCACCATCCCACAGCCCCCACCCACACCCCACCTATTAGCCTCCCACCTATTGTGCACCATCCCACAGCCCCACCTACAGTGCATCCATCCTACAGCTCCCACTCTATCAGCACCATCCCACAGCCCTACTCCCACAGCACCATCCTACAGCCTCCCTACCTCCACAGCACCACCCACAGCCCCCGCCCCACAGCACCATCCCACAACCCCCGCCCACAGCACCACCTCCCCACAGCCCCACCCACAGCCCCACCCACAGCACCACCCACAGCCCCACCCACAGCCCCCACCCACAGCCCCCCACCTCCAGCCCTGCACTCCCACAGCACCCACCCCATAGCCCCCACCTACAGCCCCTACCTATTGTGCACTCCACCCATTGTGCACCACCCACAGCCCCACCCCACAGCCTCCCCACTCCACAGCCTTCCTACCTCCCCTTAGCCCCACCTCCCACAGCACTCCACAGCCCCACCTCCATATGCACTCCACTTTATAGCCCCACCCTACAGCCCCCACAGTCCCACCCTACAGCCCCCACCCACAGCCCTCCCCACCCCACAGCCCCCACCCCAGCCCTCCCACCCCACAGCACCACCCAGCCCCTACCATGCACTCCACCTATGCATATTCCCACCTCCTACAGCCCCTAGTCCCACCCCACACCACCACCCACAGCCCCCACCCACAACACCACCCACAGCCCCATCTCCCCACAGCCCCCCACCCACAGTCCCACCCCCAGCCCAACCCACAGCCCCACCCCCACAGCCCCCACCCAGTCCAAGACCCATCCCCTCTCCCCAGATGCCCCAGCTGTAGGCTCTGCTCTGACCTCACTCCAACATTGACTATTGCACCTGAGAAATGCCCTCAGGACTTTGCAAGTTCCATTTCCTTCCTCTGGCTCCCCCTCCCAACCCCGCCAGCCAAATCCCCTGCCTGCCACCCCTACGCCCCACCCCACAGACTCCAGCTTGGCCTCTGGCTCTGCCCTCACTGCCCAGGCTTTGGGAGCCCACCCAGCACCAGGCTGGACCCGTCTGCAATTTGCTTCCAGGGCCACCTGCAGCCGGATGTGTGCCAGTCACCATCCTGGGCTTGCAATGACTGGGCCGACATCCGCCTGCAGTGAGGGTGGATACTGTCCCAAGACAGAGACTGTGCCTCCCCTAATCCCCACTCCCACCGCCACACAGCTGGGATGGAAGCTGGTGCTCCTGTGAGGAACCTGCAGGGCACTTTCCTTGTCGATCCAGTAGTTCGGGGCCAGGGAGAGTGACGCAGGGAGGGAAGAATGGGACATCATTCTTCAAGGGCAGGGAGCACACAGGGATTTCTGGTCAACCCAGGAAAAGGCCCCGAGAGAGACACTAGTGAGCCCTGGTGAGCGCCCCTGTGCCTGTGAGGGAGAGCCCAAGGCACGTCCTACCTGTAGCTGAGCCTGTGCCTGCGAGGGAGAGCCCAAGGGAGGTCCTACCTGTAGCTCGGCTGGCCGGCAGGCAGGAGCTCCTGTGAGAGGCTCCTCCCCCACAGCACCACCTTTCCAGCCTGCATCGCGCTGGTCTTTCTTAAAACCTTCATCTGCTCAAGAAACTTCCATGGCGGCTGCTGACCCCTCGGGAATAAAGACCAAACTTCGCAGCCAGACCCTCCGTGTTTCAGCGTCCATCCTCATGCCCGGCTGTGACGTCCAGGCCTCTGCGTCCTCCCTGAAGTGTTAGGCCAGGATGTCCTCCTGAGCCCACCAGCCATGGTAAAGTGCCCTGTGCTGTTGATGGGACGATGGATATGGAGAGAGATGATGATAGATCCAGGCACAGACACAGATACCTCAATGATAGACGATGGGTAGGTATCTCTCTATATATACAGATGATGGTAGATCCAGGCACGGATACACAGATACCTCGATGATAGACAGATGATGGATAGGAGCCTATCTCTGTATAGAG